>NC_137959.1:2938649-3488649 GCF_963924665.1 Micromys minutus | reverse complement strand
AAAAGAAAAGAAAAAGGAAGGAAGGAAGGAAGGAAGGAAGAAAAGAAAAGAAGAATTTGAAACTGGCAGAAAAGAAAACTAATAAAATCCAATATTACAGGGGTGAGAGATGGCACAGTGGCTCCGAGCACTCAGTGCTCCAGAGGACCCGAGCTCGGTTCCCAGTGCCCTGTCTGAAGGCTCACACCTACCTTAAGGCTCATATGCCTCTGGCCTCAGCGACACTGGAGTTCACATGCATATTACCACCCACAAACTCACACACACACACACACACACACACACACACACACACACACACACGTAACTCAAGATAACCAATCTTTTAAAAGTCAGGTAATAATTATATCACAGAGGTAGATTTTCTTTAAAGATATTTTTATGCTTCCCACCAGGTTTTGTTTGTTCATCTGTATAACGGTATAAACATCAATTTATAGGAATAATATAATTTGGGCCAAGAGGCCTATTCCTCGTTTTATAGTCCTTTTCTTCGTTTTTCATTGCTTTTTTTTTTTTTTTTTTTTAACAATGAACACTTTCTAGTTACTTGTGTGAGGTCATAATTTTCATGATATTTTCTGCATGAGTTATACACGTATGCATTCTATAGTGAGTAGCCATGTAGAAAGCACACACAAAAGCAACTATGACCTACAGGCACATGGGAGAAAGATGCCATCAAGAGCTGTGGCTAGAATCAGCTTGTCAGCAGGAGAACACAGGAAGCAGCGGGGGTTAAATGCTAATAAAAGAGATGCCAGGAACTGAGCAAACAAACAACAGGACTCCATCCTCCTTGCACCCAAGGCCTTTGTTACTCTCTGGCCTCAAGTTCCTACCCAAACCCAAACTACTGTATTTCTGGTGCCTCTAGATCTTCCCAAGACCCAGGAAGGAGAAGGATCTATTTATAAGTGGGAGCTCGGCTGATTCCAGTGTGACATGAGAATCCTGATGGTGGGAAAAGTCTGTCAGATAGGTGGGTGCTGATGGAGGGACCATGGTTAAGAGTGAGCCTTTTCCTCACAGCTTGCTGCTCAGGCCTGTGGCCAACCTAAGTGTAGCACGTGTGTGGGTGCCACATGGATCACAGGTTAGGGACCGTGGGAGTGGCCCTCAGTGACCCCATGGCCATAGGGATGTTTTTATTTTCTGTACATTTTCTACCTCTTAATTATTTATAGTGTTCACCCATGAGCAATGGGAATTATGTATCACAGGACACTTTCGTCAAAAGTTATTTTCATAAAATGGGCTTCAGAGTGACTTTTAAAAATTGCCCCCATATAAATATTAAATATTCATTTGGTTGTGCCAGCCAGAGAAAGCTGAAGGTTAGAGTTTCAACTTGCTGGACTCTGTACTGAAGAACTAACGTCATGGCTTCTGGAAAGGACCCTGCCGTGTCTTCCCACTGGAGATTTTGTTGGTTTAAAGCAGGGCTTCGCTTCTTATCCCAGGCAGTCCTGGAGCTCAGCTTCGGGGCATGAGGACCTCAGGCTTGGACTGCCACCCCAACCTATGAGCTGCTTTGGTTGATTAACAAAGCAAATGCTAGCACTGTAAGGAAAAGATGGCACCAAGTGTTCATTCAGCTGGAGGATGCTAAGCCACCTCGGTACGTGTGTCAAAGTCATCTCTCCTCCACACTGCACTGTCCTAACCTGTGAGACCCTGAGCTCAGCTCCTGGATATGATAGCACAGGGGGAATCAAATGCACCCACACTGCAATCATAAGAAAATAAAGAATAGATTTTAAATGTATTTAAAAAAATTATCAGCCCTCTTTCACAGAGTTTTTTTTCACAAGCCTCCACCTCCTGGGGAATAAGATCCCTTAGTCAGGAGGTGTCCCCCTTGGTGACAGTGACTTGCTCACTGAGTGGAACGGGTGGTGTGATGAGTATACCTGTAGGTGCTTTGGATTCCTCTTGTTGCTGGGTTGCATCTTTCCCAGTCTGCTCTGAGGGGTTCCTTGGACTCCCTGGGGCCGCTGCTGGTACAGGCTGTCAGAAGCTGGGCCTCTTTATTTATACACCCTTGCCCAAACAGTGCGTTCAGATTCAAGAGGCCCTCTCCTTTCCCATTCACCTCTCTGACCAGTCGTTCACTACCTTGGATGTCTCGGGGGACTCTTTTTGACCCCCCATTCATATCCAAACCAAACCAAAGATGCCTCAAGCCAGTTCCTCCTTCTACTTGATTCCTATCTTGATCCGCCATCTTCTGCAGACATTCTTGGTTGTGCTGTAAAGTTGGCAAATGATGCTTATCCTCAGACTCCAACACTCATCTGCTGACATCACCCGCCGTGGCCAGCCTCAGTTGGTTCCTCACAGGCAAAACAAAAGATGGGACTTGTGTGTCTCACTCAGCCTCTCTCATGATCCAGACCCCTTACTACTCTCCTGGGGTGAGCTGGGCAAGGACCTCATCACACTTGGCCAGTGTTGCTCAAGTGAACTCTGCAAGCTGCTAGCTCCACCTCCTGAAATCCCCCTCCTCCACGTGCTCTTCAGTCTTGCTTCCCACAGCCTGACTTTCCAAAGCTTGGGCTTGTGTAGGAATTTCAGAAAATCGGTTTGGAGTTTTAATGCCTCTGGGCCATGAGTTCCTGCCAAGGGTGGCACCACTTTGGAGGGAGCATTTTGGAAAGTTACAAGGTTGTTTTGGGTTGATAGCAAGGTTGGATGGGATTACTAGCATTTAGGAGAGGGCCCCAAAGAAGATCAACATGCTGTAATGAGGGAGGGGCGAAAATAATTTCTTCTGAAGTTTGCATAGGTAAAAAAATATGCTAATAATTCTAAGTTGAGAATCTAATTGTAGCAAAGTATTTTTGTAAGATTTAAATATAAACTCTACATTTGGTTTGCATAAACCAATATAAAATTCCCAGTGAAAGAATTTCTAATAAACTCAGAAGGTCACCCTGGTGTTTAAAGACCCTTTTTCTAAAGGTTACTGAGACCAGAACTTGCTGTTTGTTGTATCTGGGTGAGTCATCACACTCAAAGCAATCCCGTAGAAACAGGGACCCACCGAATGTGAGCCCACAGGCAGCGCACAGGATGTTGCTGGAGCCAGCCTCACATGCATACAATTGCACCCAAAGTTAATTCACGTTCTTTGTATTAACAATTAGAATATACCATCACTTTTAAATTAATGTTGAATCTAGCTGATTTTCAACTCTAAAGTTCACTTTAAGATAGACTAAGGAGATAAATAAAAATTATCTTGAAGCAGGTAAGAGGATGGAGGAGAGATTAATCAAAGCCTAAAGTCAAAGTGAGTCTGAAAGAAGTGATGTCCTATAGTTGGCTTTACACAGGAAGTGAAATTCTAGAGACTGTCCCAACAGTTTAGAATTTGGAGTACAGTGGTCTTCATGTTACTCCACTGGTGAGGAAGCCAGCTAGCAGGGAAAGACCATGCTGAATGAAATGGACCAGTTAAGAAACTGCCCTCTTCTCCTTCTCCCTCTCTTTCTTTCTTCCCCACACGTCCCCTGCTTGCCTCTTCCCCTCTCTCTTTTCTGTTCTCTGTCTCCTCCTTTTTCTGCCTCTACCCCTTTTCCAGGCGCCCTTCCCATTCCAGCAACCACCTTCCTCATATTAGATCACTCATGGCTGACTCCTTGGCAAGGCCACTGGGGTGCTCCCTCCCTTCAGGACATACCACCACACTTCATAAAGCACAGCAACAATGTAGATTACCGGCTATCGTGTTTTTAAATTTTTTAAATAATAAGAGTGTTTCGTCTACATATACATACACACTCATATATGGCGCCCATAAATGCCAAAAGATGGTGTCAGATTTATGGGAACTAGAGATAAAGATGGCTGTGAGCCATTATCAGGTGGGCGCCGGCAGTCAAACACAGATCCTCTGTAGAGCAAGAATGCTCCTAACTGCTGAGCCACTTCTCAGCCCCATCCTCATTCTGCAGTTACTATTTATCTAAAATCGCTCAGACATTAGTCTTTATGTGGAACACTGTTGTAGTCTCTATAAAACACTCATTAATTACCATTTAAACTGTCATGGAAGAGTCTGGTCTCATGGCAGGGCACCTAAAAAGAGCAAGAGGAGAGGGTCTTTCTCAGAAATTGTCATGTAACAAGATCAATAGGAAACTTTTGCTGACAAAAATCGGGGCCATCCTGAGAGTGCCTGCTACGTGCCTGTGACTTTGCACGTGACATGTGTTGTACTACCAGCCTGGGAGTGTGCTTGCTCTATTCGTCTTCAGGAAAGATAGGTCTTCCTAGCTTCTCACTGACAATAAGCTATGACATATACAACAGGTGCCCGAGCCCAGCACGCCCTGCCATGCTAAGATTCTTCATAGCTCACTCATGTGGTGCTGCGAGGCACTTGTAGGAATGTGCAAATCTTAAGACTCAGTGGTTTTTATGAGAAAGTGTGTTGCAAGTGGAAGAGGTATTGCTGTTGACAGACAAGAAAACCTAGCTACGTTTGGCACACACCTAAGATGTCTAGGTTCTAGGAACTGCTTGCAACTGCCTCTAACAGACTGGAATTCTGAGTGTGACAGTGGTCATGTCCAGCCACTGCTAGGAAGAGTTCTTGGGAAATCTGGTAGAGACAGGAAATCTTGAGAAGACTTTAATGACCTGAAAATGACACGGTGGGACTTCCCAGAATGGTTTCCCACTTCCTCATCCTGTTCCCACATCCTCGGATAGTCAAGCCATAGGATCACTCTTGGAGGGCGTGCTGGCTTTCCTGTCCTCAGCACTTCCTTTAACTTTCGGAGACCGACTCTGAGAAAGCTCACTTGAAAATGGAAGAAAGACATAAAAAGGAAGCAGCCACTGGGTGTCACTGACTTACCATTTGAGTCTGTGTTGTTCTACATTCCCAGAGCAGGGGGAAAACCGACGGTTTAGTGTAATAGCTTGGAAAGCCCTTTGTGTTCCGAATGCAGAGATGCATTTAAGGCACCTCAACCGTTGCTTTAAGGCACTAAGAAGCTGAGTGATCAGTCAGTCTTCTTCCTTGCCCTGTAATAAATTATTCAGAACGCTAAGTAGTGACACTCCCATTTTAGTGATGGATACATTAATTTTGGTCAAGCTAACAAACGGCGGGAGGGGACACAGCACATCCTGAGCTCGCTTTTAAAGTAAGATCCTTAATGTCTAGATGGTTTCTATTTCAAAATCCAGGAGTATGATGCCCATTACTTTGTCTTTGCTGCACCCTCTAATTTTACATCTAAGGAGAGGGGAAAAAAACCCACTGTATTTCAAAACATCTTTTGGGAATTCACAATTCAGGTTGCCTTTCAGGCTGCCAAAGCATGCTATTATAAACTTGGTCTTATGGCTAATTATTTGTCTTTCATTGGTGGCCTTGTTTAGATTTCTCCATCATCATAATGAAAATTTGGCTGAAAAACAACTTAGAGAGGAAAGGGTTTCATCTTCCAACTGCAGGCCATAGTCCATAGCTGAGGTAAGTCAGGGCGGGGACCTGAAGTCAGGACTAAAGCAGAGGCTCTCCTGGGTTCTGCTTACTGTCTTTCTGTCTTCCTCCTGGTGGGATGACTTGCTCAACAATCTCCTATCCACTCCAGTACCACCTGCTCACCAAAGTAGATTGCACCCTCCCACCTCAATCATAAATCACAAAAAGGCCCCTCAGACTTGACATGGGCCAGTCGGGTGGAGCCAGTTCCCCAGCTGAGGCTACATCTTCCCAGCTGACTCGAGTTTGTGTCAAGTTGACAAAGACCAACCAGCCCATCTGCCTAAAATAGTCATCACGGTATCTCATTTGATCTCCACAACAAATATAAGAGCATGTTGTGATCATCCCAGGGTAAAAACACTAGATGAGAAAGGATAGCCACTTGTGTGAGGTGACAAGCCAGGATAATGAACATTTTAGATTTAAATCTATATTTTTGGTTGTCAGAGCCAGGTTCCTTCTGTGTCCATGAAAATACTATCATATTTTTAAAATGTTATTTGGCCATTTCCTGCATGGGATACCATATGTGCAAGATTTTTACCCCTTTCCCCATCTCAGCTGCAGAGAGCATGAGCTGAGGGTCTGTCCAAAGCCCATAACTGAGAAGGAAAAGGAGGAAAATTCCTTGGAAAACTGAAGCCTGAAGCGCTGAAATTAATAGCATGTCACCTACTAGTTGAAAAATAAAATTCAGTGAAGACATGACTGCTCCCAAGGCATGGGCCAAGAAGGAGGTTTCTTCAGGCATCTGGAAGGGTCTGAACTGAACCAGGCTGTGAAAAAAGAGAGATGCGGAGAGGAAAGGGAGGGGAGAAAGAGGAACCAGGAGCCAAGAGGTCAGAAGACAGCCAGGAGACCAAGAGGCAATGGCTGTGTTATATAGGAATCAGAAGTTGGGGAGGAAGCCAGGGCACTGGGGTGGGAGCCACTTGGGGACCAGGTCCTCACTTTCTTTGATATGTTACATAGGTACCTCAGTTAGCCTTGTCTGGGGTTTCTTGAAGACCATACATCCATGAGCTATCACACTTGCATTACAGGCATTTCTTTCTTTCACTTCACCTGCTAAGTTCCTGAGAGAAGAGAAACACAGCAAATGAAAACACACTTCCTGAGGTAGTGACTGCGCAGAGAGGACTGATGGGTGACATGAGAGCCGTTCTAGTTTAATGTTAATAAACACTATATCCATTTTTATTAGTTTCATTAATTCTTTGAGAATTTTACGCAAAATGTATTTTTAATCAAGTTAATCATTTTTTCAAATATATATATGTCACACACACACACACACACACACACACACACACACACACATATATATATATATATATCACCAAGACTAGTTTGTGATACTCCATTACATACTTATGGGTGTGGGATCATCTACAGGATGGTCATCTATTAGATCGATTGGCTTATCTACTGCTCAGTTGACTCACAGTAGGATATCCGTAAAGAAAGCTGGTTCTTCCTCTGTCCACAGCCATTGACTGTCAGCACCACCTCAGCCAGGGGTGGGAACTCATGAGCCACGCCCACTCACAGAGGCCATTAGAGCTGGCGTGAGCTCGTCCTGCAATGATCCTGTCATGTCAGAAGGATGCCATGATTTCATGATTGTGATGACCCCTGGACACTTCAACCGATCTGATACACATTTTCTTTGCAATGAACTCTAGCCCTTGGTCAGTACAGAGGCCAGAGCAAGGTTGTATCTCAGAGAAGCCATCTTAGAACCACGTACTCATTTGGAGCACACATTCCTGAGCGCCAACAGCAGCCTGTGTGCCTCAGCAGCCAGGGCTGAGATAATGGGAGAATAATTGACACTCTTTGGCCCTGGGTTACATCAACATCCTTTCACTTCATCATCCACATTAGCAATTTAAAAAGGCAAGAATTTTCCAAAGTGAAACACAGTAAGATTTTTTTTTTTTAATCTTCCAAGGACTAACCCAGAACCCTGCCTACAGAAAAGGAAGGGGACTCAAAAGAAGCATCTGAAGAACATGTCCGGAGAGCTTGGCAGAGGAGAGAGGCCTTCTTCATCTTCTCAGTACAGTTTTCCTACGACAGGCTCACTCAGACAATTTGGAAGGGAACAACTCCCTCTGATGAGTACATTCTGCTCCCAAAGAGCAGCCTGTGTCCTAATGAGGTGATAAATGTCATGGTAAAATTAAGACGTGCGGCCCCTGGAACATTCTTATCTGACATGATGCTGCTCGGTTTTTCCAGCATAGATCTGTTCCAGTCCCATCCAAGGGTCAGCCACATGGGCCAAAGCAAGCACAGATGGTGGAGGTCAACCACTCTTGTGGAATTCCCACCATCCAGGTCCTCATTGCCCTGAGCCTTCCCTGTGGCTTAGAAGTCCACCATGGAACGACCTCCACCATCCTCTTTTGTTCATGGAGCAGAGAGCTGTGGCTGGTTTTTGCTGAAGGCTGTTGGACCTGACCACAAGGGCCTCTGGTCCTTAAAATATCATTAACTAAAAAAATCACAGCCACCTGGAGACCCTCTCAATTGTCTGTGTCTACTTTTCCAGAGTCCCTTCCCCCTGAGGGACCAGCCACACAACGGCGTAGTACAAAATAGAGTTTATTTAGGGCATGGGGAGGGGAGTTAAGAGGGTAGTAGAGGCAGAGAGAGAAGAGAGAAGAGGAGTAGAGAAATAGAGGCCAGTCATGAGCACATGGTTAGAGGGGGGGAAGGAAATGGGGAGAGGAGAGACAAGGGCTCGAGAGAGTAAGAGGCCAAGAGAGAGAAGGGAGCAGGCAGCACCTTTTATAAAGCCAGCTAACTGTGGGGTGGGGTTTACAGAATTCCAACAGCCAGTCCCTACTTTCTGGATAGGCAAAAGTTTCCTTTGATCTTCCCGAACCTTTTCACTGGAAAATTCTTAGCCACTGTTGACTGGACAAGGCCACCGTCTCTCTCTACTCCTAAAGCAGTAGTTCTAACATTCAAAAAGGAGGGAGCTTAAAGAAACTGATTATAATGTAACTGACCACAAAAATATCACAGAAATATTATTAACTAATAAACCTCAGAAGCCAAGTACAATTATAAGTGTACGACAGCAGGTCAGCCCCTACAGATGTTTGTGTAATAATCGTCTTCAGACAACAGGAAAATATATTCAGTGATTGGTTTTGTTTAACCTGCTCCCCATCACAAGACTTGTCGCTACCGTCTCCAACCAGCAGAAAAGGAGCGACGACACACCGTTCTTCTCAAAGTGGTTTATTCAGGAACCTTACAGCATGCCAGTGAAAGTCTCTCTTTCTCCCTCCGCCACCCAAGCGCAGTCCCTTTACCCTCTCTCAACTCCACCTCCTCAGTCCATGTTGCGTGGCTGCAGTTCATAGGTCTGAGTCATCTGACCTGATCTTGCGTCATTGGTGCGCCTGCGCAGCTTAAAGGAATGACGTGTCTGTATTCGGAAGTGGGAGGAAGGCAGGGGCCAGTGACAAGACTTGGCCCGAGTCCCAAGCGCCATCTTGGAATTATCGCCACACCCGCTCTCCACAAAGACTAACAACCAACCATCTTTTAATGTTTTATCAATGTTGAGCTTCTTGCTTAATCTGGTCAGAACATTGTATTCTATGACATAAAGTGGACACAGTAAAATTAGAGAGTCAGCATCTAGAAGCCCCCACAGGATGAGGCTTCCGGTACTGGTGGTACAGGACTAGCCAGACGAAAACAAAAGGCAATGGATGCTGGAGAAGATAGAGAGAAAAGGAGCCACAGAGCGGTTGATTGGGATGTGGGTTAGTACAGCTGTGACAACAACAACCAGGACCACGGGGCAGAGGTTCCTCAAAACAAACAGAACAGCTATAGGACCTTGCTCACCCATTATCTGTGCATTCAGTAGAAAGGGCACCTGCCCTCCAGGGTTTGCTGTAACATAATAGCCCAGAGAACTCAGCCGCCCACAGCATAAGTGGTTGAAAAGGATCAGGAATGTATCTCTACAATAGAATAAACCTGAAGGAAATGAGGAAATCCTGTCCTTTGTAACTATGCAGATGAGCCTGGAGAGGGGTTTGTTAATTAACTAAAGCCAGGCACCGAAAGACAGCATGTTCCCACCTATATGTGGAATCCAGATGGAAGCAAAGTTACCTAAGGCTGGGGGATGGAGGAAACAGAGAGTTTCATCAAAGCGAACAAAGTTTCCATTTTACAGGAGGAAGAAATATCGTGTGTGGGGGGTGTTGTGAAGAGAGAGAGAGACAGAGAGAGACTGGGGTGTGGGTGGGGGAGGATTAGCTTTAGATTTGTATTCTCTCCTGTTCTAGTATGCTAATATAGGTGCCTCTCCTGCTTTACCTGAAGCAGAACAAAAAACAAATAAAATAAAAACAAAGGCGAGAAGATAAAGTCTCTTTCCTTGGTGGTAGTTTTCTTTTACTGCATTTTACAGACAAGCAAGGTAGAGCTCTGTGTAGAGGAATTGCTAATGAACAATTGGCAGCTGTGACCCCAGCTCCAAGGATGTCTGGAGCCAGCTTGGCTTGAAGCAATGAGAGAAGACGCCTAAGGAATCGAACCCCCACAGCATCCAGGATACATTTTACGAAAGGCTCTCATTAAATTCTAGGAGTAAAGCCATGCTTAATTACACCGTCGGAAATGAGGGAAAGCCTCTCATTAGATCTGGTTTCCTCCCAAACATGTACTTTCTTATCCCCAGTGCAAGGGCTTCACAGTGCTGTTGGGTTCTTCTGCATTCTGCCAGGAAGCTGACCTTTGAGGCTACACTGGTTTGTGTTCAACATCATCATGTTCCTGGTTGGGCAGCCAGCTTCTCACTTATGAACTCATGTATTACCGGAGTTCAAATCTGAAGGTTGGCTCTCCAAGCATAAACATTAAAATGATGCCGAAGTTCAAATCAAAGTCGCTTCCCCAAGCTGGTTGTCTCGGTGTACTAAGACCGTTTTACGTGTGGTATCTACTAAGATTTCCTTCGAAGTTCGACCATCTCCTGCATGAAAATAAGCAATTCAATAATCCCGAAGGAATTCCCATTGTCAACATCAAACAGTGGATTTCAAGTCTTTTCAAGGGAAGACTGACAGATAAGTAAGGGGAATGCCTGGGAATTTAAAGCAACGTGATGCCTCAGACCCAACGACCATATAGCAAAGAGAATCTTGATACTCTTTGTCCACTGTGGGGGACAAAACCTGAGAAGGCCAACTTAAAGAAGGGAAGGGTGGATCACTGAGGTTTGGGTTTGTGACTCGGTGCAGCCCAAAGCCCGTGGAGCTGCGACAATATACAATGGCAAGTCCTAGAGTGTATAGCAGGGACTAAGAAGGAGAGAACAGATAAGGAGAGTCCAGAACAAGATACACTCTCCAACCACGTGCTCCCGGTGGCCTTTCTCCAGGTGGGTCCCACTGCCGAGCAGCCGAGCTCACTTAGCTATAAGTTCATCAGTGAATGGCACGTCCAGTTGATGGCCCTCGTGATCTTCTCGGTAATGCCAGAAGGCACACAGAAAGCCTTCGGCACAGTTCATTGTGGGCAACATCATATTCAAACCTCAACAGCACTGCAGATCAGAGCGGAAGAGTCAGAAGGAAGTCTTCATGCAAACTTCCTAGGCTTGCCATGCTCTTGTGTGCAAACATCTCGCCATCAGCTCTGCTTCCTTCTAGAAAGAAAAGAGTCACCTCGTAGAAAGTGCATAGATAAGCACTCACTTCCATACAAGTGTATATTGAGCCTGCGGGACAGAAAAGACTGTCCCATAGAAAGTCACTAGCTGCTAGCAAGCTAGATTCTTCAGATGGCCAGCTAAACTCCTGCAGCCCACATGAATTCTTGTCTTCCTCTGTTTCTGTTGTGAATTATTCAAAACCACATCCTCCACAGTTTGGATACAGCCCACGTGCTAAAGTAAGTTCACAAAACGATGTGTTTGAGGTGCCAGTTTTTCCTTAATAGACATATTTCCGCAAGCCCATAATGTCTTCATCAAACAACATTGGAACTCAGTAAGAAAGCATTTCTCAAACCTCATCTTATCCTAGAGAATTTCATCTCTGCACAGGATATCATGCAAATATTTATTTGCAAAGAATTCTAAGCTTTTATCTAAAAAGCCACCCTGGCAAACAAACTAGTGGGAAGATCTTAAAGGCTTCCCACCCAGCTGGTGGTTGGTGCATGTCGCTTTAATTGCTTTTGCAGAGATACCTTGTATGCAAAGAACCACAGGAGTCTGGGCTTGAGAAGGGAAAATAAAGATGTGTACAGCTAAAATACACTCACACCAGTTTTTAAATAGCTAATCAACCTCTTCCAGCAACAAGACTTTTAGAAAAAACCAATAAGATAATAAAGGAAGAGGAAGTTTAATTATAAGACCAGACTGGCAACCTCGACCTTCCCCTTCAATCTTCTCTGAATGGCTGGAGACATGTAGGTCTAATTCCGGTTTATGGGCCAAAGACAGATATTGAACATCTTCCTCTATCAGTCCCTTTATCTCCTTGAATCCAGGCCCCTCCCTGAGCCTGAAGCTCTCTGTTTCTGCTACTCTGGCTGGACAACTATTTCCCAGGATCTATCTGTCTCCACTCCCAAATCCTGGAGTTATAGGTACACACACTCTCTTACTCCATTTTTAACTGGGTGCTAAGGGTTCAAACTCCTCAAAATACACAAGTCCTGCCTTACTACTTCCAAACATGCTTAATATGTCCTTTTGTTTTCTTCATAATTTTTATTTCAGTCTAATCAAACTTCTTTATTATATATTTTGATCATCTGGGTTTTGCTAAATTAAAGTGTTTTGGTTTTGTCTCTTTGGTTTTCCAGACATCTGGCATAGAGTGGGTGCCTGAAGAAACATTGCTCAGGGAAGGAATGCGTGAAAAACAGATGTGGTTTCTACTCTTAAGTTACAGTCCACAGTGAAAGCCACAACTTGGATCTTGGCATCTCTCCAAGCCTAGAGGAGTGTGAAGGTATTAGGTGACGCCCTCTAGTGGAGTAGGACGATTATCCCTGCCACATTCTATGGACCGGTGTCTTCAGAAAGGAGCTATACTTCATGTGCATATACATCTATACATCTGTGTGTTCCTTCAGACATGTAAACATTACCAATAAAGTCTCATTCCAATATTTCCACTTGCATTTATCTGGGCCTGAAGAGTTGTTAGAAATAGTGTATTTGGGATCTGTCTTTAGTGAGGATCCAGCACCCTCTGAGATCAGGTTGTGAACAAGTTGAAACAGACTCTCCTAGGCAAAGCTGTGGGTCAGAAGGTAGATGCTCTGCCCTACTCCGATAGCCACTTTAGGAAGTAAATTAGGTTGCTTTGGGGCTTTTCAGGGTCTCCATATGGCCCTTAGATTGTCCTGTGAGCACAAACACCATGTTAAACAGCCCTGCTCCCCAGTAACCCTGCTTCCTGTTCAACTTCTACTTGACTGAAAAGGTGAGGTCTTCTTATATACCTAATGGTATGTTCAACCTTTACCCCTTTAAACAACCGAAGAAGCAAGCTATTTTCCCTCCCAAATAGTTATGAGGGCTCATGGGACTACACTGCAGGCTTGACTGAGACAAGGACCCACATTCAATATCATTGACAGTTTCCCTTTAATGTCTAAACCCAAGCTGCCTTGAGTAATTCAGTGGCAGATTACTCCAGAACTGCATTTGGTGGAGTCCAAAACCAGAGACAGAAATGCCCAGTTACCCACTGGCACCACTTCAACTCTTGTTTCTTCCAATTCCTTACTCTGTCATTTCCAGTGCTATTAGGAAAGGAAGAAGCCCTGTTATAAAATCAAATAAGCGTCCTACCAAATCAAGCCTTTAAAACTTATGTCATTTCTAAAGTTATTTCAGTAAAATAGTGTCCTCGTTTTAAAAACATAAAAACACCTGGTACAGTTTGTAGTTGAAATGCCTGCTAAAAGTTAGAGTGTTGAAGGCTGGTCCCTCACAGACAGTGCTTCTGTGGGATGACGAGCTAGTTGGAGGGCGTGGGGCATATAGGGCACAGCTTGAAGAGGAGACTGTGTCTGAGCCCATCTGCTCTCTCCTCTGAAGTGGGCAGCCTTCCCTCTCCCTGCTCATAAGTCAGTCACCTCAGGAATTGTATCACAGTGCTGGAAAGTTAGCACCATCTCAATAACCTTTATGTCGCTTACGTAGTGAAATAGCAATGTTTTGGTTCTATACAGTTACATAAATACATGACCATTAGTCAAAAATTATCATTTCAGTACATTAAATCCTATGTTCTGTGTTTTATGGGTTTTTCTGTGTGCTATGACTCTTTCATTAATTTGGTAAAAGCAGTGGGCAAATGAATGCTAGATACCATTTATATAGAGAGGGAATTTAAAAAGAAATAAACTATTAATGTGTATAAGTCATTAGCTAATACAGATCTTTAAGTTCTTTTTAAAAATATTATTATACTCATTTCTGTCTCAGTCTATGTCTCTGTCTCTCTCTCTCTCTCTTTGTGTGTGTGTGTGTGTGTGTGTGTGTGTGTGTGTGTGTGTGTTTGTATGTGTGTGTGTACATGCAGGATCTGGGGTAAATGCACGCACATCACAGCATGTTTGTAGAGATCAGAGAGAACCTTTGTGGTGTTGGTTTTTGCTCTCTACATTTCCATAGATTCTGGGGATTAACTCAGCTCATTGGGGTTTTTTTTTTGTTTGTTTGTTTGTTTTGTTTTTAACCAAGTGTTTTTATGTCGGAAGTGTTGGGGTTCTGTAAACCCTACCCCTCAATTACCCAGCAGTAGCCAGGTATGCTCCGCCCCAGTGACCTGACACTATAAAAGGAGCTGCTTGACCCCTCCTCTCTCTCTTGCTCTTGTGCTTTTGCAGCCTTGCTCTCCCACCCCTACCCCTCCTCTTCCCTTTGCTCCCTCCCTCTTAACTCTTCCATGACCTGAATAAACTCTATTCTCTACTATACTGTTGTGTGGTTGGTCCTTTAGGGGGAAGGGATTCCCAACATGAATACCCCAGAGGCATCTTCCTTGCCCCCAGGCCTCGCTGCACCTCCATTGGCCATATGCCCCCCACTCTCTTCATCCTTCCCCTAACATTAGTGCCGAAACCCGGGACGCCACTTTTTCACAACATTCGTGCCCAGTGACTTTTCCTTTCAGGAAAACTCATCTCACCAATCACAGGCGTCTAAGTCCTGAAATTTAGATCTCTGAAAGATAACTATTCACATTTAATAGCAGCATATCTAGTAGATTGGTTTAAAACTTAGTATACTATCAAACAATAGCTCAGAATTTTAAGTTGAAGTCTATATAAAATATCTATGGGAATATTTATATCTTATTTAAACTTACCCATGGTGCTTGGTGCTCGAGAAAGACTTCTTTGACAGAAGTTTAGGCCTGGTGGGTAACAGACCAAGCTCAACTCTAAATACAACAAGAGCAAGTTAATGTCCAAGCCACACTATGGAGATCTGTGCATGCCAAATTACGGAGAGAAACTTTAAGGCTGGGGACTCTTTCCAGCTGAAAGTCACCATCATTCTTGTTAAAGAACACCCAGAGTCACATTATATGGAGGGTGAAGTCAGAAGGCACTGAGCACATCAGAGAGTAAACAGGTCCCAAGGGTGGCCACGCAGCAAGGCCAGCATGAGCCTTAAGACTGACCACGGGACCCAGTAACTGAACAAGGCCAGAGACAGAAAGAATAACACAGCAGTCTTGCTGTCTTCCTGATTTAGCCGATCAACTGTGGACTACATCTGATTGGCCAATATATTATATCTCCATGAACAATATGAATTAAGCCTACCTCTTCCAAAGTCCCCTCAAGTCAAGCTAATTTTAATCTGCTGGAAGGTTATTGAGAATTTTTAGATATAGTTATAATCAATGTACTTGTTTATGTCTAAGTGACTGTCTTCTCATCTGACATTTTAATAATTCACTCCTGAATAAATCCTGAAGATCCAAGAAAAAATAAAGGAGTATCCTGAGACAGGCCTCATAAGACTGACTACTCTAAGGCTGATGCAGGGGAGTTCCAAGACAACTCAGGCCACTTGGAGACTGAAATAACAGCTTTAACATTTCGCCGGCCTCAAAATAAAAAACAAACAAACAAACAAACAAACAAACAAAACAACAAAGAGGGGCCTGAGGACATAGCTTCACAGTAGAAGTCTGGCCTAACACACGTAACACCTCAGGTTCAGTCTCTAGTATAATTTTTTAAAGGAAGTTGACTGAGTGCTTTTTCCTTCCCACTGTAATGCCTGTGTAAAGATCCCTCTTGGTCTTCATATTCTTGGAAGAGGAAGGCTCAGCTGTCTGTGGTCTGACTTGTGTTTTCTGGGCATTGCTCCAGGGGACTTGTTACTTTCCCATCAGATACTGCTTTTTTTTTTTCTTTTTCTTTTCTTTTTTTTTTTTTTTTTTTTTTACTGGTTGCAGAGCTATTTGAGATGCAAATGACAAGGGATCGGAAAAAGGTGGATGAAGAGGGAATGAATAGTCATATTTTTATAAAGTAAGTATAATAAATGTCATTAAATGCCTACCAAGTATATCTGTTCAGCAACCTTAGAAGTTTAAAGTTCAAACACGTGTTGTGTGTGTGTGTCCTGCGTTGACTTGCAGTGAATTCCCCGTTCCTCCCCAGGCTCACATACTGAACACTCGATTTCCTGCTGCCACACTATGGGACTGTGAAAACTTAAAAAAGTGCCGCCTAGGTTGAGGATTACTATGGTAGGGCTTTAAAGGATGTGTCAAAACCCCTGTCACTTCCTCACTCTGCATCCCTTCAGTCATGAAGGGAACAGCTTCTGCCACCACATCTGAATGATGCCTTTATCTTACCATGGGCCCAGACTGCACAGAGCTAAGGACCACACTGAAATCCCTGAAGCCTCAGGAAAGACCTAACCCTTCTCCCTCTAAGTTATTTCTCTCAGATGTTTTGTCAAAGTGATGCAGTGTTTACTCAACAAATATTTATGAGGCTGCCCTTTTCTACATAAGCGTCTTCTAAGTCTTCACCGCTGGGTTTGTCTTGTTGTACACTAAGTACTGGGAAACCCGAATTTGAAGTATTAAAACTGCATGGATGAGGCTTACCCAACTAAGCTTTGGATGACTTCCAGCTCTAATTCTATTCAAGTGCAAAGTTTCAAATCGGCCATTGACACTTTCCGAACTCATCACTCAAACCTCACTGCTTGTGAGCTAAGCCACAGGCCAGAGACAAAAGCTGCGGGCGGTTTCAAAGTGAAAGCAGACCTTGGCTAGACCAAGTCATCGTCTACCTTGAGATCCAGTTTCCCTTCTGTTGAACATTCTGTGGGTGGTTTTGAAGTAAGGTCATTTCTATTTTGTTTTAGCAATAGAAAAATGCTCTAATTAGGCCTGGAAGCCAAAGATTTTAACCAAAAGAAATGTGATGAGGCCATTTTCACACCAGCTAGATTGAGATTTAATTGCGAGATACAGATAGTAACTAAATGAATTCAAACCTTTCAAGGCCATTTTGCAAGACCTTTGGGCAGAGATGAATTCTGGGTGATTCCTCAAATGTACATCAAGAATGAGGCCCTTGCTGACAGGATGTGTTTCTAACCACACTGAAGCTAGAATCACTCTTTCCAAAAAGACAACTGAACTAAACTGCAATTTGTTAACTGAGATCACTTTAAATTGTCTTCAAAACATCAAAAATAAATCATATTTTCCTTCTTGCATGTATTTTTCCCAGTTACTTCTTAAAACAAAATGTTCATTTTGGGGCTGTGACAGCTAAAATAGAAATGTCTTTGGCATAAAGTTAGCTTTCTAGCCTGCAGGCAAAATAAAAATTTGTTAAATTGGAGTGGACCAGAAAAAAGGATGATAAAATTTGTCCATGAAATTTTAGCTAATAGCAAACATTTGTCCATGAGACACACACATTAGTAATTAATACATGACAAAGCATGAGTTGTGACTCTGTCCCAAACAGTGGCTTTGGGTGCCTATAGCAGGAGAACTAAAGTTGTGACTAAAAATGAGACTTATGGCTCTCACAACGCCCTTTTGTAACAAGAAAGTATCTGTGGACACAGCTCTGTGATGCCTTGGTTTCAGTTGGGCCTCTGGCATTTTAAAGCATTCATGTTCTGTTGTGTTATTCAGCACATCTGAAGTCCTTGTTCATTCTTGCTTGGATTAAATAAATGTTTCCCCAATGGCTGTACCAATGATGGCCTCTGCCTCTATCTCTCCTTCATAGAAATTAGAAGAACTGGGAAATCCACTCGAAGGGGAAGGTATTCACAGCACAATGGGCTAACATAGATAAGAAGCTGTTTTCCTTTCCTTTTCTGTGCTTGTTTGGTCATATTTTATTGACTCTAAGACATTGCTGATAGAGACATGCAGCATTATTTTATTAAGATATACAGTAAACACTTTCCATGACTCAGGCTCTCCTAACCTCTTTCTGATTAGGTCAGAGTTGGACTCTTGTCCTTGATGGCCTTAAATGGCCCCTTTGTAGCCAGAATTCTGGGATGATCATTTTTTTATGTAAACTTGACCAGATCTAGAGCCACCTACAGTATCAGCGGGGGAACACCTGTAAGTGTGATTGTAAGAGGAAAGGCCATCCTGAAGGTGGGTCACATCACCCATTGAGTGGGGACCTGGGCAGAACGGGAAGGAATGAGCCAGACTGATGGGCATTCATTTTTCTCTACTTTCTGCTCACCAGCAGATGAGGACCGTCTCTCATCCGCCACACTCGGGCCAACATGATGCTCTGCCTCAGAGCATGAAGCCAAGTGCTATGACCTGAGACCTCCGAGACCGTGAACTTAATAAATTCATCCCTTTCTTAGGCTGTCTCTATCCAGTATGTTGTCACAGATCCACCGAAGCACCGATGTGAATTTGGCTGTGAGTCTAGAAAGAAGGTTCCATGCCTAACATTTGATCAACATGTTCTTTAATAAGAATCCTCTTAAGTCTGTTTGACAAGGACTTGTCCCAGGGCTGGGCGTACAGCTTAGAATAGACACCTTGCAAAACACGGGCATTGCCACAGAACAATCCGCAGCAGCTGAAGCCTTCAGTCTCGCCTGGACCCCATTTATGCTGCCCTCTACCTTGTTGGACTGTGTTTGGAACCGAAACCGATTGTGTCTCTTTCCCCTCTTGCAACAGTTCCTGGATGAATTTGTTTCTCCTCCTCAAGAGCAACCACATAAAGAAGGACAGAGACTCTCAGTCACATAAAGAATACCTGCTGGAGCCTGGGTGGGCTGCAAGGCCTTCAGTGTCTGGAAATTTCTCTTTATTTATGCCAAATAATTTGGCGTTTTCTCTTGGCTGTAGTTGTACTTCTTGGCCTTTAATAAAAATTCTTTCCACTTATCTCAGTAACAAGATGTATAAAGCCTCCTAGAACTTCAAGGTTTTCTACTTCCCTGGCTCCAGAAAGCATATAATGGCTCTTTCCAAGGAAAAAAGGAATAACAGATGTTTCTGACAGGGGGCATTTGCTTCACTAATAGTGAAACTGGTGCCAGTTGCTTAGTTTCCTGTGTTTTTGCATATTGCTTGAGTGTGTGTGTGTGCACGTGCGTGTGTCAAAGCTGAGTAAGAAGGCCAATCTTGCTGAAGAAATTTTAAACAGCAACTACACTCAACTTGCCCCTTTCTTCCATCAAATATAGAAATGAGCTTAACAGCAAAGGACACAGTGACGACAAAGTAAATAGTTGGGGTTCAGTTCTCCACGAGCAACAGCTTTTAGTTTCACAGATGCACCACAACATTTATAGAATACAGTGTTGTCTGTCCCTCACATGTCCACAACACCAACCCGATCATGGGAAGGATCCCAGGTCTGCATTAGAAACGTGTGCTTCCAATGCTGAGTCTTGTCTTTCAGCAGAAGCACAGCGTGAAGGAGTGTTGAAGAACCCGTGGAACATACCAAGATCCCGGATTTGCAGACCATGCAACAGTCAGAGCGATAAAAAAGGCCTGCTCTCTCTAGCTCAGGACAGGTGCTTTCTCAGGAATTATCCATAGAACTGTATACACGTTTCTGACTTTTCTAGACCAGTGAAATTTCTAAACAATTCATTCAGATATCAATATATTTTTCTCACCACACAGAGGTGCACGTGTCACCGAAAGCTTCACTCATTGATCGACCATCCACGATAGATGTACCTATCAAAGGTCTTGGTCCAGACAAGTTGGCTGTTGTGTCAGAAGCATCAGTACATATGCCCCACAGTTACTTTTAACCTGGAACTACCGTGGCCAGGAAAAGTTGTCATATGAAACTAACTTATTTATCCATAATGCAAAGGGATCCAATTATAGCCATTGCAAATATTAAACCGGTTTATTTAAGGCAACTTTTTTGTCCGAGGTCAAACCAAATCACTAGGGGGATTTGGAGACTGGACTTGGAACAAGCAGTTGTTCAGAATATAGAACTTCCTTAAGAAGAACCGCTGTTTTGGGTTCCAGTGTTACCCAAGGCTCCTTTCCATCCCTCGCTGATGCTGTAGACAGAAGAACAAGACGTGCTCTAATACAACCCTCCCAGTTCTCTTGGGACTGTCGGGGGAAAGCCCAGCCTGGTGCCAGGAGACCTGGGAGTGCAGGAGGTGACAGGCTGCTCAGCAAGGTCCTTGGAATTATCTGCTGCTTCCCAGGCCAGGAAACAGCTATGTTTTTTTTTTCCCTTTTCCCAGAAGAAGGGGGTAGAAGAAGGGCATCAAGAGTGTGGTTCAAGCCAGTACAAGCAGGCCCAATTTGAAGGTGTGATTAGAATAGCACACCGCATCCTAAACCTGCCCGGTCTCACAACAGAAAAGGAGGCAAAAGCACCCTCAAGCTAGCACTCAATCCTCTTTCTGTGAGTGGGCAGATAGGATGAAACCAGCTTCCTTGTGCTTAGAAATGAGGCAGATACTGGTTTTACATGGGTTGTATTTAGTCTTTTGGCCAGGCCTCCCATTGCATGAGAAAATACAATTTTAGAATAAAAGCTACCTGGCTACGGGCCAGTAATGCCGTGACATGTGTGGGGCAGCCACTACAGATCTGATGGCCTGTGATGGGAGGGCCTTCAGCTCCCACACACTTCAATGTCATTCTCAACAAATCGTACAGCTGTTTCCATGTTAAGCAGCTTCTGCCGACACAACAAGCATCCTAGCATGGCTGAGCAGGCAAAGGGACAGGTTGACTTTGGATTTTCTCTTCCATGCAAGATTGTGTGTGTGTGTGTGTGTGTGTGTGTGTGTGTGTGTGTGTGTGTGTGTGTCTGTATGTGAGTGTGTGTGTGTGTGTGTGTGTGTGTGTGTGTGCGTGTGTGTGTGTGTGTGTGTTTAAGACAGCACATGCCAAGAGGTGATAGGCAAAGAGTAGAAGCCTGCAATTAAAAAAAAAAAAAACTCATACTAAGGAAAAGGAGTCTTCATAGTCAGTCACTGTCAGACTCCACTGCCTAATGGAGTGTGGGCATGAGGGTTGGGGACATGGATGGAGGATCAGCCCAGAAGGCTCTGGAAATCCAGAACATTGAGATTAAAATAGACACCACCACGTACGCCAGACACAAATCTAACCACTCCTTAATCGCCAGTGATTTTCTTTGGGAGAAAAACATAGCTGTTTCCTTCTAGGCAACTTGTCCCTATCTCTGAAAATTCTTCTCATACACATTCTGGACAGGACAGTAATTACAATTCCAAATTTTTCCCAACTCAACCTCTTCAGTGTGTGTGTGTGTGTGTGTGTGTGTGTGTGAAGTTTCCCCCCCTTAAATGACATTGTTTTCTTACTGTTTTGGAGACCAGAAAACCAAGTCCAAAGTAACAATAGGTTGGAGTTTTCCTGAGACCCAGTCCTTACCATGCAGATGGCTGGATTCTTTCTTTATTCCCATGACCTTCTCTACAAGCAGATACATAATCTAACATAATATGCTTTGTTTTGTGTTGTTTCAGTTAATGCACAAACAGGTTTTTTCCTTGTGGTTTTCATACATATTGTTTCTCTGACCCTTCTCTGTATCCATTTCTCTTCCCTGTCCCCAAGTTAGGCTCTCTTTCTGCTCTCTCATCTACTTAACGTAAAGCATCTTTTCCCCTCTCTCATGGGTCTCCTGACCACACTCAGACCCAAAACCACATAAATACAGCTGTATAAACGTGAGACGCTTGGGGCTGTTTATTACGACCTCCTGCAAACAGCTGGTCTTGTGAACATATGACCTCACACCCAGACAATTCTGAAGTTAGGGCATCCCCACAGAACTGCGCTCCATACTCACATAATCAATAAACTACGTAAGGGGAAGACAGACAACTGAGTGGTTTTGCACCTTCATGAGGAATTGTGATATGGATTCAATAATTTGGGGAAATGGAAACAATTTAATCGTTCATAACAAGAGCATGTCACAGTAAAACTGGCTTATACTGTAAGGTAAAAATAGCAAGAGTTTGTACAATGCTATAAATCAGATCGTGTGTTGACAGAACACTCAGATTTCCAGAACTCAGAGGCATTTCACAGGAAAGTGTAGAATTATTGGAATCTGAGCAGTGCCCATATTTTGAAAAGTGTAGCTCAAACTATTTTTATAATAAAAACATAATGAAAAGGCATCCTTGCTGAATCTCCTTGCTACTGCTAGCTTACTTACAGTGAGACTTGTTCCACATGAGCTAGAGATCCACAACATTGCTGCTTTTTACAGGGATAATTTTCTAGAAAATCTGTTTTGTTTTGTTTCCTTGGTAGTTTTTAGACTAAAAAAGAAGCAGCCATTGGTCTGGCTTTCATCAAGACTCTACTCTTGCTGCATTCCAACCAGCAAAGAATACATACAGTAATATGCCTGAGCCTCTCTACCAACTGTTGATCCCCACAAGAGCCGGGACAGTGGAAAACCATGGCGGTTATTACTGTGGCCTCCCACTTTAACAAGTGTATGACTTAGAATGCTTTCATATCCTACGTCATGGGTTGGATTGGAAGAGCCAATCTAATAAAAGCAACAAACTCCACTAGTAACAAAGGAGGTGCCTCAGAACATCGTGTCCTCTGGCAAGAGTGAGGCTTGGCCTAGGTGACAAGCAAGGTGACTGCCAGCATGTCTGTTCAAGATCAGCTGAGAAAGCACATGTACAACTGCATGCACAGATACCCTAATACACACACCCATGCACACAAGCATCCAAGTACACACAGACATATGTACACATAATAACATATTCATGCACAGGGACACATACCCAATGCACACCCAGATACCCAAGTACACACAGACACATGCTCATACCTGCATGCACATGGAGACACATGTGCATATGCATGTTTTAACAGAGGTACACATATTCACGCATACTTGCACACACAGACACTACCTGTCTTCCGTCTTTTCATTATGCAAAATATGCTTGAAATTTTCTGTAGGTGAATAATTTCATAACTTTTCTAGCACATTTAACTGCTGACTTCAGTTTCTTGGTGTCTCCATTTTTTTCTAATTTCTTTCCTATTGTTTTTGAATCTACATTAGAACATGTGTTCATTTTGTAGACAAACCATGATAAACATTGCATTAGTCCAGTGTCCCATTAACTGTCTCCTAGGACAGAATCCAGCAAAAGAGAGGACAGATGAGTGGAGAATTTCATGATCAAATACTGCTTCTGCTTCAGAGCTCCCACAATGCACCTCAAACCGTCAAAGGCTTTGAAAAGAAGGAAGAATGGAAGACTCTGAGCAGAGCTCGGGAGCGTCGGAACAATCCTACTGCCATTGATGTCCATCCCTCAAGACGGAGAGATGTCGGTCTCTTCTGAGAACCAAACACGAACATCGTGGTTCCCACTTATCTGTAATTATTTTCAAAATGACTATCTTGCATTTTCTTATTTACAACTGATTCCAATATATGACAAACTTCAGAGAAACTCGTGGAATTCAAAGGAACACACCACTGACACAACAGCTAACAACTGACAGTCCTGAAGGCTAGCCTGGGCTGCTGACAGATCCCCGTCCCCTGGCTGAGGACACTGGATGTCAGGCTCACTGAAACCTTACTACGCATTTCTGGGAGGCCTGGCTGTCCTCCTCCGACATGCTGGGGACGTGTGCACCTACATCAGAGTCTGCTGCTGTTCTTCCTGAGGGCAGTCACCATGCTTCCGGGAAGTGAAATTCCTTCCCATCCATGACAGACTGGGTTTGTTGTGTACACTTGAGATTCCCCCTCTCCTTCCATGGCAAGCTTGCTTGTTTTCCCTTTGGGTGTGGTGTGTTCTCCTAGCAGAGGCACCTGGTACCTCTTCAAGGCCCTGCAGGTTCTTGTCAACACTCCTGTGCATTTGCCCTGCTGAAGCCATTGGGCTGTGTTTATTTTTCTATCTTTCCCTCCTTCATATCGCCTCGGCTTTTACGACGGAATAATTTAAGTGCCAGGGTCTGGTCAGGCCATGAGCAGCTTTGCAAAGTCTAGGCGTTTTGCCAGAAATTGAAGCTTTGTTGAACTATGTTAAAAGGTTAAGCATTTCACAGAGTTTGGTCTTCTCAAAAAAAAAAAAAAAAAAAAAAAAAAAAAAAAAAAAAAAAAAAAAAGCCTCTGCTTTTTCTTTAAATGCTTTTTTTTTTTTTTTTTTTTTTTTTTAAATTCAGAAGTGCTGGAGAAAACACATTTGACCCTTACCCTGTAACCATGCTGGAGTAAAACCTAAACAAATGATAATAATGATCACTCTTCTCTCCCTCACCCAGAGGGAGGGGGACTGGGGGAAGAAAAGCTGAGGACGTTCTTAGATGAAATGTTAGATGCTTTCCATAAAATACCAGTTAGAAGAATCTCACTAATTACTTATCATAACATTTCTATATTAATGGAAAGGTCTTCCGAAAATTAAATGTTAATGAATGTTACACCCTTTCTAGTCCGGCAGGATTATAAAACACTGAATGCCTGCCCTGTGGCGATGCCCTGACACACCGGGATGTTCAGTCTTGGGTGGAATGCTTCTCAGCTTACAAAGTCCAGAATCAACAAGGATACTGAAAAAGAGGAGAGTCTTCAAAACCACTGCTTCCTGTGCGTGGTGCTCAGAAGACCTTTGCTTTGGGGGGGTTGCCGTTGATGTCAGGGGGGTTGTTTGGAAGCTCCCGAGGGCTCCTCAGAGCTCCCCCACCACACTTCTCAAAGTCTGGGATGGTTTGATGTTCATCATGGGAGCTCTGAGGAGGGACGGGTTGTCCGCTGATTTTTCAACTATATTTAATCATAAAATTCTAGGCTTATCTGTCTTCTCTTTGGTGTGCACATTCCGAGGGGACTCTCTCGGGGGAACACAGGCATCACACAGTGCTCGTCACAGTCTGTCCTTCACTTGTGAGTGCAGAGACAGTGACCTCTTGAGTGTGTCTTCCATCTTCTGTCTTCATTCTCCTCCAAACATTCAAAGTAAACACAGTCTTCTTCCTCTGCTCTATTCGACACGATTAAACCATCTCCGCTCTTACTCAGTTCCGAAAAAATTCAAAATGGGAAGTTTACCCACGTTCAAGAGCCACTGGGAACATGTTTTCCCAACATGCATACCTAGCAGGCTCTTACCGGCTCCTTAAGGCAGCCTTCTCCAAGACTAGATCTAAAACCCCTCCCCCTGCCCGACTCCTCAGCTCTTCCTTACTTAGTCTCCTTTTGAGAACATCTCCATGACTCTATCTCTAGCTGATACATTTTCTGTTAATGCCCTGCTTCTGACTGTTCAGTGGTCATGAGCAGGTGACATCTAGTGTATGCAGGTACCCCTAGCATCACTTACCCAGGATGAATGAAGCATATATGCACAAAGGAACTCATAGGTAAGACCATAGCTGAGCGCCAGCTATTTGTTTCAGCTTCTAGTGGGTTAGGCTCAGAATATGATATTAGGCACAAGTGGGTAAGGGCTGGCAGGGGCTGGACATCCTGAGAGATGTCTGAGGATATGAGCCTTGGGAAACTAAACCAAGGGAGACACAGTTACTTTCATATGCAGAGAGTGATGTGGGAAATTAGTGTCACCAGGCACTTCTTTATATCTCTGTGGCATTTGGGATCATCTCTTCAAAATGCTCTTTGAGAAGAAATTTTCTCATGCAGAAAATGCATGATTTTTTGCACAGTGACTTAAAGTAAACTACTGGGAGGTCTCTGCTAGATTGTCTATAAGGTTTCAAGTGCCGTGAAGTAACGTGGTACCCTCACCTCTCAGCAAACAGCCAGTTCCGATAACTCCCGCAAACAGACTGACAAGTCCGTGTGCTACCACAGATCAGTCTCTCTGGAGAAGTGCCCAGTGAATCTTTGGCTTCTAAACTGGGTTTCATCTGGAGCCAGGATTAACAAGGGAAACCATGACCAGAATGGAATGTGAGGTTGGAGCACTGGGGACCAAAAGTCTCCAGGGCCGTGAACCGCCTTCCCTCAGCAGCCTGGGAGCTGGGCTGGTTTCAGGAGGCTATTTTCCTCTACATCCAGTCAGCGGGGTGGGAAGAAATCGAGGGAGAGAACCTGGGTGAGAAAGCAGTTAAAAAGATGCTTCACAAGATAAGGGAAAGAAGAAGTAGATAAAGGAAAACATAACAATCAGT
Organism: Micromys minutus; assembly: GCF_963924665.1. Classification (NCBI taxonomy): domain Eukaryota; kingdom Metazoa; phylum Chordata; class Mammalia; order Rodentia; family Muridae; genus Micromys; species Micromys minutus. The sequence goes on along the minus strand of NC_137959.1, from coordinate 3,462,438 downwards.
AGAAGAACCAAGAAGGTCAACTGGTCCTAGGATTATAAGTGATAGGCCCAGGGATGCAGTGTTTTTCTGAGATCAGGTTTCCACCAAGGCAGCCAAGGGAGTCTGTGAGTTCCTGCTTAGTAGAAAGCTTCTCAACAAAGTGCTGGCCTGCTCCTGATCTTGCATGATGGTGACATGAAAATACTGTCATAGCACTGATACACAAGTCGGTGTTCCTGACAAGAAAAACACACAGAATACGCACAAGATCGTGTAAAGAAAAGTTACAGACCTGGTTAAAGCAGCTGTGGTGGTTAGGGTTAACTGTTGACAAGATCTGGAGTTACCTAGGAACCGAGTCTCCAGGCACACCCATGAGGAATTATATCCATTAGGCTCAATGAAGTAGGAAGACCTACTGAAAAAGTATGTGGTACCATTTTCTAGGCTTGAGTCCTGGGCTGTATTAAAAAGAGAAAGCTAACTAATGCAAAGCTCCCTTTGCCTCTCTCTCTCTCTCTCTCTCTCTCTCTCTCTCTCTCTCTCTCTCTCTCTCTCCCTCCCTCCCTCCCTCCCCCCTCTCCATCTCTCCCTCTGCTTCTCCCCTGCCATCTCTCTCTCTTCCTTATCCCCTCCTTTTTCTCTATTCCTTTCCGACTATGCATTCGCGAGCTGCTCCAGACTTCCCCATGTCATAAATGGTATTTCGGACTGGGACATAATTAGCCTTTGTCTTTTATGTTGCTTACTCAGGGTATCTTACCACAGGAAGAGGAAAAGAGGACGTTTATGTCTTTATTCACTTATTCAGTAAGAATTAATGGATAATATTTGGGAATTGTATCTGATGCTCATAAGGAGAAAGCTGGATAACCAAGCTTACGGAAATGTGAACAGTAGCCAGCCACACACAAATTGAAGTTTACTTAAAAAGCAAAATGTTAACATTCTTCTGATAGCATGGTGTAGCCCTACCTTGAAAGTGATTCGGTGGTTCATTCATTCAACAAATGCATGCCCCTTGCATGTGTGAGTGACAGTTAACTAAGCAATAGGGGAAGCTAAAGATCAGTAAGGTGCAGCTGACCTCTGTCCTAGGGGAGGTGACAACTTAGTGAACTTAGTAATAGGAACATCCCAAGAATATGCCAATTCTGACAGCATGCAGGGAGTTATGAGGACACAGCATCAGAAAGGTGTAGGGTGCCAGGAACACATTTCATATACCATCAACCTAAAGATCTCCTAAACCTCATTTCAAATGTTCTATCTACAGCCCAAAAATGCCATCCTGAGGAGCTGCCCTGTAAATGGGATCCTCTAGGGACTGTTCTGCATTCACTCTAGCAACGGGCACTTATGTAAACACACAAGAGAGTGGGAGAGTTTGGATATGAAGGAAGCCAGGAGCTGCTAAAGTCTTTAGTAAACAAGGTCACAACTGCATGGGCGGTAATATTAACACAGAGGCGAGACACGGTCAGATGGCCTGGGAGCCAAGGGCAGGTTCTGTGATTTCTATGTCAGGATGCATGATGTGGGGTTTGGAAGAGACAAAGGAGAAGGATACTGCACTGGTTTTTCCATCCTGAGGAAACCTGACAATGGTCTGTCAGTCCCGTCCCATAGAAAGGGTTCTGTTAATGCGAGTGGTTGTAATCCCTGCCCAGGGTTGGACAGAACTTGGGAGCAGCAGCATCTGTCCCTGCTGCAGAGACATAAAGTGCTCAGGAGCTGCTGCTACCTCTCAAGGCTAAGAAAACGTTGGTCTCCATTCAATGTTTGTAAACTCTCTATCTCATTTGTTTTGACACAGGGTCTCATGAAGCCCAGGCTGGACTCAAACTCCTTTTGTAGCCAAGATACTTTGAACCACTGATCTGCCTGCCTCTACCTCCCAAGTGCTGGGACTCACTGCACACAGCTCCTCTATACATTTTAATGATGACAAACTTAGAGATCAACAGGATGAATGATAAATAAAATGTTTTCTGTTGCTTTACTCTTTGAGAGCAAGTTGCCAAACTGGCTCCTTGTGGTCCCTGGATTTCTTAGTATTTTCTATAACTGAGCATGTGTTTTTGTATAAGTCCAATAATCTGTCACATCAAGACACTAACAAGGATGGTGTCATCAAATGCTCAGACCAAAGGTTGTGTGCATCTTTCTAGTACAGTGTTCTGTAACAGAAACACCAATTCAAAATTCACATATGCAATTGATACAATTCTTAGTGCTTTATATCCTCAGCCTTCCCTTGAATTTCATGATCTTGATTCCTGCAAACTCTCAGGGCAGTTACTTCGTGAGGTTTTCCTCAGCTGGTTTGGCTTTGTCTTCACCTGCATACCAGGTGGCCGATGGCCTAGATTGCTCCATTTCTAGTGTTATCCATCCATCTACCTATCTATCCATCTATCTATCCATCTATCTATCTATCTATTTATCATCTATCTATCTATCTATCTGTCTGTCTATCTATCATCTATCTATCTATCTGTCTGTCTATCTATCTATCTATCTATCTATCTATCATCTATCTATCTATCATCTATCTATCTATCATCTATCTATCTATATCTATCTATCTATCATCTATCTATCTATCTATTTGTCTGTCTGTCTATCTATAATCATCATTACTTTAAAAGTTTGCATGGGTAGTTACAGATTCAATCAAACAATACATTTGTAAATATGCCTCTCTTTATGGATTTGTAACTCTCTTATCCAAAGAGAGAAACCATCTTAATTATCTTTATGTTTTCTTCATTACCCATTCCTGTGACGTATACATGCTGCCATCTTCCCCTGTGCATTTCTACCTCCTTTCTCTAAGACAGCTAGGAATCTGTTTTACAAGCTGTTCCCTACAGCAATAGTTCCTCACCGAACACAGGCTCTGAAAGCGCCCATTGTCCATTGTAAGGCTGTCTCGTCCCACCGAGGCCCTGACATGCTTTACTGTTTTGCTAGTCTCCCCTCTCTTTGCTCTCCCGGCACCCACATTAGATCACCTATAAACAAGGACTTAAACTGCTGATCTCACCACAGCCCTTCTCTTCTGGAAGTTTCTCTTATCCTGACATGACCCCAAGTCTTCTTGATGGCCAGTCCTCCACATGGATTAGTTGTGACTCTAACCCCACTCCCCTTTCTCTCTTCATGAGCATTCTTCTAATGTTGGTCAAGCTTTGCCATTTTACTCAAGCCAACCACTCTCTTCACAGGACTCTTTTCCTAGCATCCTAGAATTTTGAGACCTGACAAGCTGACATGGGTCATGTTCAACTTTCTTGGCTCTAGGTCACCGAAGTCCTTCTCCAATCCATATACTCCAGATGCCTGCCTTATTCTGTCCCACCTAAGGGATTTAGAAATATGGTTTTCAGGAGAGGGTAAGAAGGACTCTGAAATTTAGTTAGCATAGACAAGGAATGACTTCAGAGATGTGAGGACTTGTGGTTGGTGAGCCTTTAATAGTAATGTTTGTCATTCTTGTTGTTATGGTTTATTAGTTCTTATGACTTAAGTGTAGTCCATGGGTTCATGGGCTTCTTACAAGGTATGAAACCAGCTCTTCACATATTTGAGGAACAAATAATTATACTACGTAGCTGTCTCCTATGAGTAAACAGAGTACATCACACAAGATGTCTTTGGTCCCTTTCCAAAAAGGCTAGCATCTGGAAAACTTCTGATAGATGCAAACCCAGAGCAACCTATTGATAATTAGTAATAAAATTGTGAAGTTGCAGTTTCTCATTTTATCATCTTCCTAGCTTCAATCCCATTGCAGTCAGTTGTTTGGATTATTAGCTAATACTTGGCAATGTCCTCTTTCTCCTTTCTTTCATTTTTAAATGTATCGTAAGTGGAAGGTGGACTAAGAATGTGAATGACCTTTTCATTTGCTTTTATAAAATTAGAAAATTAATTTACAGAACTTTGAACTCAAACAAGGATCTAACCTTTTTTCTTGTTAGTGACCTTGGAACAGGGTCATGTGCAGGGCATTTTACTCAGGGGCTCTGATCACTCGTACCCTCCTGAATATCATGTCATGGTCTCCACTGATATTTTCACATTTGCAGAAATATATTTGTTCTGATCATTGTAAAATATTTTTAAAATGAAAAAAATCAATATCTGTGCCTTAGACAGATGCACTGTAATTTCCTTGTTTTAGGATATAGAGGATTTATTCATACAACACAGTTGAAAGAGAAACTATTGGCTTTTGTGCAAACATGAGCATTACCAAACTTAATCTTTCCAGTAAAGGTTTTATCTTGTATCAAATCTGTAAGAAATTTAAGAAATGCCCCATTTCTGTGTAGAGTGCCATTTAAAATAAGCCATTTAAAACACTAAGCTAATGCCTTATCCTTCTACAGACTGTCTCTCATTCTAAGTAGGAAGGAAAGAAACAGCACTTTTCCTGAGATAGGAACTTTTTGGATTAATGGGCTTTTCTGTTTTTCTAAAAGTACAAAGACCATGGTACTTTTAGGAACATTTCTGAAAAATCTTTGGGTTGATTTTACAGAGATCAATAATAAATTCTATGTGCGAATACATCGAACAGGAAGATTTTCCACAGCCACCCAGAATACAGAGTCCCTGCTTCTTAGTTCAGTGATTTTGTTCAGTTTTAACAGCTGATTCTGTGAATGATGGTGACAATGGCTTCTCTGTCTGCAGAGTCACAGTTCATGTGACCAAAATAAAATTTATGTAATATTTACACAGCTTTCGAAAACTGTTTTTAAAAGTTTCATTTATTTGACCTTCAAGACTTCCTGTATTTAACCTCACTAATTTTCTGTAATAATACCATTCTACAATGTAGTTTCACACACACACACACACACACACACACACACACACACACACATGCATGCACACGCACACACAGGCATACTCACAAACACATACACATACAGAGACACATGGGCATGCATACACACACACAGACACACAGATAAACAGGCATGCACACATCCACACACACACACACACACACACAAACACACACACACGCAGACACAGTGCACATATAGACAAAGGCAGGCAGCATGCACACATGCACTCACACACACACACACACACATTTTTCCTTTCGTCTACTTATTCTTTTCTGCAGCTATGTCATTTGAAGTGTCGTGAATTTGTATCAAGCTTTAGGAACTGACTAAGTCTTCTCCCAGCCATTACTCTTTCTCCTTAAAATGCTGCAGCTTTTCCTAACATTACTTTTTCTTCTTCAATCTAACAATTGTTTCCCAATATAAAAAGAAACTCTTGGGGGCTGGAGAGATGGCTCAATGGCTAAGAGCACTGACTGCTCTTCCAGAGGTCCTAAGTTCAATTCCCAACAACCACATGGTGGCTCACAACCATCTGTAACGAGATCTAATGCCCTTTTCTCTTGTGTCTGAAAAACAAATCTTAAAAAGAAACTCTGGGTTTTACATTAGAATTATTCAAACTCATGGAGATGGGTTGACATGTTTACCAGATCTTCATTTGCTTTTCATCATTGTATGAAGAAGACAAACTCACTCCGAAAGTACTGAACATCTTCTTTCCATAAGATTCATTTGTTCTTTTTCTTCTTATTTTTATTAAGATAGGAAGATGAAAGAGAGTATTTAGAAGAAAAAAATCTACTGACTTTCCTCACCATTTGTTTTTGTATCAGCATGGGATATGTCCACACCAGAAGATCTCATAGATGACTGCCTTTGGTTTTCTGATTAATTTACTTGGTAATGATAACACAATTATGATAATCTTCCTTCTCTTAGTATCTTTTATTATTGCTCAGTTCTGACTTGTGCTTTGTCCTTTATATTGCTTTAAAATAAGAATATCTCTGGGCACTGCTGTTTGTTTTTGTGTTTAGTTTTGTTTTGCAGAAGATGTTGCCATCAAATATAATCTTGGTAATTAGCTTGAAATAGGTCCCAATAATCTCAAAAAATCGTCCTTGGGCTGTAACTCATACCTGTGCATTATATAGAAATGGGCCCGATTTATCACAGGCCTTGTAATCTCTGTCCATCATATAAACCCTCTGACAATAATGATGCTGTTTATAGTCTAATAACTAAAATGTCTTTGTATTCTACATTGATCCAAGTCAATTACTCTTAAATGTACTGAAATATAGTTTATTATTATTGTATTTGAGAACATACCGCCCTATGCCTTCCTTACAATTTTTCTGTGGCAATCAGTCAGAAAGTGAGAACATTTGGCTCAAGAGAGTAGCAACCAGGAAAAAAAATCTTTTCCAAGTAAACTTTTGTCAAAATATTGCACATCCTTTTAAATGTTCCTAAACTATTACTTTTAATATATAACATAAGAAATGGAAACTCCCTCAAGACAATAACAAACTAATCACAAAAAATTCTGTATTCTAGAAAGCCTTGTTTAAATCTGTTAGCATTGGTTATAGATGTTTATGAGTATTATTCTGCGTAAGGGTTCTTTAAAACTTATCTTTACAGTTTATTTTTGCATATTACATATATGTTTATTTACAAAATGTAACTCTAGCTCTCTGTTAAATCAAATCTATTTTCCTGTTATGCTCAAAATAAATTTTGCTCAGGAGGGGATTAGAGCCAAGTGAATCTGGAGAATCAAGTTGAATAAGTTGGTTTTGCCTGGGGCTTCTCAGAGTTGAGCGGAATCCGTGTTAGAGAGTGTGGTAGAGGGTCGAGCACATCAGTCAGGACCCTGTGCTCACTGAGGTGTATGTGTGGAGGCCAAAGACAACCTCAAGCACTGGTTTTGCAGCCCCCTTGTGAGCTGTTGTGCTACCTTGGGCATCCAGGGGTTTCCTTGTCTCTTCCTCCCTGTTTTGCAGAAGTATTGGGATTAGAGGCCCACACCTGGCAGTATAGGCTGTGAATGCAAACGAAGCCCCACATGCCTGCACAGCACCCCTACCCCAGTGAGTCTTCCTTCTCCCCAGCCTCGGTGTGTGAGTGGTCTGAGGAATCCCCGTGCCAGATGCTCCATCCATGTTCCCAATTCACACGAGGTACAAGACACCATCTTTGAATCGGGTGGTGTGAGTTTCAGTAACATGCAGCCACTTACTGTGATGTGGATCCACATTCCTATAAATTATTTAGTCTGTCAAATGAGAGATTGTAAAAATGCACCAAATGTTGCATCTAAAGATGTCAGACTGTGGGCTGGAGAGATGCATCAGTGATTAAGGGCACTGACTGCTCTTCCAGAGGTCCTGAGTTCAATTCCCAGCAACCACATGGTGGCTCACTACCATCTGTAATGAGATCTGATGCCCTCTTCTGGTGTGTCTGAAGACAGTTACAGTGTACTTATATATAATAAATAAATCCCTTAAAAAATATGTCCGACTGTGCTTAGCACAGTTATCACAAAGTGAACTTTGGCTGTTGATTTTTCCAAAGTCTGCTCAATGCTAAGAAACCCAGGCTTATTAAAATCCATGCGTAATTGTCAAAACATTTAAAAATAGAGTATTGGTTCCCTTCAGCTGTTTTGGGATTTCTGAACTGTGCAATAAATATACACACTCAAAAATGATCTCTACAATATAAAATTTGATTTACATATTAAAATCACAGAGTCCATTTATCAAGCTTTCAAAGAAATTAATCAGACTTTCTGAAATTGATTTTTGAAACTAATCATAGTAAAATGTAGAGGTTCTCTTGCCGGAAGATATTAATTCTGCCTGTTTGGAGTCAGGATCAACTGTACAGACGTTGAAGAGGGTTAATGAGCTGGGTGTTAAAGGGCACATCACTAGAAGATCCTTTCCCACCTGGAGGCAGTAAGGAACACCGGTGCCCACTGAGTGAGGTAAAATCATGTCAAGGAAGCAGAAAGCTCTTCCGTCACTGTAACCGCCCACCTACATCACACGGCGCACAGTCGGATGAAGTCCATCCAAGCTCTCTTCAGCATCTTCAGTGCTGCACACTCCTAGACAAAAAGCTTTAATGTTGCCTCCTCTACCCACTCACACACTGTGAAAACCACTTTTATTAAAGCAAGACAAGAAAGGAAATTTAACAGAGAAAAGCCAACAAACCTCAATTTATGCAACCATTGAAAACATGCAAATATCTCATGTGTGAACCTCTATTCCTCACATCATACCGATAAATAAATGTACCTGAGAACCATTTCTCAGGCTTTTAGTTTTAGAACATAACTAAATTTTGTTTGGTATCATTTTCTGAAAAGAAGGTATATTTCATTGAAGGATGTTTAGGCCCACAAAGGTCTCCTCAGATTCAGTGGTCTGTTGTTCTCTGACATCTCCGGATGTACATCATTAGGCAGAGGTAGTCCTGGGCAGGGTGGTTTGCAGGAAAGCAATTGTTGAGAATATTGACTTCAGAACATTTATTTAAATCGGCGTGTTTTCTGGAAGCAGAGATATAAACTAATTCCTCCATAAAGAAGAGGAAGGCTGTCTAGACAGACATAAAAGAAATCATCTGATGCATCAAACAAATTTTGTTTTCCTTTTTCCAGTTTCTTATTTATTTATTGTATACATTTTAGTTACATTTCAAATGTTATCCCCATTCCCCTCCATATCCCCTATCCCAGCCCCATGCTTCTATGAGGGTGTTCACCACCCCCCACCCTCCTACCTCTCCACCCTGACATTGCCCTACACTGTAGCCTCAAGCCTTGGCAGGACCAAGGCTTCTCCTCCCACTGATGCCCAACAAGGCCACCCTCTGCTGCATGTGCAGCTGGAGCCATGGGGCTGCCTATTTCTACTCTTTGGATAGTGGTTTAGTCCCTGGGAGCTCTGGTTGGTTGGTACTGCTGTTCTTATGAGGTTGCAAACCCCATTCAACTCCTTCAATTCTTTCTCTAACTCCCCCATTAAGGACTCTGTTCTCAGTTCAATGGTTGGCTGTGAGCAACCACCTCTGTATTTGTCATGTTCTGGCAGAGACGCTCAGGAGGCAGCTCTATCAGGCTCCTGTCAGCGTGTACTTCTTGGCATCAGCAATATTGTCTGGGCTTGGTGGCTGACTATGGACAGGATCCACAGGCAGGCAGTCTCTAGATGGCCTTTCTTTCAGTCTCTGCTCCAGACTTTGTCTCTATATTTCCTCCTGATAATATTTTTGTTCCCCCTTCTAAGAAGGACTGAAGCATCCACACTTTGGCCATCCTTCTTCTTGAGCTTCACGTGGTCTGTGAACTGTGTCTTGGTTATTCTGAGCCTTTGGGCTAATATCCACTTATCAGCACATGTCAAACGGATGGGGTGCTCATTTCCTCAGATCTGAAGCTGGCAGCTGTTTTCTGGTTTCAGACTTGTAGGACCTGGCTTGCAACTACATTGCACAGCCACTAGAGGTCAGAATTTTACATCATCCTGAATAGATGACAAGGAAGCTGGAGACAATGGTATTTCCTTCGGCCCACAGTCTAATTTTCTTGATTAAAAAAAGAGAAGAAAACCAAGAAAAGTAAGATGAATTTCATAAGAAGAGATGTGTTGGCACTCATTATGAATAAAAAGAAAGAGCTGAAAACATTTTGCAAATATGGAGAGAAAACAAAAAACATCCAGAGCAGTCTGATGATCAAGATTGTATTGCTATAACCATTTCCTTCATGAAGACAAAGGCGTGTTAAAGCAACATCAGCTGCAGCAACAAAAGTAGGGAACAAGTTGTATTGAATATACATATTATTAAAATTCCATTTTAGAGATGAAGAGACCAAGCACAGGATTCCCTTTTAGGGGCCTGGAAAATGTTTATACTGTCTGTAACCACAATCTCACATTTGAGGGTTTTGCCTGCCCTGCCCACCCCCAAAGTATCAAGTCCAGGGTCAGTGAAAGAGCTGTTGACATGAAGATATTATATGGCTCCCAGCACCATTCTCAACAGCAATTTAGAAGCAAACTAACTCCTTAATATTAGGACTTCAAAACAAAATAGCAAATAACATATAGTCACTATTATCAGAATTATACAAAAAGGTTTTTTATGATAAGAAAAGAGAATTGAGTAAATATGTTTATAGCATCAGTGAAATTGTAAAATACATAAAATGTGTGTGTGGGGGTAATGAACTGATAGAAGAACCGCACGCACGTCAGGATTATATGGATTATATAGAAAAATAAAGTCCTAGGAAAGCACGTCTAAAACATTACCAAAGATACAGTGTTAAGCTCATGTGCTCCTGGGAGTTCGGAGTCTATACAAGCTCAACAGGATCTTCTAGTGAGCCATTATCTGCCAACTGCTCTCAGACCTTCCAACGGGCCATATTTAAGCTGGTCAACTGTGTCCCTTAATATGCCACAGATTCATCAATAATAGTCACTGTTCTTCTCAGTGGCAGTAGCAACACATCCAACATGTGCCAGTTTAAAAAAACAAAACAAAACAAACAAACAAACAAAAAAAAAACATTGATCAGCTACATGGAGTCTAGCTTCTGGAGATACAATGTCACCTAGAGATGTGATACTTACAACAAAGTGGTAACCCAAAAGAGAACAGAAGGGGGTTGAGATGGGTCTGGGCTTTGACAAGCTTCCAGGCCAAGTGTACCACCAACAGAGCACAGGCTTGTTGAAATGAACCCTCTTAAACCTCCAAGCACAGAGTCACAAAGCACAGGAAGGCCAGACATCTCAGGAACTATTCTTAAAGAGGACATCAGGTTTTCACAAGCTACCATGGGTCACTTCTCTGTGTCTGAGCCCCTTTCTACCCAGCTGCTCTTTGTGATTTCTAAACCTCTCATGGGAATCTCTCAAGGAAAATACTGAGATTCTTCCTAGTCCACAGAAGAGCTGAATAGATGTACCCCCTGCAAACAAACAAACAACAAAAAACCTACATTTTTCTAAAACTCTCTGCAACTATTAAAATTGGGCAGTATCTCTTTTTGAGAGCAAAGCTGGCAATGTGGAAAACTGCCCAATCTTTAAAGTTCTTCCCTGTGGCTACACATAGCTGTGCCTTTCCCCAGCCAGGTCTGTTCCTTTAAGTGGTTACCCACCAGAAAAGAAGCAGCCAGATTGTCCCTGGAGCATCCAGCTGCTGGGCAAACCTCACAGCTGTCTTGCTTCAAACCTCCTCACTCACTGACCCACGCTGAAAACATGCAAGTTAAAGAGAGGTTTGAATTAGCACTCTTTAAAGCGCCCTCTCTTTACCACGTGATGGCCGGGAACCTATTACAGAAAGGCGTTCCTAGCACGTGAACCGAATGGAGCAGAAACAATGTAACAATTGCATTTGTAACATTTGTAGTATTTGTAACAAATGTAACTATCTGCAGTAAGGCAGGCAGAGGGCTCCGTTCAGAGCAGATGTCAGGGACCAGGAAACTCTAGACAGTGATAAAGACCGTCTTAGGAACAACACTCCAGCAGACGGCACAGGACAGCAGCAGTCTGACACAAAGCGAGTGAGCATCAGGGCTGTCCTCGGAGAGTGCAGACCATCGCCCATGCGCAATGCACATCTGTAAATGAAGTAGACAGAGGTCAGTTCACCTGGATAGTCTGTCAGGGGCTCTGACAGAGCAGGCTGACTTCAAAGCAGGTCAGGATACACCCTATGTGACAAAAAGCTGGAAATCACAGCAAAACTCCAACTCTCACTCACAGATTCCCCACCACTTATTTTGTTTGTGTGATTTTGTATGTATAAACATATGTAAAATTATAAATCTACAGCTTTGACTACTTACTGAAACTTCATTTACCTTTCTGTTTGGGTGGAAATAGGACTTATGTGGCACTTGCCCAGCCTTCACGAGGCCATAAGTTTTGTCACTTTATAAAATATTCTAAAACATTCCTCCAAGTCTCGTGACACATAGATGCCCCCACCCGGTAGAATCTTCCTGATTCTTAAAGTCAAGGTTCTGGCTCCTCAGAAATGGCACTCAGGCAAACTCTGGTTTGCTGTCCTGGGCTGAAGACAATGGCCATTTAACGGCACACTAGGTCAGGATCGTTGGATTCGCAGGCTGAGAGCTCTACAGAAGTTCACTCTATGGATTTCCCTTGAAAACAGGCACCGTCATGAGGAGAGAGAAAGGGAACAGCCGAGTGCACACTCACTCCCAGAGACTCCAGATGGTGCTCAATGCATCCTGTTCCTTCCGGTGAGCATGCAGTAGGTCCTGCTGGGTATTGTGATTGTGTTGTGCGTTCTCTTCAGTGGCGAGTTAGTGACTGTTCACTTTCCTTCCCAGGGGCGTGCAGGGTGAGGCTCCTGTAACCCTCTGCTCTCCACACTGCCCTCAACCTATGCTGTCTGCACCACGTGGTTTATTAATACAGGTAGTTGTTCCCACACTAAAAAGACTCTTCCACATCAAATTGATCCCATAAAGCACTTAGCAAGGTTTTAAAATATCTTTTCTCATCTCCGACCGTGCAGAACCTGTCATGCCTATGCAACTAATGCAACTAAAGCTTTCCAGATCAGACCACCCTTGGAAATGTGTAAGTCCCAGCAGAAGAGAAGGCTCAGTGGGCAACGGCTTGTCATGCAAGCATGAAGACCTGAGTTCATATCCCCATCACTCACATAAAAGCCTGGAATGAGCCACAAGTGCCTGTAACCCCAGGGGAAGCAGAGACAGGAGGCCCTGGGCCCCAGCGCTGAGTAAGCATAAGCAATCGGGTGAGCTCTGGGTCCAGCGAGAGAGCCTGTCTCCAAAAGATAAGGATAAGGGAAAGCGTGATGGAGCAAGACACTAGACTGACCTCAGGCCTCTATGCTTGCACACACATACACACATGTGCACACACAGTCACATTGATACACATACAAACATACACAGTAACATAGTCAGTCAGTTAGTCAGTCAGTCAGTCAGACAGACAGACACACACACACACACACACACACACACACACACACACACTGTGCAAGCCAGCACTTACAGAGAGGGACTTACTCATTTTCTTACTCTGGGTGCTAGGACTAAATACCTTTGACTTTTCACTTCATAGCAATGCTGTTCATGTGCTTTCCAAAATCCATTTTATCACATAAACCTATAATGTGGGCTCTCTTCCACCTTCCTCCTGCCCTGCACCACATGTTACCTTGCCGCTTTCCCAGTACACCGTTACCTGTAGGTGGGCGAACATTCTCCCTCTTTTCTGTGTGCTCTGTATTGTAACTTCACTGATACTGACCGAACAGCCAACAGTGCCACATCTCACGTCTCAGGGAGCTTATCTGAAAGGTGTGGTCCATGCCTTCCTGTGTCTAGGAATACTCTGGGGGGCCATGCTCGGGACCATGTGACCTGCGAAGCAAACGACAGTGTGCAACGAGGCAGAGCACAGTGAGCACTAAGATGGTGCACCCGAGGCGCCAGCTTACAGTCAGGGCTGAGTGGGCACGCCTGCTGGGATGCGTCCGTCCACCGACTCCCTCCACTTCTCTGCCGTGACGCTTATCCAGAGATGGCTACCAAACCACCATGTTGACCTTGAGCACACAAGTCACCCTTGCTGAGGAGGTGACTTTGCAGGAAGAAGTGGCACATGGTAGGGATAGAATGCACTTGGCAGTGCGGATATTCTTTTTCATGTTTCCAAAGGAAGCGTCCTGTGGTCACACTATGTAGAGCATCCTTCCTGGTATTGGTTCACAGGAACATGCTCAGACAATGGAAATTCAGATATCGCAGGCAATAGCCTAGCTCCGTCAAATCACATACCATGCATACACACCCATTTCTGAACAACACACCTAGCAACCGGTTAGCAACCTAGAACCCCGACCCACATAAGTGACAGATACAACCTTCTCTAAACAATGTGATGAGTTTCCTTTCCTTTTGATCACCCTTAAGCTTGGGAAATAATCTATGCAAAGGTATGAAACATCCTGAGGGTTAGAGAAAGAGTGGGTAATAATCTCCTACTTACCATCCTTTGCCTATTCATGATTGTGTATGTGTGTGATTAAGGTCAGATGTATGATGGCATAAGACATGCACAGTAGGAAAATGATCATATGATCCGATTTATCAACCAAAACAGAACCATCCTCACTATGACCCTTAGTAAGGAAATTTCTCCTTCTCTCACACTCCATAAAAGGAGGTCCTTTAGTGTCCTCACTGATGTGTGCCCCATTCTCACACTCCATAAAAGGAGGTCCTTTAGTGTCCTCACTGATGTGTGCTCCATCCTCAAGCTTCATAGTGTATCTCATGACACACTTCATGGCTACTGTGTCCTCTGTGCTTAAAGTGTGAGTCAAAGATATTTTTATAAGGCTTTAGATATCTTAATGCTTGGAATTTTAATATATATTGTCAAAAAGTATAGACTATTCCATGAGAAAACACTTCTAAGTAGTACAACCCAGAGTCTGGTCTTCAGCCTTGCAGGCTTGAAAAGCTAAAAAAAAAAAAAAAAACAAGTTCACCAAATAAATCCATGTATAGCAGAAAGGATGCTTTCCCAACAACCATGCACTGCATAGCAGATACTGTTAGCTTCTGGCTTGTGTCAGCGTGCTATGACGTGGCCAACGTCTCCCTTTGTACAGCAAAGCCACCTCAGAATAATACAAATACTTCTGCTTGCAAGACACATAACTCCATATCATTAACTTATGATTATTTCTGTAACACCTCAAATAGAAATAGCATACTCTAATCAGAACTAATACATATGTGTATGGTTTTGTCTCCCTGTCCATTCACTCCAGCATAAGTGTTCTCAGCCAGTGGATTGCAACCCCACAGGGGTCCCGTATCAGTTAGCCTGTATTCTGATTCTCAAAAGTAGCAAATTGACAGTAATACAGTGACAAAGAAGTAATCTATGGTTGGGGTCACCACAGCATGAGGAACTGTATTAAGGAAGCATTAGGAAGCAGCATCAGGAAGGCCGAGAACTGTTCAAGTAACACTCAGCAAATAAGATGTAATGAGAATTTTCTTGTCACTCAGCACGATAGTAGCACTGACTTAGACATGATTCTGTGTGAGGGTACCAATTAACAGGATATACTGACTACCCCAAATCAAGGCAAGTCTTACCTGTATTCCAACCAGAGTCATCTATGGGAAAAGAATAGTTCGGAGATAGTCATAGCAGAAGGTTATCTTGAAAGAAGTATTTGAGGTGGTTGAAAATTTGCAATGAATCACAGGCTTTCAAAGGAGAAAGAAGAAACAAAAAAGAGCCTGAGAAAATGTATTTAGAAAAAAATGAACACTCAAAGTGACTTCCAGTAAAACCCAGCTAAAAAACAAAAACCAGACCATACTGGAAAGGGAAAATCCTACTCACAGAAAACAAGTCTCAATTAGTTTTAAGATTTTTTTTTATATAGGTGACCCTTCACATGTATACAGCTATATATCGGTGTTTTTATTAGCCCATATAACTTATGAAAACAAATGTTTTTATGGCCCACACAGTTAAGTGCAATTAATACTCCTGAGAACAGAAGGAGTCAGAGCACGAGCTGTGGATAACTCTGGACATCATGTGAGTGTGCGGGAACCATGCTGAGACATTTATTTTTGTAGTCTGGGACTTTGCTATCACAATCCTAGATCTAGATGCCTCCTCTAAAAATAAATGTAGCAATCCTATTGTACAAATAAGGACTCCATGTTTGCTGGGAGGGAGGAGACACCTTCCTGAGAGTTTCAAACTGCTCCTCATTAAAAAGCTACAGTGTGTCATTGGCCTTGGGGATTTCGAGTGAGGAAATTTCTTGAAACCTAGCAGAACACAACATTTCAGCAAGGATGCAGTGGCAATTGTTTTTCCACAGGCACAAGGAAGCATTGGGTGACCCTGAGGCAGGAAGGTTATGATTAATAATTTGACGAATGTGGGTTCTTGATTTTCTCATGTGACCCCAGGATGGACACATGTCACAATGCTTTTCTGTGCTCCAAGTATACAAGCATTTCATGCACACCTCCCCTACTTCTTTCCTTCTCCCTCCCTCACACTGACAACGAAAACAACCCTTTAAGAAAGTTAAGGGACAAGAGGTTTATGTATAAGGAAGAAAATGTCGCATTGAAATCTCATGCCAGAAGGCCGGCTGAGACAGTTCCTTTACCCACAGGCCAACTGGCCCTCCAGGAACACCTCTGACACGTTTTCGATGACTCCCATGGTGCTACATCAACATAATCAACGTTCACTCTCTTCTGCTAACTGGAAAACAGAAAGCATACACTTACATCGCACATCATCCCCTTTCTCTGCCTGTGAATGGTGGGAAAAGAACATGCGTCTCTGGCTATATATCAGGGATTATTTTTTCTGCTACCAGCCCCATCTTGAAAACTGATTTGTGGAGTAGAGGGTGGCTTAGCTGTTAGGAGCACCAGTTTTCTAGAGTCTTGAGTTTAACTCCCAACACCCATGCCCGGTGGCTCACATGTGCTCTAGCTCCAGCTTCAGGGACTCTGAAGCTTCAGGTCTCCTCAGACACCTGAACTCATGTGTACCCGCTCCCCATACATACATACACGCATACACACATACATTACACACATACATATATTACATACATACATACCATACATACATTACATACATACACACATTATATACATACATCACATACATACATTATATACATACATACATTACATACACACACCATATATACATACATTACACACATACATATATACATTATATACATATATACATTATATGCATATATACATTATATACATACACATAATGGAGAAAGAAAATAAATAAATTTTTAAATCATTTCATATACCTGTTTTTACTTTACTCTGGCCATGGCTCGAACCCAGGGCCTCGCACAGGCTTCGCAAGCACCCTTCTGCTGTGCTGCGGCCCCAGCCAGCCTACCATTTTTATAACAAGACTCCTGCTCACAACTAATGGCTGTGATTTCATCCCAAGCTAAAATTATCAAGGAACATAATAACACACTAGAATCTAGAGCCACACCCCACAACAAAGCATGTGGGTAGGATGGGCCGCACGCCTGTAGACTAAGCAAGCCTTTAAAACTCCTGTTCAAACATCAGCAGGTGCATAAAAATAACGTGTGGATGAGTCCCACCCCTTCGAACAAGTGGCTCCGTGCCCCTCCAGCCTAAGAGACCCTGCATCAGTGGTGAGGGTGTCTATTTTGTTTGGAAGCCATAAAAAACTATCTGCTGCAGTGAGAATCTTGGTTTCTTAAAAAACCCAGTTATGTTACATGGATGTTTTTGTTTTAATCCAGGCGTGGGGTGTGGGGCTGTTTCAGATTGTCCAGAGCTGCTGACTATGACTGCCACAAGTTCTGGGTGTGGGGCATGGGTTTTGCCATCTGCAAACAGTTTGTGTTTGGAATTCTGGGGACTCTTAAGAGGTACACATGAGAGAGCCCAAGAGAGTTTATGCAAGCTGCTGGGGGTGGGGCTTGTGGGGATTGGGGGGTGCCTGCTGTGCCCCTGCTGCTGCTGCTGGTTCCTGTGTCAGCATTTGCCATTGCTGGATCTCTAGAATGCCAGTTTGCTGGTTTTCTGGATTGGAGATATCCTGAAAACAGAGATTGAACTTGCCCCAAGGAACTTGACACCCCTAATCAGAAGGAAGTAGTCTTAAAAGGTCTATATCCCCTTTCCCTTCCAACCTTCTCTTTCCTACCCAGTGTTGGGGGGTTAGTAGGGATTGGGGTGGAATGAGGGCTGGAAGGAAGGTAGAACTAGAACCCGGTACATAGCCAAAACCGCACGCCTACAGTCTACACTGTAAGAGCAGGTGGCAGGATGCTGATCTGGCGAACGGAGATACGGGTCTTCTGTGTCCCCTCGCTTCTTACCTTTGGCAGTCGCTGACAGATTCTATGCTTCTTTTGGGCCCCAGCCACCTGAGAACCACTAGTTTTAGGCTAATTTTGGGTTTGCACATAAAAAAGCCAAGGTAACCAATCTCATTACACAAGTAGCTGTATAATAAAGCTAAAGGTAAGTCATCTCTTTCCTGCTCTGTCTTTTTGACCCCCACCTTGCTCATACTACCCTAAGAGAATACTGTTATTCAATGGGAATATCCAACCCCCCTTCCTCCACCACTACCCACTACTACATAAGAAAAACAAGGTGTAATTTCAAAAAGCTTCTCTTCTAATTGTTGTGTCTCCTGGCAAGCAGCAGAAATACTTTTTTGGCGATTGTGGAGGAAGGACTAACCCTCTGTGACAGCTGAGTTCAGCCTTTACCTACTATTACTTGTAAACAGTAGCAGAGACGGCAGGAAGTTCATGCACAGGCGGTGCTGGCTGACAGTGAGGTCATGGAAAGTTGCCCTCAGTCATGGAAAAACAACCTGAAACTAGATCTGTATGAAACCCTCCTCACTTTCATCATCATGTTTCATGTCACATGTAAATGTGATTAAGACCCCCACATAAGGGTTAGCTCTGCATGCATACGGTTTAGATGTGACTCTTCATGAATGTCTAAATGGCTCATTCCATGATAGGTTTTCATTTCTCCACTGAAAAAAATAATTAAATGAGTTAAGCTATTTTACCTAAAAGATTAAGAATTAAAAGAATTAATGGGGTTCTATATGATGCTTCAAAACTACAAAAATTAAACTTCTTTTAGGTATTTTCAATACTAAAAATAATTGTTCTCTTTCATGTTTACAATGAACATAGGAAAAAAATAAATAAAAAGTAGTAACCACAAAAAAAAAAAAAAAAAAAATTAGCCAGTCACACACCTATCCAGTCTAAGTCTCAGGGTTAAGCATAACTAATTCAGTTCAATTGAGGTTTGAACTGGAAAATTCAGAATATCTTTAAACATTTTTATTCTTTTTATGAGAAATGGCTCTGGTATATAATGAGAATACATTAAGACTGTAGACTACTATCCTGGGATGGGACAGAGAAAAACATATTAAAATGTAGCACAGAATTAATTATTAAATTCACTACAATATATTTTTAAGACTTCTAGTTCATTTCTAGGACTGTCTTCAGACACTGTGGCGAATAGTTTTATTTCAATTCGAATAAGCTAAAAGGTTTCCGAAAGGACTATGCCTTAGTTGAGAAAATGTAGCCAATAAGATCTGACTTTGGAGCATCTTCTTAATGAATGATTGTTAGGGGAGGGCTGAGCCCACTGTGGGTGGTACTATCCCTGGGCTGATGGTCTCAGGTTCTTTGAAAAAACAGCCTGAGAAAGCCATGGGGATCAAACCAGTAAGCAGCATCCCTCCATGGCCTCTGCATCAGTTCCTGCCTGCAGATTCCTGCCCTGTGTGAGTTCCTGTCTTGACTTCTTTTAATGATGAGCAATGATAGAGACTTGTGAACCAAATAAATCCTTTCCTGCCCAACTTGCTTTTTGGTTACAGCATTAGAAACCCCAACCAAGACAGACAGTCTCCTGGCTTTCAGGGTAATCTCCATGTCCTGTTGCTACTATATTTGATCACAGTGAGTGTTTTATTGTACTGTTAAATATTTTAAGTGATGTGGTCTTTGACAATGCCTTCTTAAGCCATGAGCAGTTTCTCTGGTATGCATGACCCAGGAGGTTTTCTGACAACCACAAGGAGAAACCGGGCTCCTGCAACTCACAGCAGCACCAACGCATTTTGGTCAAAAGGGACCCACACACATCCCTGCAACCTTCTCAGTCCCACATGTTTAAGAACTTGGAACTGAATCACACCAAGTCAAATTTTAATCTCCAGGTTGCTGATCTGATATCATCACCAAAATTGGCAGATACTCAGAGACTGTGGTTAAATCCTTTAGCATAGGCTGCAGACACTTCTCCAGCTGGGTCCTCTGAAACCCAGACCCCAAGAGAGGCAGCCTCTGTCCCCACCTTTGCCTACTGCTGTTTCTAACCACTGAATACAAAGCAACACAACACAATGAAACCAATCAGCACACAAGCAATTCGACACCCGCAGGCAACTTTGCTTATTTCTTATTCCCAAGACCATATATGTACAGATTAGACTCAGGAATGCAAAGGGAGGTAGTGAATTGTATGTCTGAACAGCCTGGTCCCTGGCTTAGTGTCACTGACATGCCACACTCATCACTGAAGTCTGTTGATAAGACCAACGATGCTTAGCAGCTTTTCCCAGCAGAGTTCAATCAGGGACCCAAGCTACAAGTCAGCACATGGGGTTTGCTGTCAGCACGGAAGCTTCACTCCATGAGGTTCAGATGGTGGAAGCAAACAGAAATCTAGGTCAGAAAGGTATGATGGTTTGATGACAAATTCATGGTTAACATGGTGCCTAGTCACCCAGCTGCATGAGGCGTTGTGTGATAGCTGCTATTTTGAGAGGATGTGCTGTGCCTTGGTGAGGAAGATGGACTGCTCCTCATGAATTTACTTAGAGCCACTTGGGAGAGACTCAGGGAGTTTAAACTCACATACAGGATAGAGCATTATGGGATACTATGTGGTATTACCATAAGCTGGGTAGGGAGTTTAAAATATAAAAACAAAATCCAAACAAACAAAACCTCCCATTTTTCTGGAAACCTCATCCCCAGAGAATAAGCAAATATCGCAGGGCAATGCAACTTTGAAAATGAAAAACAGTGACTGAAAATAATGTGCCCGTGGGATTCTTAAGTCATGGGACCAAAGACGCCGTTTGTGGAAACATTTTAAAATACAATGTAATGTTGGGTAAAATCATTTTCACATCATAAAATAGATAGAAACTGGGCTAGAAAAAAGCCAGTACTTTTCTTTAGGGACCACCAAAATGCATGATATTGTCCAAATATTTATCACAGTTCATGGTTAATGGAGAACATGTGTGGAAAGTGTTTGATGAATAGAATTTAGCACTCAGTACACGGCAGATGGGACATGCTTGTCTTGAGATCACTTCACTATGACAAGACTTGCTTTTGATCTCCTCTCCAGTCCATTTTCATGTGAAAAAAATGCTGACTTATATTCATATTTATCCATCTAGCACTGGAAGTGACTATAATGAGAAAGAAAAACTTCTGGAGAAAAAGAATCTATAACCCAGGAGCAGTGGAAATAAAAAAAACTCAATGCCTGCAATTTTAGTAACCGACATATAATCACACCCATGAAATCATCTCTGTCAAGGTCATGTGACTCCTTTCAGCATACGTATGATCTGCTCTCTACAAAACCACCTTAGTCTCAAGTGGCACTCTCAGTCAACGGCGAGGAGAGTCGTGTCAATGACAGAAACTATGGAAGAAGAGGGGATAAAGGTCAGCCGTTAAAGTGCTTGCCTACAGATAACAAGGACCCGAATACAAAACTTAGAAATGCATGTACACACAAATGTATTTATGCATGCACACACACTTGCACATGCACAAATATGCACACAAATGCACACACAAGGATGCACACACATGCACATACATGCCATGTGCATGCATAAATATGCACAGACATGTACACACAATTATGCATACACATGTACATACATCCCACATGCATGTGAACATGCATATATATATATATATAAGTATGCACACACAAGGATGCACACATACATGCACACACATGTGTAAATGTGTACACATGTACATACAACAGAAAAAAGGTGACACATTAAGACTGTGTTAGAAGCATGAAGAAAAGCACAGAAGACTGCCCTACAGTTAGGACACACACTGCAAAAGCTGCTGTGACTTTGATGGGCCAAGGAATGATCTTCTCAAAGACATCCACATTCTCACAGCCAGAAGTTATGAATATACTTCATTATATAGCAAAGGGAGATTAAACAGAAGAAATGAATGTTATTAATTCTCAAATCTTAAAATCAAGATGTTAAATCACAGTGCTGTTTATAGACAGAGAAGAGACAAAGAGATGAGGTCAGAGTGATGTGACCTCGGGAAGACTTTGACATCACTGTCTTTAAGAGCGTGGAGATGATGGTGAGCCAAGGGAAGCGTAGGAGCTGGAGAAAGCAGGGGAATGGCAATGTGTCTCACCAGCACCCACAGAAAGAAAAGCAGCTCAGTCTGCCCATGCCTTGACTTTTGCCCTGTGAGACCTGAGCAGGACTTTTTCCCACCTCAGCAACTGTGAGAGAATACATTTTTTTTTAAGTCTACAAAGTTTGCAGTAATTTATTTTGGCAACCAATAGGGGACCAATACTGATCTTCTGGATAAAGAAACGTAGAGACAATGAAGACTCTACAAATAGTAGAAGGGTCTTTCCAGAGCCTCTCAGCTGGAGGCTGTGGGATAGGAAAGCATCTCAGGGGCTGTGACTGGAGCATCAGAGAGAATCAGGCCACACTTCTCTAAGGTCTTAAACGCACAGCTTGGATCTGCTGTGGACCACAGTAAACAGTCCAGGCACAACCACACTGTTCACAGCACAGTAGTTACGTCTTCACACATCTGCCTCCCAAAAGTATATGGAATCCAGACCGCAGTATAAAATAGACACAATATTAATGTTAGTCTAACAATTCTATTACAAAAAATTTGAAAACACAGTAATAAAGCATATAATTTGTGTTCACAATGGAGAAACATTGTAATGTCTTACATTTTTTCTGAGACACAGTGTTAATCTGTAACTTCTTCTGCCTCCACATTCTACCTGCTAGAAGTATGGGTGCGTACCACGCTCAGTTGCTAATTCTTTTAAAATAATTTTAAAATAAATTTTATTTATTTATGGGGTGGGGGGTAGTAAGTGGGGTCACAGCATATGTGTGCAGGTCTGGGGACAACTTCTGAGTGCTGACACTCTCCGTCTATCACGTAGGTCCAGGGATTAAACTCAGGTCAGCAGGCTTGGCAGCCAAGTGTTTCTACCTGCTGAGCCATTTCACCAACCCCTATTAATTCTCATTAGAAGTTGTCAAAAATGAACTGAAAGTGTAGGTTGGGGATAGTGTTTACTGATTTTGTTTTTCCTTGGAGGATTTGGTGCAGTAATCAGCGAGGCTCTCACCCTCAGCATCTCCCACTCTGTTCTCCTGACTGGTTCCTTTGCCAAATGGCTCCCCTTCTGCCTTCATTGACAGGTGCGCCATGACCCTCGCCCTCCCGATGATTGCTCATCTTCTGCTGGATCCTTGGACCACACCCCATTTCTTGTCTGTTGTAAAGTGTTCTCCAATAAACATGGGAGTACAAGTGTTTTTTTGTCCTGCCAATTTCATTTTTACAATGATCTATATCCAAAAGAAGAAGAAGTCAGTGGGAAACAATAGTGGGGAAACAGAACGAAGGAAAGCACACTTTATGTTCTATATGCTTAAAATCAATAAAAACCAATTAATTAAAAAAGCAAATGAATGTGTAAAGAAAAATGATACACCTACAATGTTTCTGCTGTGTAGGAAAGAATAAAATGCAGTCACTCACAATGCGGTAGACCTAGGGAGCTTATCTCTATGAGATAAGGCAGGCACATGACCTCATGTGTGCTTTTGTTCTAAGAAAGTCAAGTGTGTGGAGGCCAAGAGCAGAAGCAGAGGCCGGGAGAGTGGACAGTGGAGGACAAGGAGAGGGCAGGTTGTAGTCCGTTAGAAGAAAGAATTTCTAACATGCATCCTATTGCAGTGCGGTAATTACACAGAACAGAGACACGTTCTGTTTCAAGTCAGCTAGAGGAAAGGATTATGAAAACTCCTTTTTAAATGGTATGTGTGGACGAGAGAAATGGCCCAATTGTTAAAGGCTGGGGTCACAACCAAAAATATGAAGCGGTGTACATTTAAGAAAATGGTTGTTTTACTTCTGTTTAACTATTACGTAAATTTTTCATATATTGAAGCACCAGAGTTTACTCCACTTATATGTATGGTTTTCATGCTTCATGTAAGTTAAAATAAACTTTAAGAATGACTTTTTTATTCTTTTTTTATTGGATATTCTCTGTATTTACATTTCAAATGTTACCCCCACTGTCATTTCTCCTCCCCCTCCACTTGCTTTCATGAAGGTGCTCCCTCCCCCAGTCACCCTCTTCACCTCAGTGCCTTGGCATTTCCTGGAAAATGGCACCTTCACTGGGCAAAAGGCCTCTTCTTCCACTGATGCCAGACAGTGCCATCCTCTGCTACATATGTAACTGGAGCCATGGGTCTCTCCATGTGTGCTCATTGCTTGGTATTTTAGCCCCTGGGAGTTGTGGAGGGTTGGGTTGGTTGATAACGTTCTTCCTATGGGGTTGCAAACCCTTTCAGCTCCTTCAGTCTTTTCTCTAGCTCTTTCATTATGGTCCTCATGTTTAGTTCAATGGTTACCTGCAAGCATTCTCAGGTATCTGTATCACTTTAGAAGAGCCTCTGAGGAGGCATCCATATCTGGCTCCTTCCAGGAAGCACTTCTTGGCATTAGCAATAGTGTTTGGGTTTGGTACCTGCATATGGGGTGGGTCCACAGATGAAGCAGTCTCTGTAGATCTTTTCTTCAATTCCTGCTCCTCTTTTTGTCTCTGTATTTCCTCCTGTGAGTGTCTTGTTCTCCCTTCTAAGAAGGACTGAAGCATCTATATTCTACCCTTCCTTCTTTTTGAGCTTCATAAGATCTGTGAATTGTTTTCTGTTTATTCAGAGCTATTTGGGGCTACTATCTAATTATCAGTGAGTGCATACCATGTGTGTTTTTTTGTGTCTAGGTTACCTCACTCAGGATGATAGCTCCAAGTTCCATCCATTTGCTGAGGAATTTCATAAAGTCATTGTTTCTAATAGCTGGGCAGTACTCTATTGTGTAAATGTACCACATTTTCTGTATCTATTCCTTTTTTGAAGAACATCTGGGTTGTCTCCAGATTCTGGCTATCATAAATAAGCCTGCTGTGGTACTACATCCAATTTTCTGAGGAACCGCCAGACTGATTTTCAGAGTGGTTGTACCAGCTTGCAAGTCCACTAACAATGAAGGAGCGTTCTTCTTTCTCCGATATCTTGCCAGCATCTGCTGTCATCTGAGTTTTTGATTTTAGCCATTCAAACTGGTGTGAGGTGGAATCTCAGGTTTTTTTTTTTTTTTTTTTTTTTTTTTTTTTTTTTTTTTTTTTTTTGCATTTCTTTAGGTGCTGATCAACCATTCGATGTTCTTCAGTTGAGAATTCTTTGTTTAGCTCTGTACTCCAATTTTCAATAGGATTATTTGATTTTCTAGGGTCTAACTTCATTAGTTCTTTGTATGTATTGGATACTAGTCCTCTATCAGATGTAGGATTGGTAAAAATCTTTCCCAATCTGTTGGCTGCTTTTTATCCTCTTGACAGTGTCCTTAGCCTTACAGAAACTTTGCAGTTCCATGAGGTCCCATTTGTTGTTTCTTGATCTTAGAGCATAAGCTATTGGTGTTCTGTTCAGAAAATTTTTTTCCTGTGCCTATGTGTTTTAAGTTCTTCCCCACTTTCTCTTCTATTAGTTTCAGTGTACCTGGTTTCCTGTGGAGGTCTTTGATCCCTTTGAACTTGACCTTTGTACAAGGAGATAAGAATATTTGATTTGTATTCTTCTGCATGCTGACTGCCAGTTGAACCAGCAACATTTCTTGAAGATGCTGTCCTTTTTCCATTGAATGTTTTTAACTCCTTTGACTAAGATCAAGTGACCATAGGTGTGTGGGTTAATTTCTGGCTCTACAATTCTGTTTCATTGATCTACATGCCTGTCTCTGTATCAATGCCATGTTCTGTTTATCACAGCTAATCTGTAATACAGCTTGAGGTCAAGGATGGTGACTTGCCTGGAATTTTTTTATTGTTGAGAACGTTTTATTTTTTGCTATCCTGGGTTTTTTGTTATTCCAAATGAATTTGCAAATTGCTCTTTCTAACTACATAAAAAATTGAGTTGGAATTTTGGTGGGGATTACATTGAATCTGTAGATTGTTTTTGGCAAGATGGACATTTTTACTATGTTGATTCTTTCAATCCGTGAGCATGGTAGAGCTTTCTATCTTCTGAGATCTTTAATTTCCTTCTTCAGAACTTGAAGTTCTTGTCATACAGATATTTCACTTGCTTGGTTAGGGACACACCAAGGTGTTTTATACTGTTTGTGACTATTGTGAAGGGTGTCATTTCCCTAATTTCTTTTTCAGTCTCTTTATACTATGAGTAGAGTAAGGCTATTGATTTGTTTGAATTAATTTTATATCCAGCCACTTTGCTGAAGTTTTTTTATTATCTGTAGGAGATCTCTGGTGGAATTTTTGGGGTCACTTAAGTATACTCTCATATCATCTGCAAATAATGATATTTTGATTTCTTATTTTCCGATTTGTATTTTTTTGACTTCCTTTTGCTGTTTAATTGCTCTGGCTAGGACTTCCAGTACTATATTGAATAGGTAGGGAGAGAGTGAGCAGCCCTGTCTAGTCCCTGATTTTAGTGGAATTGCATCAAAATTTTCATCATTTAGTTTGCTGTTGGCTACTCGTTTGCTGTATATTGATTTTACTATATTTATGTATGGGCCTTAGATTCCTAATCTTTCCAAGACATGAAAGGGTGTTGAATTTTTTCAAATGCTTTCTCAGCATCTAATGAGATGACCATGTGGTTTTTTTTCTTTGAGTTTGTTTATATAGTGGACTACTTTGATGGATTTTTGTATATTAAGCCATCCTTGCATCCCTGGGATGAAGCCTACTTGGTCATGGTGAATGGTTGCTTTGATGTGCTCTTGAATCCAGTTTTCAAGTATCTTAATTAATAATTTTGCATCGCTGTTCAAGAAAGAAATTGGTCTGAAGTTCTCTTCCTTTGTAGGGTCTTTGTGTGGTTTAGGTATGAGCGTAATTGTGGCTTTTAAGAATGAGTTGGGTAGTGTTCCTTATTTTTTTATTTTTGTGGAATAGTTTGGAGAGTAGTGGTATAAGCTTCTATGAAGCTTAAACCCACCTGATCCTGGGCTTTATTTGGTTGGAAGGCTTTTGATGACTGCTACTATTTCTTTGGGATTATGGAGCTGTTTAAATGGTTCATCTGATCCTGCTTTTACTTTGGAACATAGTATCTGTCTAGAAAACTGTTCATTTCCTCTAGATTTTCCAGTTTTGTTGAATATAGGCTTTTGTAGTAGGATCTGATGATTTCTTAAATTTCCTCAGTTTCTCTTCTTACATCTCCCCTTTAATTTCTGATTGTGTTAATTCGGATACTCTCTGTGTGCCCTCTAGTTAGTCTGGCTACGGGTTTATCAATCTTGTTGATTTTCTCAAAGAGCCAGTTCCTTGTTTTGTTAAATTTTTTTGTATAGTTCTTTTAGCTTCTACTTGGTCAATTTCTGCCCTCAGTTTGATTATTTCCTGCTGTGTTTTTGTTCTAGAGCTTTCAGGTATTCTATCAAGGTGCTACTATATGCTCTCTCTAGCTTCTTTTTGGAGGCTCTCAGAGCTATGAGTTTTCCTCTTACTACTGCTTTCATTGTATCCTATAATTTTGTGTATGTTGTGCCTTTATTTTTGTTAAATTCTAAAAACTCCTTAATTTCTTTCTTTATTTCTACGTTGACCAAATTATTATTGAGTAGAGCATTGTCCAGCTTCCATGTGTATGTGAGCTTTTTGTTGACTTTACTGAAGACCAGCCTTAGTCCATGGTGATCTTATTGGATGCATGGGAGTATTTCAATGTTCTTGTACCTGTTAAGGCCTGTTTTGGAGAAGGTACCATGAGGTGCTGAGAAAGTATATCTTTTTGTTTTCAGATATGTTCTATAGATGTCTGTTAAATCCATTTGGTTCATAACTTCTATTAGTTTCACTGTCTCTGTTCAGTGTCTGCTTTCATGATCTGTCCATTGATGAGAGTGGAGTGTTGAAGGCTACCACTATTATTGTGTGTGGTACAATACATTCTTTGAACTTTAATAGAGTTTCTTTTATGAATGTGGGTGCCCTTGTATTTGG
Source organism: Micromys minutus (assembly GCF_963924665.1). Lineage (NCBI taxonomy): Eukaryota > Metazoa > Chordata > Mammalia > Rodentia > Muridae > Micromys > Micromys minutus. The sequence goes on along the minus strand of NC_137959.1, from coordinate 3,434,517 downwards.
AGCATAGATGTTCGGGATTGAGGGTTCATCTTGATAGGTTTTTCTTGTGATGAGTAAAATGTATCTTTCCTTATCTTTTTTGATAACTTTTAATTGAAATCTGTTTTATTTGATATTAGAATGGCTACTCCAGTATGTTTCTTGAAGCCATTTGCTTGGAAAGTTGTTTCCCAGCCTTTTACTCTGAGGTAGTGTCTGTTTTTGTCACTGAGATGAGATTTCTGTATGCAGCAAAATGGATCCTGTTTAAATATCTAGTCTGATAGCCTATCTCTTTTTATTGGGGAATTGAGTCCATTAATATTAAGAGATATTAAGGAATAGTGATTGTTGTTTCCAGTTATTTTTGTGATTAGAGGTAGAATTATTTGTGTGGGGTTTTCTTCTTTTGGTTTTCTTGCATGATTATTTTCTTCCTTTTTCTAAAGTGCAGTTTCCTTCCTTGTGTTGGATTTTTCCATATATTATCATTTGTAGGGCTGGTTTGTGGACAGATATTGTGTAAATTTGGTTTTTCCTGGAAGAACTTGGTTCTCCATCTATGGTAATTGAGAGTTTTGCTAGATATAGTAGCCTGGGCTGGCATTTGTGTTCTCTTAGTGTCTGTATGATGTCTGTCCAGGATCTTCTAGGTTTCATAGTCTCTGTTGAGAAGTCTTGAGTGATTCTGATCAGTCTGCCTTTATATACTACTTGTCCTTTTTCCCTTACTGCTTTTAGTATTCTTTCTTTGTTTTGAACATTTGATGTTTTGACTATTATGTGTCGGGAGGTATTTCTTTTCTGGTCCAATCTATTTGGAATTCTGTAGGCTTCTTTTATGCTCATGGTCATCTCATTCTTTAAGTTAGAACAGTTTTCTTCTATGATTTTGTTAAAGATATATAGTGGGCCTTTTAATTTGGAGTTTTTGCTATCTTCTACATCTATTATCTTCAGGTTTAGTCTTCTCATTGTGTCCTGGATTTCCTGAATGTTTTGGGTTAGGAGTCTTTTCATTTTTGAATTTTCTACGACTGATGTGTTAATATTTTCTGTAGTATCTTTTGCTCCTGAGATCTTCTCTTTCATCTTTTGTATTCTGTTGGTGATGCTTGCATCTATGAGTCCTGATCTCTTTCCTATGTTTTCTCTCTTCAGGGTTGTCTTCTTTTGTGATTTTCTCATTATTTCTATTTCAGTTTTCAATTCGTTCACCTGTTTGGTTGTGTATTCCTGTATCTCTTTAAGGGACTTTTTGTGTTTCCTCTTCAAGGACTTGCACTTGTTTATGTGTGCTCTGGTTCTTTGGTACTTTTTAAGGGAGTTATTCATGCAGTTCTCGAGGAACTCCGCCCTCATCATGAAGTATGATTTTAATCCAAATCTTTTTTTCTTGTGTGTTGGGATATCTACTATTTGCTGTGTTGGGAGAACTGGGATCTGGTGTTTCTAGATTGTCTTGGTTTCCATTGCTTAGCTTCTTGCACTTGCCTCTTGCCATCTTGTTATATGTGATGTTAGGTGATCTTGTTGTCTCTGACTGGAGCTTGTCTCTCCTATGGGTCTGTGGGCCTATGGGTTCAGGAGGGAGATTGATCCTGGGTGTTCAATTCTCTGTAAGTAGGTTTTGAGTTCTGTTTCTGGGCTGAAATGGCTAAAACAAACTTAATTAGCAAAATATACCAATAGATAGATGTAATTTTTAGTTGAACAGCATAGAGAATGTTTATAGGATGAAACTGAAATAAAAGAATTCTGCTTTCTGAAACAAACTAAATCTTTCTAAAAAGTGACGAGTACCATTGTCAATCATTGATTTTATTAGAACTTACTAATTACTACCTATTTGAATGAATACATCTTATCACAAAGGAACTAAGAGTTTTTTTTTTAAACAAAAAATAGGCTTAAACTGAGAAGTAGAGAAAGAAGTATCTTAAGTTCAAGACTTGCTGGGATTACAAGGTAAATTCAGATCCAACCTAAACTACCCAAAAAGTTAACATAAGATTAACTTATGTCACCTACTCTGCGTGTGTGCATGTGACATGCACACATCTCAAAGATGTTGCTGTCTTTAGCAGTCTTTATCATTAAATATAGTCAACACCTGATGTTGGCCTCCCAAGGTTCTACACTCACCAATGTGGAAAATCATCTAATTGATTGGGAAAGACAAAAGCAAAAGTGGATAAAGCATCCTCTTCCAGTAAAGAACTAACACATTCCACAAGGAAAGGATATAGATCTGCACGAGGTATTACTAGTCATGTACATTTTCACACAGTTGTGTATCAAATTACTCACCCTGTGTGAGAGTTACACAACATTTACACTTTCTAGACTGTACAAGCTGCAGTTTTGACAGATCGTTACCTTCACTGGAAATACTTTACTTTGGATGGCCCCAACTACCTTGCATTCTAGAAAGTCTATGTGGTGTCCCTTCTTCTGCTCCCATTGCAAGGTGCATGTTAGTTGCTCCTCATGACAGTCAAGGTGCCTTTCATTGCTTAAGATAGGAATCTGACACCCTTGCCTTCATTGATGCTCTATCCAAGCCTTCCCAAAATGGTGGTTATCAGAACTTTTTAGAACCGTGTTGTAAATGTGCATCTGAGTTAGCTATCAGAAGCTGGAGTTGTCCTTAAGTTAAAGCTAAACCATGACTGGTTTTCTTAGATGCCATTGATTAAGGCACTGGCTCTCTTAGTCTGACTGATGACTGGAAGAGTAATTAAGGTTATACAAACAAAAAATGAGCACTCGATGTATTTGGCAAGTTGTCCTGACTTTGGTACAGTTGGAATTGTAACTCTCCATAAACAAACCAAGCTTATGAAGAGCCCAGTCCAGATTTCCATGAGAATCTGGTTTGAGTGTAGGTTGTCAGACTGATTGGGGGCCTTCCAGCTGGCTATAAGGAACAACTTGATGAAAGATATTGTTTTGTCTCATTAATGGTGCCTCAACATCAGAATTATGAGAAAATGTCCTTATAAGGAGCAAATAAAAAGCCCCAAATGCAGGAACGAAGACAAAGAAAGTGTACCCCCAAATATTCACACTGACTCCTCAAATACTTAAGACACAGAAGATACTGATTAATCATGCTTCATGAAATCTTGGTTGTCTTCCATTCATGCTAAAGTACATTCTTCAAAGCATTCTGTTCATGGAATTGGAAGATATTAATTTCTAATCCTCATACAAAACTTAGAGGTGGAGCTTAGTATTATTATTAGGGTAAATTTCTCATGATTAAGTTCTAGTGGCTTTACAAGGAGTGAAAGAAAGACCACGTAGGCACAGAACATAGATTACCACCAAGATAAGACTCAGTCCAGGGACTACATCAGAGTTTCTGACATGCTGTTTGGACCTTGTCCCTCCAGAACCAGGAACCCAGACACATCTTCCTTATAAAGCACCTTCTCTTGGCTATTTCACTGCTGAATGTTAAAAGGTACCATTAGGTTTAGTGCTTACTTAGGTATCCTAAACTCCCCATTTTATTGGTTAGCAACCCAGCAATGACAAGAAACTTGAGGATATAAGTAGTGTGAAAATCAGAAGGAACAAGATATTGGAGGCAAACAACCATAGTTTGCTCTCTTCTTATGACACAGATTAACTGTCACAGTGCCTGGTATATAACCCCTGGAAATAAGCACCTAATCCACAACATGAAATGAGTAATATCTAATTATTAGGGAGATTTCAGAATTGAACAGGACAATACAGTTTAGTTGAGTTCCTTGAGAGAGACTGACAGGTAGAATTCTAGCATGGTTTATTAACAATGCAGCATTGCTTACAGTGACCTAGTAATTAGGTATGCTCCATGACTCCTAGTTATCTTCACCATCCCATTCAGCAGTCAGTTGCAGAAGTCATTCCTGAATCCTTCCCCAGCTTTCATGAAGTCATATTTTCTTCCTTAATATGGAAACACCACTAAAACTCAACCTAAGAGAGCATGAAGCACTCTTGGCACCCCAGTTGTGTGAAATACAAACTTACAGATAAGAATGTACAAAAAAAAGAGGTACAAAAATTCACACAACCCAAAGGAGCAAATCCAATACCATTAAATCTTGGGCATCAATGATGATGTTTCTTTAGAATATTTCCCAATTAAGATTTGGACCAAGTACATGTTAGTTCTTGGCTTTCTTCTCTGTTCTTGGCTTCTGTGCACAAGCTGAATAAACTCAGAGAACATGGTTAACTACAGTGCCCGATTATAGCAGGAACCAAGAAAGAACTGGGCATGGAGAACTGACTCAGCAGTTAGAGTACTTGCTGCTCTTCCAGAGGCCCTAAGGTCAGATCCCAGCACCCACTCGGCATAGCTTATACTGCATGTATCTCACTTCCATGGGTCCAGTGCCTCTGACCTCCACATGTATGCACACCCATATGCACTTGCCCATATACATGCACACATAATTTTTTAAAAAGTTCTTTTAGGGAGAGCACAGAGGGGCCACTGTCTAAATCAAGAGAAGCAAACTTACAGTGCTATATTTTGATAAGTCAGCAAAACGACAAGCCTAAAGAAATGTCTGCTTCCTACTGATGCCGTTTTGTGAGAATCCATCTTTCCTTGTGTCCTTGTTGGACACAGGAAACAGCGCTGCCGTTTGCTCGGGTGGACAAACTTTCCTGATAAGAAAAGAATTTTCAGACGACTCCGCAGAGAACAAGCCATTCCATAGTCATCTTTATTATGTAAGCAGAACACAGTTAGTGAGAAAACCTAAAACACTGAAAGATTAGAGCCATCCATGATCTTACAATCTGAAACAACTGTTGTTCATACTCTGGTCATGTTTTCTGACTTTCCCAAATACATACAAATTCCTGCACAGGTGAATACACATGATTTTTAAAAACTAATTTACCCCAAAGGAAAAATAATTAAACTTCCATGTATATTATTGATAATAATTGCATTTCATATTATGTTTTAAAGGACAGATGGTTCTAGACTTACATGTTTTAACAGAGATGTAAAAGCCAATGCACTCAGTAGAAACTGTGTTTTGAATTTTGAACTTTTTTCATACTAGCGATAAATGATCTGTTACTGTGCATGAATGTGTGTGTGTGTTTGTGTATGTGTGTGCCTGTGCATATGTGTGTTTATATGTGCTTGTGTGTGTAGAATCAAAAGCACACCCTTGAATGCCATTCCTCAGGTTTTTCTGACAATGTCCCCCCTTCGTTGAGACAGGTTCTCTAATTGATTAGAGAACTAGGCTAGACTGGTGGCCACTGAGCCCTAGTCACCTGCTTCCTCAGTCTCCCAAGTGCCAGATTTACAAATGTGGGCTATCTTTTCCATTGCTTTGAGGATCAAACTCACATTCTTGTGCTGAGAGCAAGCACTTTACCAACATCGTGATCTTATCTCTGAGCTGGCACTTTCCCATGATGCTGGACACTGACCCTGAAGTTCATCTCTCAGTGGATAGTCCGCTGTGCTGGGATTCCCGTCTATGGTTTTTGGGAGGATAAGTGAATTAAGTGACTCAGGATAAGTGAATTAATATGCTCAGCTTGTCGTGGATTTGAGACATTACTCCATCATAAGCTGGGGAGCACATGCTGTCTTCCAGCACTCTATTATGAAAATACCATATGAGATCAGTCCATTTCCTATCGATGGACAGTGTAGCTGCTTCCAATTTTCTTGTTATAAACAATTCCAGTTCTATAAACATCCTTGTTTATACACCTTGACACACTCGATTAAATATTTCTTTAGACATTAGAAACTTCCTAGAAATGGAAGCACCAAATGAGAGACTGCATATTTTAAAGCTCAATACTCACTTTGTAATAAGGATGTACTTGTGATGTATTTATATAGATGCGCTCATCTACAGAATCAGTATACTATGACACTCGCAGCAGCAGCTATCAGGGGGGGTCTCTGTTGTCCTTCAAGTGTGACTTCCAAAAAAAACTGTCCAGTGAGAAAAGGAGACCCTCTCACTGCTGCCACATTATAAATGACAAGGGGACAAGAAGAGATAACTCCCAATTATCTCATGGGTAGACTAAGACCCTGTGAGTACTGTGATATTATAGGCCAGCAGAGAAAACATCACCCAGAAATAGTAAAGCAGATGACCCTTTACTATTGCCGGACCCTTTGTCAGTTACCTTTTCTTGTTACTACAACAAATACCCAATGAAGAGACTTAAGGCAGGCCAGGCCTATTCCAGTTCACAGTTCAGGGGCAATAGTTAATTGTCATGAGACAAGGAGGCCTTCAGGATAGAAGAACATGGGCCAGTTCTGTCCGTGGTTTAGTCACATCTTATTTGGTTTAGTTCGTAGCTCTTGGAAAGGTCCCCAGTGAACCGCCTCCTTACCTAAACAGTCTCCAGTCTCCTGAAACATCACCCCCAGCCGGGGACCAGCATCTAAACATATGAACCTGTGGGGACACATTCACTCTCCCATCACAGCACTGGAGAGGACAAAAGCTCTGATTTGGAAGGAGTGTCTGTCCTACCTTTCAAAATAGGGCAGAGACAATGGAGCTGGCCACAAGTCCTTTTCTCGATAGGCATGGTGCTCGGCGCCTTTGATCCCAGCACTCTCGAGGCAGAGACTGGTGGACCTCTGGGTTCAAAGCCAGCCTAGTCTCCAAAGTGAGCTCCAGGACAGCCAGTGCTACATAAAAAAATACCTGTCCTGGAAACCCCAAAAAACTAAAGAACCTTTTCTGTTTTCTTCTAGGTCAATGGGGATATGAAAAAAGAAAGGGACTCATAATAGAGCTGAATCAAGATTGCTCTGAATTTTTTATCTATGTACATATATGTGCACACTTATGATTTTAGAATCAAGTAGTAACATCCTTAAGAGGCAACATAAAACAAAATAAATACCCACTCTCCTTCACGGGGGCAGAGGTGAATGGAATCATGCACTGTCACAAGAGTTAAAGCTGAGAGGCAGGATTGCCATGGACGAAAAGAAGGGAATACAAAGAAATGCAAAGCAAGGGTGGGGGACGAATGAGAAAAAGGTCCTGTCATTATTTGCTGCACGGCCACAAAAGATGCTGTGTGCTGTTACTGTACAAGCAGCTGCCCAAGGTTTCCTGGTAGAAACCGTTTTAATTCTATCATAGGTTTGCTTCCTAATATGAAAACAGAGGTGCACCAAAAGTTAGTATTTCACTCAAGAGAATGCAAGCAACTGAGGGGGGCCTAAATTCAAAACAATGGACCCTGGCTCTCAAGCCAACACGTGTGCTCGGATGCTCTCCTCCTCTTGGTGGCAGAATGACAAAGCCAGTGTGGCGTGAATGGAGGCCTGAGACTCAGACTCAGACCCAGGAGCCCAGTCGGTGGACATGGCAACGGGGGGTGGGGGGAGTTATTGTATTTATCTTTTCCCCATCCAACCAAATACGCAGAATCATGCCTATCATTTCAGTGATGAAATATCTGACAAAACCATCTTCAGGGAGAAAGGGTTGTTCGGCTTTTAGCTCCAGAAGGGTAGATTGGGACTTTGTGGAGGGGAAGGCACAATGGGAACCAGAGCTCTCATCTCGTCGACTTCATGCACAAGAACCAGATATAGGAGGGCGCAGAATGAGCTCATAAAACCTCCAGGCCAGCAATGCACATCCTCCAGCAAGTCTCCTTCTCCTGTAGGCTCTGCAGAAGTTCTAAGCAGGGCCATGATCTCAGGACCAAGCATGAAAACCCTCAGTTTCCCCAGTCCCCAAATCCTGTAATAATCTGAGTCTCACTTCTCTGTCATAGCTGCAGACCATTTGTTTTCTGTTCATAGCTGAATAGCGGTGATGCTCCAATGAGATGGTGGATGAGAGAGTTCCTTATACAGATGCTATGTTCTAAGAGGGCATCGTCCACAGTCCCCGAAGATGGCTCCAAATGGACGGTGTAACACACAGAACAGGGTGTTTCCTTGTGCTTGGAGCGATGCGGGCTCAGACTCCCTACATCGATGTGCTGGCTTTCTTAGTAATGCTGCTGTGGATTCGGTCTAGTGCTACTTATGCTAATTTGGTCCCCAAAATTATATGGAGTCTACAAGCCTGCACGTAAGACACTGGGGGGCCCTGCCCCAAGTTGGTTTTGATTAGTAAATAAAGTTGCTGGCGGCCAGTGGTTGGACAGGAAGAGGCAGGACTTTTAGGATGCCTGAGCAAGAGACAGAGAGGGAAAGGAGAGAAAGAACCATCATGCTGGGAGTGAAGATCAGTCTGAGAAGTGCAGAACAGAGAGGCAGCCATTGTCCCCCTCCATGGGTCTAGTGCAATGATGATGAAATACAGATTTCAGTAATAACTCAGGAATATCAGAGGGAGGTGCTAGCCACATAGACGTTTGTGGGAGTGGCTCAGCCATTGAGATGTTTAAGGCATATTAAAGTATAAGGCTGTGTGTGTGTGTGTGTGTGTGTGTGAGTGTGTGTGAGTGTGTGCGTGTGTATGTGTGTGAGTGTGTGCATGAGTGTGTACGTGTGTGAGTGTGTGTGTGAGTGTGTATGTGTGTGAGTGTGTGTGTGTGTGTGAGTGTGTATGTGTGTGTGTAAGTGTGTGTGTGAGTGTGTGTGTTTAGGGACCCCAGAACATAGCGGGCGGCACCTCCCAGGACGATTTGAGCAGAGATTAATTGGCAACTACAACAAATGGAAGTAGCGTCTGCCACAAGTCAGCCTCTGACCTTTCCTGAATTCTTAATAGAAGGGCTGTTTGTTTGTTTCTTGGAGGGGGGCTGCGATTTTTTATTAGAATACCTTAAATTGCATTTGCAAACTTTTAACACAAGGGGGAAACAAAACAGGTGAAGGGAGTCTTAGGCAGGCTGAGGTTTAAGGTCACTGCCTTAGTCAGCTCAGGCTAGCCCCTTGCCTCTCGGTTCTGGATTTACAGGTGTGCACCAGAGTTGCATTTATAACTTGATAAACGTTTCCCAGACAGCCCTTGGAGGGTGAATTATGACATAGACGCCATCCAAAGAACTCTCGGTCTCCCAGTCAAGAACCTCAGGCTTCTGGGACAACCTTAGAGACATGCTGCTGGGTGGCAGCCTTACAGACTTCAGTGGGAGACGCCCCGCCCACTGACATCCTGGTGGACCGTCCCTGAAGTGTGCGGGTTGAAGGCTTGGCCAGCCTTCAGCTGAGCCAACTGGGTAGCATCAGCGACCTCCACGGAGTCCGCTGTTTGGCAGCCTCACGAACTTGCTCCGGAGCCAACCTGGTGGCAGCCTCGCGGACCTTCATGGGAGCCGGCTGGACGGCCGCCTTACAGGCCGCCGTAAGACGACTCTCAACTCCAGCCCCAAGTCTCCCTCTGCATATTTTCATGCAGCAATGGTGAACCACATCGGAGAGCATCTTAGCAACGTCCTTTCGGAAATACGGCTGCCTGAATATCAAAATCTTAGTTCGCTTTTCCGGGACCCACACATTCACATGAATCAGGGTATGCGACATACACTCAACAATGCGGGTGTGTGCTCTCTGTCCTTACCAAACATGATTTCCACTAGCGAAGGTTCCACATGGATCTTCTAGGTGCTCGACACGGAACCACGGGCAGCTCGGACTTTCTGAGAATTTCAAATAAGGTACCTTGTTTGTGCTTCATCTGAATGAGCGTCTGAAACTTCTTCAGAGTGGTCATACTGCACTAGTCTCAGCACAGAAAGCCTATGCAAGTTCAAAATCAAAGTCAGTGTCAACAAAAGTTTTAACTGTGTTTTAAACATGCAAGGCTTTTGCCTTCTTCCTTAACAGTTTCCTTCCCTGGGTCTCTCTGTCTGTCTGTCTGTCTGTCTGTCTGTCTGTCTCTCTCTCTCTCTCTCTCTCTCTCTCTCTCTCTCTCTCTCTCACTCCCTCCCTCCCTCCCTCCCTCCCTCCCTCTCTCTCTCTCTCTCTCTCTCTCTCTCTTTCTCTCTCTCTCTCCTATATTCTGTTTCAAGTACAGTAGAGCCCAGGGAGATTCAGAAGACATTGAGTCAATAATCACTCATTAATTTGATAAGAGTGCTGAATTGACAGGGGAATTTGAGGGCAGTACTGTCTTAAGGTTGCATACTAATGCCAAGATGGAAGATCATAGGTTCCACGCCAGCCTGATTTATGCAGTGAGACCCTGTTTCAACAAATAAAAGAGTGTGACTGAGGAGATACCTCAGTAGAAGACCTGGGTTCTGTTCTGGAATCCACAAGGCAGCTCACAACCACCTCTTATGCCTTCTTATGACTTAGTGGGGACTAGACATATACGACACAGATAAATACGTGCAGGCAAAACACTCATACACATAAAATAAAATAAATGTATAAGAAAAAAACAAGCCCAAATAAGCCACTCCCCAAAAGAGAAGACTCCTTTCTCAGAATAAGTAGTGAATGAGCTTCTACGTTGCTTTTCCAAATGTCCCGAGCATTTGTCACTCTTGAGCAATGTGAACTTCTGATTTGGCTTGAACGAAGCCACCTCCAGACAGTCTCCTGGGACCCCTGTGTATCTCAAAGCTTCAGTTTCCTTACTGGTTAATGATCATATCAAGTTTCTTATGATTAGAGCAGGTTTATGTGGCATCAAGTAATGCTGACCGAAGGCTGCACGTTACTATTGGCTGTCTCAATATTTATGATGTGCAAGAGCCACACATCATATGCTCGTCATACCGATAATCAGTTGAAAGGAGGCCACTGTCCTCTAGTCAAAACCAATCTGCAGGCAGCCATGTTGCTCCACATAGCCAGAGACTTCCGAGAAATTCTAGACATAGCCGTTTTCTATCGCATTATTTAAAGCAGAGACTAACTCAAGCAAACAGTGGAGGACTCCCCGTCAGGAATGGTGTAAGGAGGACAAAGGTAAATAAAGGCACTAAAAAGATGCCTTTCTCATGAGATGACACATGCCTAGTCTGTAGGATAGAAAACACAATTCCAAACTGATTCTACAGAAACCAACCTTCTATCTTCTTTATGTGCTGTAGGAGTGCCTCAAGGGTGGGTCAGCTGATAACTCTTCGGGAAAGTACTTTCCAGAAGACTGTTCAAAGAAGGGTTGGCAGGGTTGCCTTCCATCTTCCCAGCTTCTCATTTAATAGAGTGCTGTTTTCTTTTTTAAAAAACAGCAACCTCTAAGATTTAATTAGAAACAATGATTAAGAGTGTATTAACATTTTATTCCAGTGTCCACTGAGCCTATTATATTTAAATGATAGTCAGCTATTCACTCCTGAAGATACCGGGAGGAAGCTGAGTGGTGCGCACCTTTAATCCTGGTCCTCAGAAGGCAGATGCCGACAGATCCCTGAGTTCAAGGCCAGCCTGGTCTACAGACTGAGTTCCAGGACAGCCAAGGCTACACAGAAAAACGCTGTCTGGGAAAACCAAAAACCAAAATCAAATAAAACAGGAAAGATACTGGGAGGAGGCTGAACATCATCTTTCCACTCACAATAAACCCAACACTCGAATACCAATTTTGGGACTTGTTCACACTTACAAGTTGCTTCACTAACAGAACCAGAATAGGAACGAGCCACAAACACTAGGTGCTTTTTCTCAGTATGCAGTGAAAGGATACTATATTCAGTTCAGGACCTAGGACCTGACATGCATAGCAATTTTTTAAGTCTGCAATAAATTCTTTGAAGCATAGGTGACATTGTGCTTACTAAAGGTGTCACTGTGAGTCCAGTTCACCATTGGTGATCATCACATAATTCTCCACAAGGTCATCATCACCCTGATGAGTAATGTCTGAAATAGAAGGAAAGGGGGCAAATCATTACCTAGATGAGGATTTACAGATCCAATTCATTCCCTGGAAAAAGGCACTAGTACAGATTTTGTTGCATGGGACTTTTGAAATAACTGGAGGAAGCAATGCCCACCACTGTCACTTCTTCTACATTTTTACCTATATTTTCCGAGAATAAGACACACTGGTGAACTTGATCACTCCTTGTCACTAACTACTGAAAATGGCTGTGTGCAAGCACATGATCAGAGAACATTCGTAGAGAAACAAGTAGCCACTTTTATGGCCATCAAAAAAGGACTGTGGACTATTATTTAAAGTACCATGAGTTTTAAAGAAAATTATATCTAAGAGTCTTGCATTTGGATGTTGAAAAGATGGTTCAGTGGGCAAGAGTGCTTGCTATGCAGACATAAGGACCTGATCCCCCAGACCCGATAGAAAAATCTAGGTTTGGCCACATATGTCCTCATGTGATCATATGCTAGCACTATTGAGGGCAGAAACAGAAGGATCCATGGGGTTTAGTGGCCAGCTAAAGCACAGCAGATCCTGAGAGACCCTGCCTCCGGGGGATAAGGCCGAAAGTGACAGAACAGGACACCTGATATCCTCTTGTTGAGAAAGTTAGCTGTGATTACACTAATACTTAGTGCCCCCAAGTCTTGGAGGAAATGACTTATTTATACACAGTAGCAAACAGGTCAGGCAGTGTGGGTCTGGAGTAACTTCTGGGGAAGAAAGGTGAAGGAAGTTCAAGTACCACAGGCCCAGGCCAGTCAGCCCAAACACCATCAGTATCTGCACACACCAAGAGTCCAACACTGCATCTGCCAGGGAGGTCTCCTTTTAAGGAGTGCAGAACTTTCTAGAATTCCCTCAGGATTACGAATAAGATTCTCGGGATATCGTTACCCTTTAGGTAATAGCATAGGAGACTATAGATCAATATTCTTAGTGTCATTTAGTAAAAAAGCTGCATATGATAAGTGCTCAGGAAATATTTGCTGTTGCATTAACGTTTTAAATAGCAGGACACTAAAAACTTAATGGAAAGTGGATATATGCCATTAATCTACTAATAGGTACAAAACAATGTGCCTCAGATCTGTAAGAACTCAGGGAGAGTCTAGAATGTGAATGGTACATTTTATAATTCCTTTTCCCTTCCATTTCAATCTCAAATTTATATGAAACAGAGGAAATGTAGAAATATTGTGAGCTTTTTTTGTATTCCTCTGAATGAATTAAAAGGTGTTGACTAAGACAGGCAGAGACAGTAGAAATTGCTCAAGTTTGAATGATTTTTCCCAGAACTCACAGGCTGGGATCTGTCTACACCCACTTTCTCAAATGCTTACTCTAGCAGTGCAGATCCTGTGACCTTAGCTGGAAAGAGCAGACTGCATACCATCTTAGAAAGCTTGTAAACAAAAATAATCTAAGTTGGCTTGGAAAGGAAGCAACACCAGTCCCCCTGGAACTGATACTGATGTAAACCAAGTGTGGATGCTAAGGACCATGTGAACTGTTTTCCTCATTTCTTAACAACAGCTTTGTCCACAGACTCACGTACATGTAGCTCCTGGAACGTGTCATAAACATTGCCATTCCCTGTGAAGTAATCACCAACTGTGCTACAGACTTGGTGGGCCACATGAGGAATGCAACAGTTTCTGAAAGAACGCCCAGCTATACTGATGGACTTTCAGTAAGAGTGCCTAAATATGGGTGATGATGTGTACCGATATAATTAGTGGTACAAACCCACAAATCAGGGAGAGCAATACTATCATAGACTCCAGATTTTTTTCTTTCCCAGAGAAATGGAATCTTTTTGTTTGTAACTTCATATATATATATATATATATATATATATATATATATATATATATATACACACAAATATGTATATATGTATATATATGTGTAAATATCATCATCATCATATCATCATCATCCCACAGGGTGATTTTACCTGGTTCTGTGGATCTGTGGAGTGGTTTGATAGGACAAGTTTGAAACTGTGGCTGACTTAATGATACACAAGTACAGAGGGTGCTGTTTACACTAATTGAAGTGAATATTGCCTTTTATATTATCTAATTATTAAAGCTTATTGAATAATCATTCATAAGAACAAACTGCAGAGACCTGGTGACAAAGATGTTAGTACCAAAGGATGAAGAAGAGTTATTTCATGTGCACAAGGTGAAGGTGAAAGAAAGAAGCAGTCTGTTGGTAGCTATACCATGGCCATCTAAACTTCGTTCATTTTGGCAGCATTAGTCACAACAGCTTGATGAATTAACTCTTGCTACTAACTATGATGCTCACTCTTGGTTGTCAGCTTGACAAGAGTCAAAATCACCATGAAAATACTCTCTGGGCGTATCTGTGACGAATTCTTACAGTCAAGTGAGATTAAGTCAGTTGAGGTGGGAAGGCTCACCCATGGCTGACATCATTTCATGGACCTGTGATCTATGTTAAAGAAAGGCAGAGGCATTGGCACTGGCATTCATTTTTCTGTTTCCTGACTGCAAATGCCACAGAACCAGCTGCCTTAAGCTCCTACCTCTATGCCTTGCCCACCATGACTGTGCCCTCAAAGAGCCAAAATAAGTCCTTCCTTAGTCACGGCATGAGAGAAATAGCTAATATCTCAGCATTTGAGACTATTTTCATAACAATTCATAAAGTGTAACCAGGTGAACAGAGAAAGCAGGCATGGCAGTTGTGCTCTCTTGGCTGTAAGGGGGAAACTGGCTGTGAAGGTATACCAGTTGTCCTTTCATAGATAAAGCACAGATGGTTAAGATAAAGGTTATAGAAGAAGAAAGTGGAGGATGGGGAAATCACTGTTAATATATACAGGCTACTCTAGGCTGCTCTTGGCAGGGAGTATGGGTAGAGGCAAACTCTGGAAGATTTTCTGTTTGTGACACTAACAAAAAAATGTAATGTATGAGTCTGGTTTAGTGGAAAACGTAGGCTTTTTATACTTCCATAGGGCCAGTTCATAACAGTAAGCCAGATGACACTGTCTACCTTAAATTCAACAGTCAAATTCCAACCAGTCCTTTATTTTTATGACAATATAATTTATGTTGGTATGGTGGAGGGGCAAGGGGTGGGGCTAAGGAGAAGAGAAAGGCCTTAGTACAGGACTCCCCTCAGGCTCTGAGAAGATAGTAGGGGCTATCTAAGATCCATTTGGAGTTGCTATGTCCCCTTTAATTTCAAAGAACCTTTGAAAAGTTAATGAATCACGTGGAGGAGAAAAAGGCAGACAGTTATTTGATAGTTTTTTTCTCTAGGCAAAGCATATGTAAATGCTTATACAGTATTCAGGTTCCCTTGACGGATTGAGTATAGGTTTTGGATAAAGGGGCGTGAAGAGTGTGATCTGGTACTAATTTCATCAAGCTGAACTTAATTTTCTACTTAGGGAGGCAACACATAATAGTCATTGTTTAACATTATTCCACTTGGGCTTCAAAAACTCTCCACAAAAGAAACCTTATGTGGAATTTATGGTCTCTGGGTTCTGCCAACGCTCTAAAAGGCTGAGCCAGGCTTTGGTGAGCAGTGGAGTTGGTTCTTCTCATCATCTGAACACATGAGAGGCACTGAGAACCTGGTCAGAGAGAAACCCAGACTAATCACAGCGGAGATACCTAGCAATACTAGAATCCAGGAGGAAGCAGACAGTGCCTTGGGCCAGTCTGCAAGAGACAACTAAGGTGTACAAGATTTAGCACGTTGAGGCTGAGGAACGACACAGGAAACGGATTCCACAGGATAAAAATTGGGACATAACAGTTCTAAAATGGAATCTTCCACTGGCCAGCTAGGTGACTCTGGGACCACTCACTCCTTTTTCAGTTTGTGCTTCTGTTTTACCAAATGACATTGGTGGATTTAATAAGGAAGATAAGGGAATGTAGTAAGAGAGTGTGTGTGGTAAGGGAGTGTAGATTTCACACTTGGAGAGGCAGCAGCCAGTCTGGAGAGACTTGGGCTATTGAGCAGTAGGGTTATGGGTTTTTTGTTTTGTTTTGTTTTGTTTTTTTGGTAAATGTTGTGACCTGCCATTGGAGCCTGGCCTTATTTTTCCTTCCCCCACTTGTTTTGCTAAGAACTCCTTTCTTGTATCCATTGAACATTTCATCCGGGCTATCTTTACCCTAAAAACATCTTGTTTTGTACACTCGTGACTGCACCTGGCCTCCCCAAACTTTGTTGTTCACCCCATATAAACACAATCCCGAGTAAAGCCTGGTTGGCATTCACCGATTATTGAGTGACCCGTGTGTGTGCACGCGCGCGCGCGCGCGCGTGTGTGTGTGTGTGTGTGTGTGTGTGTGTGTGTGTGTTTCTTTTTCAATCCCCCAGGCATCTGTCCAAGGCTGGGTGACAGTGATGACACAGGCATTGTCAGGTAAAGCCTAAATGTTCAAAACGAATTCAGTTCCTAAAGCACTTAATTGCCCAAATAAACAAACAAAAGTCTGTTGGTGTAATATGCCCTTGGGTTTGCTTCTCCATGCGGTCACAGCAAAGTCTTTAATTAATTTCTAAAGCCTGTTTCTATCTTTGAAGAGAAATGTAAAGGAATTGTTTGACAAATGACTTTTCCTCCCTATCTATGATCTGTTTCTTCCTCTGCGTCTGGGGCGGAACTCCCATGCCTTTGCCTCCCACCCTTCAGACACAGCTCCCCATCCTCTGCTGAAGCTATGCACCGAGGCCATCTGGCTTCTCCAGACCACAGCTCAGAAGGCGTGTGGGCCTTGACTGCATTCCTCACCGAGGCGGAGCCACTAGAACTGTTAAAACAGCACATCTTGTAAGCCAGTCTCTCCAGTTCCCACCTGTTTCTAATCCCCCACCTCCCCACTAGATTTGGTTTTCTCCTTTACTTCTACTCTTCAAATGTGGGTGTTCCCTGAGGCTTCTTCCAATCCTCGCTGTTCTCTGAAAAGTCTTGGCCCGAGAGCAAGTCCATAACTGCAGCTGCAGACATCCCTCGGTTTATTGACATGCACAAACCGCACCCAGACATCCCTCGGTTTATTGACATGCACAAACCGCACCTAATCCACCTCTGACGCTCTCACCCTTCCCGTCTAATGACCTCTTGGACATCACTACTGCAAACAGCATAAACTATCCACAAATCTGACACTCCTGATCTTGAAATGATTTTCCCAGCATTCCTTCATGTACCCTGAGTTAAAATCCCATCTGTCTTTGCCTCACCTCCTAGGCATGGCATTAGGAACACTCCCGGATCCTCTTTTGATGGGGACTTCTGCTCTACCTCCTGTTGGACTCGATGTGCCTCTTGCCTGTTTCTCACTTCTTCGATCCAGTCTCTGTCCGGTGCTGCCTCCAGGTTAGCACTGGTGTCTCAAAGAGCCATGCTGGATCTTTGTCTGCACTGTGAGCTAAGTCCCTTCTCCTGGTTCTCAAAATCTCACAGCTCTCAGCCTCAGAGCGTTGTCTAACTTCCCTCTCAGTGATGAAGCTCTCCTACCCTGGCTGAAACAATCTAATCAGCACTCCCCAAATTCCGTGTTTCATCTGTGCTCAGAATATTCTTCCCATAATCCCATGTGTTCACATCCTACTACGATCTAATTTTCATCTCCCAAGAAAACTTTTTGAATCACTAAGCGTGGTCTTACCAACATGGTATCTATACAAGGCGTCACAAGGCAGTCTCAGGGGCAAGCATGTAAGAGCTTTATTGTGTGGCCTTTAATACATAGGTCTGTGATTACTCTTGTATGTGTGGGGTGCGAGAAAGGGGACCAGTTTGGTTTTTGATGTCTGCCTCGTCCCATTATCCTTCAGTAAACTGTTCTGATGTAAGAGCTGTGTCTTAGTAAGTCCCATGCACTAGAAAATGTCTTCAGCTCTTTTTTCTTCTTGGCAGTATACGGTGCTTTATACTCCCATACACACATTTTCAAGTCAGCTTGTCAAGTTCCCATCTCTCAAAAAGTTTCACTTCAGTTTTTGATTAATTTTAAATCATTGAATTTTAAACTATGTCTTTCCCCTTTCATGTTTGTTTTCTTGTTTGATAAAGCTTCCTTTTGTCCATTTGGGACTTAAATTGCTCTTATAAAAATTTCTGATGATATAATTTTCAATATTGATCTAAAAGTTCCTTTAATGCCAGAATTGACTGGTTATAAATGTCTTATTTATAATTAAGTTACAGACTTAATTTTTCAACATTTCTATTTCACATTCATTTTTTTCAAATATCTTCATATTCCCATTAAGAATTCTTTTTATCATCAGTTATTTAAAACTATACACTTTTCTGTTTTTTAAATATATTTTTGTTATTTGGGAGTTTCACATCATGAACCCTGATAACACTCACCTCTCAGCTCTCCCAGGCCTACCTCCTGTGAGACACCCCTCCAAAGAAGAAGAAAATATCCAATTTGTGTTACCGGGTACTCACTAGAACATGGTCAAACTCCCAGTGGCCAGGCCAGACCCCACCAGAGGCCATCAGTTGTGGGGAACTAAAGATCACAATTTTTAACAGTTCTCTTTGATCACTTACTATTTAACTTAATCATATACTTTTAATTAGTATCTTTCTGATACTGATTTTTTTTTAAAGTGGTACTCTTTGTTTGTTTTTTTTTCTTTTTTAAGATTTACTTTATGTATGCGTACACTGTCGCTGTCTTCAGACACATCAGAAGAGGGCATCAGATCTTATTACAGATGGCTGTGAACCACCATGAGGTTGCTGGGATTTGAACTCAAGACCTTTAAAAGTGCTCTTAACCATTGAGCTATCTCTCCAGCCCTGTTACTGATTTTTCTAGTTTCAGTGGTAGAAATTAAACTGGAAAACATACTCAGTAAAACTTTAGTTTCTTGGACATACTTTGTAAAATTCCAGTTCTTTGAAACTCACTGAGCTGGCTCACTGGATCAGAATATGGCAGACTCAAATGGATACACACCGTTGGTTGGGTAGAACTCGAGGAAGCGTTACTGTGTCTCCTGTACTTTAATTACTTCCTCTGTAGTGTTACATGGATCACTAAGAATATCAACATCGTCAAGTACAACTGGACTTTCTAGGCTCTGTCCTGTTGCCACTTCATCCTAACTAGGACAAGGGGTTTAAAAATCATCTACAGCTGCAAAGATATTATAACACTGCCCAATATACAAGAACTATAATACAGTCGGTACTGGGTAAAATATAGCTTATTCTTGAGTCTAAACAAAGATTAGATATTTAAAGGCAATATAAAAATATCTATTTAAGCTAGACTTACCAATTAAATAATAGCACATTTGTGATTTTATATGGACCCCCAATAACACGATTTAAATTACAGCTGTTGAATTTCTCTCCTCTGGAAGCAGAGTAAACCCAGCTTGTTTGTTAAAGGATTTATCTGTGGGTCAGTAGTTAAGGACAGCAGGAAGTCCTGTGTCAGCATCCAATCACAAGCCAGATGTGCTCCCACCTGCCTGAGGGCGATGCAGGAGCCTGGGAGCCTGGTGGCTGCAAGACCAGCACAAAAACATGAGCTGTAGATTTAGCAAGAGAGTCTGCCTCAGAGGCACAATGTGGGCAGTGAAAGAGGAGGCATCTGACAGCCCTCCCAGACAGTGTCTGACACCACTATACTTACACACCAGTGCATATACACCTCCAATACACACATATGCACAATATATATATATATATATATTTATATAATTATAAACATGTCTAGTGACTATTCCTTTTTCAATGGATTTCTGTATGGCTTTAGTAACAAACACTGTCTTGACACACTGCACCTCATTTATTTAACAGAGGCATAACTGAGCACCTACTAGAACCACTTGACAGAGAGCTAACACTGAAAGGCACTGTCTGCATCTTTAGTGGATTGATAGTCTCTGTGAGGCATATACCGTGGGACACACTGTGAGCATTTCTAGCCTCCACCAGCAGCTAAAAAACCAAACACATGTGGATGAGTCTGAAAGAGCACAGCATCACAATGGAAGTGAAGGGATATTTAGCTGTTGGTGACTTTGAGAGGCAAGACCCCCTGGAGATCCGGAGAGGTGTCAGGTTACACCTCCTCCTATGGGAACACAAAAAGTACTAAACTGAGAAATTTAACAATCAAAATCGTCAGGTCTGAAGAAAACTCCACTCCCCAAATTCTGAGCCTCATTCCCCTCTGCCAAAGGAGGCAATTCTCATCATTGCCAGAGGGACACATGGTTGTGTGTGGTACCTACTAGCATGCCAAAGTGCATGCCAGTCTGCAGGATTCTCAGGTACTGTGGCTTCCCTCAGCTCCTCTCTCCCTGACTTCACCCTGAACCTTCAGCTCATGCGTCTTCTCCCAACTTCTCATTCCTATATCATCTGCCATTTCAGCCAGGTCCTCTCTCAGTCCTCTCTCTGCTCTTCCTCCTTGGGTCCTCTCTCCCTTGCTTCTCTCTTAGGCATCTTCCTCTCTCCCTTCCCTTCCCCCTCTTCCCCTCCCCCCCCAACTCTCTCTCCTTATGGCTCCGTTCAGGCCACGTTTAATTCTCTACTTTCTTTGCTCTGGACTTTTGCAGTTGCCCTTGGCTGTGCTTTCCCTCAATCTACAATAGAAACTTTCCCTCAACTGTACTTGGAGCAGTCATACCTGCGGATTATACATTTAATGCCCAAACCCCCAGTTTGTACAAAAATTACTGTGATAAATGAGGATTAACTTTAGAATTTCACATGACTAAAATCTACTGGAGTCAGGAAGAAGTTAAAGGGAAATGTCAAACAAATGGACCAGACTCTTACTGTATCTTTGAGTCACAACTGAAACCATCACCTAAGGGCAGAAACAGTAGAGGAGTGATGGTGTGAACAGCCTCAGCTGAGGAGGAACTATGAAATACATTCAGGATTTATTTAGAATACTTAACAAATCCAAAAGCACTATGCCCCGAAAGGCTAAATAATCTTATGAGTGACTATAATTCAGAAGCCTTTGAGAAAACTGGATTTAAAAGACCATCTAGCTAAAGTGAGGTATTGCTGAGAGATCCCACAAAAGAATGGGGGAAATTTTCCATTTTAGGAGGCTGGCCAGATTAGCTCTGTGATCTTCCCAATACCCAGCAAGTTACTTTCTGTAAGAAGACAGTGCGCTTAGGATTTAGGGGGCTTCTATTTTGTTTTTAGTTTTCTTGCATGTGCACATGTGTAGTGAAATGTGTGTGTGTGTGTGTGTGTGTGTGTGTGTGTGTGTGTGTGTGTGTGTCTGTGTGTGTGTAGAGGCCAGAGGTTGATGTCTGATGTCTTCCTCCCTCTCTCTCTCTCTCTACTCCCTCCATATGGAAGGAGGATCTCTCACTTGAACCTGAAGCTTACAAATCAGCTCGTACACCAGCTGGACCAGGGGATTCCCTATTTCTGGCTCTTCAACACCTAGATCACAGGTGGGTCTCCATTCACTCAGAATTTACAAATATACTAGGGCTCTGAATCCAGATCTGAACACTTGCATGAAAGGGTTTTACCCACTGAGCTATCTTCTAAGTGCTCTCGTCTCTGACCTTTAGACAGCAGATATTGAAATAACATTTTTAAAGAATGGCTTTGTTTGTTATTTTTGTCCAAGATAATTATTCTCTGAAGCAAAGAGGATTTATTTTATGGTGCTCATAGAAGCTAACATGGGTATCTACACCCTAAACCCTGATGAATAGGAAGTTCCCATGTTCTTGATACACACAAAGTATGTGCCAGGCCATTCTCCTGACATGACTCACAGACACTCGTGCATCCCATATCACCATGGCTGCTAAGAATACAGAAGAGAATCAAGAGCATTTTCTGAGAGTGTGTTTGATAGTACTATCATATCAACAAACCTTTGGTGTCGACTTAAAATTAAATCTGGGGTAGCAGGCTGACAGCATGTCTGAGAACAACCTAACATTCAGTCCAAAATACTGAGTCTTCTGCAGAAACTCTTCAGCTTCTGGAGGATAAAGAAAAATCCATGATTTTAAAAAAATATCAAAAACATGTCCATGAAGGCCATAGCTGCACAGGGAAAGTGGTCCAACAATAATTACACATAGTAGGGATTTAGAATCACATTAATAACACATAGTAGGGATTTACAAACAGTATAGCCTTCTCCTTAAAGCTTTATGTATCAGTGACAATGTTCATTCAGTTACAAGCCCTGGTGCATTGTGTGGAATATATGACCACAAATCTCAGCTCTGCAGGAGTATCTGGCTGGACATACAATCTGGTACTATGATTAGCAAACAGGCAACGGAGAATTAAAAAGATTAAAACTTGAATTTTAAAATGATCCCAGCTTTGCCTTTGGCTCAGTTATTAAGTTAATTTTCCTACAGTCCATCCTAACAGAGAAAATGCAACTCAATTATTGCTCCTGAGAAGGCAAACAGAGTCATTTTTGGCCACCAGAGACGTCTTGTACCATTAAGGAATAATGGATTTGCAGAGGACTTAGTGTGGTGAGTGAAGGAATGTTCTGCAATGGTGATCTCTTCTGGCAGTGAAAACATAAGAAAACAAGTTCTCCTGCAGACCACTGGAAAGATGTTAGAATGTCCAGGAGGATGACCAGACAAAGTGAGAGAATCTTGGACAACCAAAACTTTGACTGTCTGAGCTCCGGTTCGAGGAAGATCAGCCTAGGCATTCAGGTAGCTAAAGTTCATAATTGTATGCGTTGAGTACAGGAAGGTAGCATTGCATAGGGGAGGAATTAAATTGTATGGTGTATGATCTTTCTACTCGAGGGCTAGGGAGATGGCTCTGTGGGTAAACGTGCATGTGCGCAAGTGTAAGGACTTGTGTTCAAGTCTCCACAATCCACATAAAAGCCAAATGTGAGTCACAAATGTGGGGCATTCTGTGATTCCAACTCTCCTACAAAGCAATGGGAGGCAGAGTCAAATACATGACACTTGCAGGCCACCCAAGTGGTACACAGAAAAAAAAACACGTCCCAGACAAGATGAGATGTGAAGACTGACACAGGAGATTGTCTTCTGTCCTGCAAGTGGATGCCTTGGCATGTGCCCACCTGCCTCATTTACACACATGATACACACGTGTGCTCATGAAAACATTGTATACATTCATACTCATACAAGAGCACAAGTAAACAAAACTTTCTTTCTCTGAAACAGGGCCGAATCAAAAGAACATTCTAAACACAAAGGATAGAGGGTAGAGGAACACACCACACAGAGGTTACCGATGGCCACCAGCCGACTGACAGGGCTGGCAGCAGCCACTTCTCCAGCCTCAGTCAGCTCTCAGTCCAGAGCCAAGCCACTGCTTTTCTCCTCATTCAGCAAAGCTTCATGGGATATAAACAAAGTCCAGGGAACAATCCTCGGGCAGGTGTGACACAGTGGGGTCACTTCCACTGAGCCCCGAAGTCATTCAGTCCTTCTGACTTAGTAGGAGATAAGCAGTTTTTAGACAGCATTAAACCTAGATAAATTTTATTAGTCTGATTGGAAACTGGGTAAGAGTAACATTGTTTACCTTGCTGTTACCGCTCTCTCCACATAGGAGCACAGGCCAAAAAAATCGAGGAGGCAGCCAACAGCAAAACTAGTCTAAACAATTCCCACTGGAATGCATATCCCTCTCCCCAAACAAAATAAATATTAAGATGTTACAAAGGGTTTCCCCTTTTCATAAGACCTTTTGTGTGATTGGTTTTTGAATAGTGTTTAGTTCTGCAGTTGAAAAATGCCACTGAAACCTACCAGCATATTTTCAACTTTAAAATCAGAAATTCTGACCCGAATATCATTAGGTGGCTGCCTTGAAGTAGCTGAATTATTTAAAATAGCCTTAGCGTAGTCTTTCGTGAAGCATGCATACTTTTGCAAGTTTAATACGTTTATTTATAAGTGAACATTTTAAAAGTTACTGTGTGTGTACACGTGAAATGCATCTATCTCTAAGTATTTATGAGTGTGATTCACTATTAAACATGACCACGAATAGCTTTCTAAGTACAATGAATAGTTTTAAATGGGAATAGAAGACAGTCAATATCCTAATTCTTGACTGTAGTTCAAAGGTTTGTTGGTTTGGGGTCCACATTTTCAATTAAACCCGTATATCATTAATCAGCATAATGCATCATACAGAGGGATGTTTGAGAACAGGCCAATACACAGAAGTGGGCAGATGTGCTACGAAGGACAGGAGTCTTGGGATTCTTCAAGGCGGAATTTCCTCAAGGTTTTGTTTCAAATGCCCAATTATTCAGGATTCTTGAGCATCTGAGTTAGAGAAGTCTCTCTCTAGTCTCCCCTTACTGAAGAGAAAAGCTTTTGTAGCTATGTGCTTGGAAAGGTATCAGAAAGGACAGGACAGATGCTCCATGCTTGTGTATCCTAAAGAAGCAAGTGAGGACATCCCATCTGCCTGCATGGTTAACTGCTCTCTATGGCCGCCATGGGTGGAGGCATGGGTACCAGTCTCTAGACTTACAAATGTCTGGGACCTGTGGACTGAAAATGAACTCCCCTGAAGAGCTGATGTGTATTCCTTGAGGAATATGATCTTCTGATGTTTTTTTGCCATTTTCTATTTGAATAAATTATGGGGAAATCAACGTAGTAAAAAAAATTCCAAAAAGACTTCATATTCTTGGGAAAGCAAAAGAGAGCAAAACATGAACAATTCCCAAAGAGCGTGTAGATGAGGAGAGTGGGTGTTTCTGTTACATTGTTGCACAATTTAAACCTTTAGGTGGCAGGATTGTTGGCTTTTATGCGCTTCATTTTTCTGCATTTAATATGAAGGTCATGGGTTTATATTTCTCAGATAATTACAGCTCACTTTCAAGTAACTCCCACTGCTAGAGACTTGAGCTGGAAAGTTGATACTGTTCATAGTAAAATATCTTTTACTCTATCTGATGTGGAGAAGATGCAGGCAGAATTAAGACTGCCTTCCTTTAAAATTTTTTTATCATTATTTTTATTTATTCTTTGAATTCTAAGATAAAATTTATTTTCAAGTAATAAACAACATACAAAATTATTATGTATCCACCACATAATGTTTGGACATATACTTAATGCTGTAAAATGTTTAAAATCAAATTAAACATATGTGTATCCTCTAGCAATTATTGTTTCTTTGTGATGAAAAAATGTTAAATCCTTTCATCTCGCCTTTGGAAGTATATAGTACATTATTGCTCTTTCTACTGAGTGACTCTTAAAATAAACTTAAATTTGAGAGATTTAACTTTTTAGTTGTATGTGTATTTGTGTGTGTGAATGTGTATTGTATCAGGTGTGTGCAGGTGAGAAGTTTTGAAACATAGTAATAGACTCAGAGTCCGAAATATCCAGTCAGTGTTGCTTTAAGAAAAAAAGACTTAGAAGCATCTCTCCCTAGAGTAATAGAACCAAGAAGGAGCCCATATTTGATTCTTTACTTCTTTCTCCCTGTGTAATCATTCTTATATGATTCTGAATCTGTGACTGTCTGAAGGCTGTCTTGAAAATTCGTTTGCTGCTGCTGCTGCTAGTGTGTGTGTGTTTGTGTGTGTGTGTGTGTGTGTGTGTGTGTGTGTATGTTTTTGAGTGTGTCTATATGTGTGCTTGAGTGTATTTGTTTGTGTGCTTGAGTGTGTGAGTGTAGATGTGTCCATGTGTGTTTGAGTGTGTTTGTGTGTATACAGGCTTGAACGTGTGTGTGTGTGTGTGTGTGTGTTCCTAACAAAGGGCTTTGCCCTCACTTTTTATTGAGCAAAACAAAGCACCACGTGGAAAGGACTAGGCTACTTTACAGGAACCTGTAAGGGCAATTTTCCAGGGACTACCCTAACTGATCCAGATACAAACAAATGCTGCCAACCAATCTCTGTGTGTTACTCTTGACATTTATGACAGGCACTCACTTTATAAGATTGCATTCATTATCATGTGATGTTTCCAGCATTTATTATTATATCATGCATATACATAAACACACTAGAGTCAGGGGGCATGGAAGAGAACATCATTCAAGAGTACAGCTATACAGTAGCTTAGATTGTAAAAGCTGGTAACTTGGGAAATCCAGGGATGTAAGGTTTGTGGCTCCACTGTTCTCTTAAGGGTAGGTTAAACAAATAGGCTGAGTTCACAGTAGAGTAACAGGATTAAGTCCTGAGTGACCTTAAAGTTTGTTATTAACTTTGGTTATGAGGTCCAGCAAAAGTTCCAGTCTTTTGGGATGTAAGAGGTTTTTTTTTCATATTAATGTATTGATACATGTGGGTCCTTATAGAAACCAGAAGAAGGTACTGGATCACTCAGAACTGGAGTAACAGGCAATTATGAGCCACCATGTGGATGCTGGGAATTGAACCCAGGTTCTCTGAAAGCACAGAATGTGATTTTGATCACTAAGAGATTCCTACAGTCCCCTATTTTTACTGATAAATTACCCCCTAAAATGTCCCAGAACCTGTGAAAGTATTATTCTAATGTTCTTTGTTTTTGTGAGTATACCTTTCCCCATATTATTAACTTCAATGATACTGTTATTTTCATATTCATAACTCTTATTAAAAATAATATTCTACTAGTAAATTTTCTAGCTTGGGGCTATATTTATGCTAACATAAAATGTTGAATGTTTTAAAACAACCATGTATTTTCTGAGGCTCTCCAGACCCAGCAATGAGACCCTGAGACCATTGTACAAGAGAGCCAACCTGTTCTGATCTATCACTTAAAACCCTGTAGACATACCTGCATTCTCTCATATAATTAGCTCAGAAAAGTTTCCAAAATTTTGTGTGCCTTGCCTAATTTTCCCCAACATTTTGGGAATGTTTCCCCAAAATAACAGACCATCATAGCCAGCAAAAAAAAAAAAAAAAAAAAAAAAATCAAGAGAAACATAATAGAAAAAACTAAAAGGCTTTAGCATGTCCTGTACCAGTCTGTGAATTATGCCCTGGCCTGGAGAAGCTGGGTTGACATATCCAGGAGACACAGTGACACTGTGTCCCCAAGGTCACTGATGTTTATGGGTCTTAGTCTCATTGTGGAAGTCCCTGAATGCACAGAGTCTAGACAAGTTCACTGGGCTGTGTTTTTGCGCCTTCTTTTGGCACTAGACACAGAATCCCAGAACTGGGTGAAAACCGTTGACCACAGAATTCGCCCCTATCAGCGCCAGGTGCCTGCACCGCCCTCAGCCGCCAGCCAAGGCTGCTGCCTTTGGTGAATAGTTAGGTGTCCCTGTCATCACAGTCTAAAAGTGGGGGCCGGGCTTGGAAGTCAGTGAAGCGGACTCTCCCTTCCTTAGCTTTTCCCAGTGTTTACCCAAGAGACAGACATAGCTGCTGAGTCCTCTGGGCTCCCTCTCAGCATAGCATTCTTCTCTGCATACTCAGCCCTCTCTGTGAGTACACATTCTACGTAGTGTACTCCTTTACCAGAGTACAAGAGATACCAAATGATAAAATAATTCTCAAAAATGTATGTCCCAGTCTGTATAGACACCAAAAAATGAGGACATTTGTCTTATGGGAATCAGAGATACTAACGTTTATGACTATTATTTATTTTATTTTAGAATTAGCAAATATCTTAATAATAGAATAACACAGTAGCAACAATGACGCATGAATGCCTTCTACATGCGTGCCTTCATCTACTCTTAACAGTTCCAAACAAGGCGATCACTGTCCTCATGGACTTAGAAACAAAATGAGAACAAGCAAGCTGGTAAGCTGGTAAGCTGGTAAGCTGGTAAGCTGGTAAGCTGGTAAGCTGGTAAGCTGGTAAGCTGGTAAGCTGGCTCAGCAGGTAAAGGCACTTGCCACAAAGCTGGATGGTCTGATTTCAGTCACTGGGATCCACGCAATGAAAGGACAAAAAAGACTCTGTCAGGTCGTCCTCTGAGCTCTGCACTTGTGTTGTGGTGTGCATATGGGCTTGTGTAGCGCACACACAAATTACGTAAATAATTTTTAAAGATGAAGGTGAGAATTCAGAAACATGATTTGCCCACATCTGCAGCATTTGTGGGGAATGTGGGCCGGATCCCAGGCATCTTTCTGAACTTCACTACTCTGAAATGATCCTTCCCAAGTAGCTGAGAGATGCCCGGCTATTAACCAGTAGAACCAGCTCATCATCTCTTGTCGTAACCTCTTGTCACAGCTGCTGCCGCCTGACCATTATCACATGGTTCAGATTAAATTTCACATTATAAATAGTCAACTATACCTAATTAATTAGACGCAACTATATCAATTTACCCCAAACTACAGATCAGAAACTTGCTTAGATCTTTTAAAGGAAGCCAGTCAGGCAATCACTGGACCACTTCGAGTCTCTGAAGCAGTCTTTGTTTATCTATTTTTGCTCTAATAATATGATTATGACATTTGTTTAGCTCATTTGGAAATTTTAGAAAATCCATAACTTAAAAGTTTGAAAAGGAATTTCAATTTTTTATGGGTCACGAAATATGACTTATGCAAACTGTGACTTTTTGGGGGTCACCATGACAAGAAAAAGAACTGTAGCCTGTGTAATGTCTTCAGGATGCTGAATAGAGGCTGCAACAAATTACTTACAAACATCACTTCAGTCATAGCAGTACAAGTAACTAAGCTGCTCAGAGATGTAAGGCGACAACTTTTCCATCTTCCAAACACATGAATTTTGCTAACTTTGGTCTGTTTAACCTCAAATGCTAGAATATCGTGACTGTCAACTTTTGAGCTAATTAGCAAAAGATAGGAACAGAAAAGCTTTCAAATCTCCAGGAAAAAAAACTGAAATAGATACACTCAGATCTGGAAACTGTCTTCTAACCAAAGTCTAGGCACACACACGAAGTTTTAACTTAGTTCAAAAAAAAGAAAAAAAAAAAAAAAAACCATAAACAGCCCTTGTGAGAATGCTTAGAAATCACTGAAGTAATTTAACTTCTGCTGTAACAATGGTTAGGTCACACCGAATATTTTTCTTGCCGCCCACTGAAGTACTGCATGCTTTATGAATTTTACTGTTTTCATAAAATCCTTGTTCACTTCCAAAGTTTTACTAAAACATGATTAATTTATCAGATGTGTTTGGGATTTACATTTCCAACCATCAGTTCTACCTTCCAACAGAAACAATCTGTGCCCTCCAAATCTCCCGTATGTGACCACATAATAGTTTTTGCAATAGTTTGTCACCTCGGTATACACGTCCCTCCTGTGTTGGACTACAGCTATCCTGGAGCTAATCTCCAAATCCATTTGCACTAGAAAAGCTACATTACAGATATGGTAAACAGCACAGACTACTGATATGGGGTGCGAAATGGTGGTGGTGGCGATTGCCTAGCACACACAGGGCCGTGGGTTTAATGCTCAGTACTACTAATAGATAGATAGATAGATAGATAGATAGATAGATAGATAGATAGATAGATAGATAGATGATAGATAGATAGATGATAGATAGATAGATAGATAGATAGATAGATAAATTGTAACCACCAATTTGAAAAATTCAAGACATTTTAAACATTATAGCGTTAACTGAACAGCAGAGGCTGGAGCATAATGTAGCCTTGTGCTTTCTGATCACCTACATTAAAATTTTATGGCTAAATTGGCTTGTTTCTTTCATCTTGCAGCTTCAAACCTGCATTGAAATACACGATGAGGGATAGAGAGACATCAATCTCATTCCCATATACCTTCTGGTTAGCTATATTTACGTTAAAGTTGTATTGTGCAGAAGAGAGATTGGGGAAGTCAGTGAGGTGTTGAAAGACAGAGACTGTTCCCATGGCCTAGACATTTGCCCCAAGGAAAAGGGGAATGACAGATCCATCATGCCACAACTTAATGGAACAGCAGGGCATGACCTAGAGAAAAACGTCAACTGAAACCCACCGTCCAGTTGCTGCCATTTCCCACAGCATGTGACAGGATCCTAGGCCTTCCTTAGCCTGAAAGGGAGGCTGAGTGTGAGAGCACTGCCCACAAAACTATGGTTAATGTTCTGCAGAGACAACCCCTTGCCTTCTCCTCTGTTCTGCATAACTAAGATTCAGTAATTGTCTATCTTTTTAAAGAGATTATAGTGGAGCCATTTAATATCCTACAGTCTAAATTTTTTAAAAATACTATTTTTTACTTGTTTTAATATTAGAAAGTTCCAACCCAAATCACTACCTTCTATAATTAACAAAGGAGATATTTTTCAAAAATTCAAAACTGTGAAGTGCTAGCCGTACACACTCTTGGCATCTGCTTTCTGGCATCTGCAGTATGCCAGCGTTAACTCTGCCGCCCTCCCCATGTGTCATTTTTACCACCTCTGCCAACATTCACTCTGTCCTCAACCCACAAACTGCACAGAGAGAATTCAAAGAAACAAAGCTGAGATTCGTCTTTAAAGTCTTCTGGCATTTTGCTAGATTCCTTTTTATCCTCAGGGATTACCAGCACATGAACATGTGACAGTGAACTTGTGTTTATACATGTTTAACAATAAAATAATTTTATTTGGCTTTGTTTTTCAAGACAAACTTACACACTTACAAGTTTGAATATAAGCTAGGGCACCTATGTCAAATTCTACTCTTTGTTGTAAGAAATGGGAATGGGGTAGAAGTTCTAGAAACAGCTGTGTTAGCAGCTAGAAAGATAAAAGGCATCCTGGTGTGGGTACATTGGAGTTTTAACACTATAAATGATTTAAAAATCAATAATAAACAAATAGGACAAAGTTTTCAAATCTTCAGGCAGGTTAACTTTACGTTAGTTCAGAGGACTCGTGTCATTTACCTCAATAATCAAAAAAAGAAAAAGAAAAAAGAAAGAAACAAAGCCTTTCAAAGTCGGGCTTGTTGGTTTTTCTCTTTCCTTTTGTATTGACAAGTGAGTCCTTTGGCTAACATACTCATGGCTTTGTGTTATAGACTCTTTGTTGATTCCCTTCAGCCTGTCTATGCCTGTCTTCTGCTGCTGTGATGAAGGTAAAATAGCCTGACAAGAACAAGCTAAAGGAGAAACGGGTTTATTTCAGGTCAAAGTTCCAGGCTGTGGCCCATCGCTGTAGGAAAGTGAGGCAGAAGTTCAGCCAGGCACACCATGCCACAATCAAGAGCAGAGAGAAACTAACGCACAGATGCTCTACTCTGTTTCTCCATCCTACACATCCAGGGCCCTTTGCCTAGAAAGTGGCTCAGTGTACAGTGGGCTGTGTCTTCCCCCACATTAATTAACTTAAAGGTGACAGGAATGCCCACAACCCAATGTAGACAGCCTTCAGCTGAGACCTTCTTCCCAGGTGATTTAAATGGCATCAAGTTGACAACTACAGCAATGTAGGGGGTGGTTCTGATGTTAAGGTCCTGGTCCCCAATTGGTTCTTTATGTCAGAAAGTAAAAAAAGCCACGAACCAATTTCTGGGCGGAAGGTACAGGCAGAACTTCCAGATCACTGGAAGAAGAACCTGAGGAAGGAGAACAGAGTTTGCCATGCTTTGGAGAGAGGAGAACCAGGCAACTTCGTGAGCTCCCAAAACAGTAGTCACACAGTCCACTTCCTATAGTTGGGTGGTCAGGGGAGTTTAGCAACTGAAGTTTAGAACAGGTGGGAGAAACGGAGATAAGAAAATGATAAGGGCGTGGTTTTCTAGGTGGGAGATAGTAGTGCCCAACCATTGTGCTAAGAAGGCAAGATGAAATTGAACAACTATGTGTCTGTTTCTTTTATTGGTGAATTCAGGGCAAGCTGGGAGGGGGCTAGTAATTCAGTCACTTGCTTCCTGGAGCAAAGGCAAGTAGAACATACAACTACACACAACACAGCTAGCTGTCACAGAACACTTTTTTTGTAGAACGGAGTTAGGGAGATGAGCCTGCCCATGACAACATAACGGTTACAACACTTATGAGGTGTCCAATCAGAACGCTCCCTTCTCAAAGGCGTCCAATCAGAACGCTCCCTTCTCATCTCATCATCTCAGCTGTCATAACTGGATGAGCTTATTATCACCAAAGAGCTGAACTATTTGATACAATTATATATAAGCTTGTTAGAGGACATTTGTTTTGGATTAAAATTCAATAGAATGTGTTCTTGGGCACTCTTTTTTATCATATTCAAATTCAAGCCATCTAAAAGTTAAATCAATAATAAAATAAGATTGAAACAAACAGAAAAAAAGTCTACTAGTCAACAGTAGATGTCTTGATTCTATTTCTGCCTAGAAATTGATCCATACTTAGACGGATAATTACATTGTTAAGGCAGTTTGAGTTTAACATATAACTTTACATTAAGGGCATGCAAATCCTTCCTATGTCATGAAATCTTTCAATTTAAATTATCTTGGGGTTCTAGGACAGCCTAGCAGGTTAGGCACTTACTGCTAGATTAATGGACTGAGTTCCATCCCAAGATTCCCATGATAGAAAAACAATCCAACCCTGCAAATTGTCTGTCCTTCACATGCATACCATGGCATCACACAGACACAGACACACACACACACACACACACACACACACACACATGGGCACGCACAAAGACACACACTGATGCAATTCACAAATTTTATTGACTTTGTGGTAACCCCCCCTCTCATTTTGGGAGTAAATAACCTGAAGTTTGAAAGTAATGATAGAATTATTCAACCCCTATGATGTTCAGCACTGGGCTCTGACCATCCTGAGGACATGGTGCCCCCAGGGACCTTTGACACCCTGGGGTCAAACCTTGGTGCTATTTAGCAGTAATGGCATTAAAATTAACCCTGAAACCAGAATCAAAATTTACCAGAAATTATAAATTTTGGCCTAGTATATTGTTCATATTATTTTGAGATGAAGTAATGTAACATTTCTACAAATTTGATGGTTTTCTTTTGTTTGTCGGTTGGTTATTTTGCTTTGTTTTTGTAGGAAATTGCTTAGCAATGTATACAAAGGGTTCTGTTTTTTAGTGAAGGTCCATCCACACAGTGCTGGGTGAGGGGTAGGGGGCAGAGGGGCACTGGTTTTCCTTCAGACACCTGACTAGGTACAAACCACTCCCAAATACCAGTTTTCACTGAGAGATCCTTTATTAATCAGGGGAGAGAAGTTAAAGTGGCTGCTTTCTGACTCAGGCAGGAAAACAGCATCCAATGACCTTGCAGGTATGACTTTTAAGAACAGAAAAAGGGGCGGGGGCAGGGAGATGTTGAAAAGGGCTTGGATTCTGTGGTGTATTTTTATTGGGCATGTTACTTAAGTAAGCCAAGGGGGGGAGGGTTGTGATTGCTGGACCTCAAAACTTTGATAGCTGGACCTTGGTAGTCAGCCTTAGGAGAAGGAGGTGGCCAAATCAGGGGATATAATCTAATTGTGTTTAGGTGATGGGGAGGACAGCGGTGCCGACCAGACCATGTTTGCCATGCTTGGCTAGCCAGTGTCCCTTCACTTAGCCTGTGGATGTCCACTGATTATTCTGAAAGGAAGATGTATTAGGTAAGTCAGATATCATTAAACAGACATGTGGAATTGATCAATCACTTCATTGGGGGCTCTCAGGATGTTCTAGTTTTCTTTCTAAATTACTACCAGATAAAAGAAGGTAAAGATCATAATATTCTGATGAAAATTAATAAATTTCACTAAATAAAAGGGCAAATTAAGCTATTTCTTGGAATAAGGCGTTGTTCTTTCTTCAAGTAGATGGGCTGGATTTGTGAAGAACTTGAGTCCAGGAACTAAAAGACCCTGTTCAGATTCAATTGTCAATCAGATTCAACTGTCAATCAAATTCAACTGTCAATCAGACTCAACTGACAATCAGACTCAACTGTCAATCAGATTCAACTGTCGGATTGAACTGCCTGTCAGGCTGCTTACCAAAGTTCCTAGAAGCTTGCTTTTGGATCAGCAAATGTTTTCTCTGGGTTCCTATTGCAGCTTCTTTGTTTTAAGTGCAGAACTCCTATTATTGCTTCAATAGACATAATTACTGTGAAATGTTTAAAAGTGCATATAGGTGGACTTTTAAACTAGTTCTTTAATCTTTAGAAAAGAGATTCCTCAAAAAAAAAGAGAATGTTCTTTTGAAAACATTGCATAATTGCATAAATTCACAGCCTAGGCATTATTGCTTTATAATTGCACAAATAAAATGAAATCTTTCAGTATTTGGAGGATTAAAAAACATTTTTTCGTAGAATTGCAAGTTTTTTCAAAACCCTTTCATACAACTTTCAGGTGGATGTTGATAGACACCGGCTTATCAACAATTATAAAATAGATGATATAATAAATATATAATAAAAATAAAATAGCTCCTTCTCATTGTTTCCCTTTGTGTAAATATATCCCTTTTCGGACAAATGACACCGGAACCATTCCCAGAATCCTGCTCGGTTTTCCGTCCCTGCCGCACCCCTTCCCTCTTACTGACACACCAAAGAAGCTTGCTGGAATTAACTCCTCTCTGGCCTCCTTCTACAACTCCCAGGAAATTTCCAAATACAATCTTACCTTTGAGAAATGGACACAGGCTTGCCATACTTAACCCATTAGCTACAGAAGAATTGTATTTACAGGTTAGGGGGCTGGCGATGGTACTCACCAGAACTTTCCCGCTACTTCATGTGCTCCGTGTGCAGAGGATTCTTGCTGCCTTTTACACCTTCATGTAGCAACCACCTAAACTATAAATAACCCTGCAGCTTCTCACATGCCATCTCCAGATCTCTGCCTCTAGGAAGAGCGTCCTGTCAGCTTTGCACACCAAACCACTTTGCTGTGGCCCAGGAGGCCCTGCAGATCTTGAGTTACTCAGGGTCAGCTAGACGCAGCAGCACAACCATTTATATGGGGTTCGAAATGCGTGAGTCTACGGTGCTCCAAACATGGGGAGAATTTCATAAAAGTTCTTAAAAGGAGATCACACATTTTTCTCTCACTAGTAAATGTGACCGTAAATCAGGAAACTAAAACTTAAGGCTCAGTCCAGTGCCTCGGCTCGGATGTCAACAAGTCATGACCCTGCTCTCAAGAGGCCTTGCTTTCTCTTTGCAAATAAGTTTTCCCACACAATGTAGTTTTAAAGTGCAAATAAATACAAGACCTGGGCACTGTTTGGATTCAGTGTTTCCTCCTGGAACCAATGCCTTACAGATTATGACATGTAGCACACAGAAAATGGGATTAGAAAAGGTGATGTGGCCAAAGGGTTGTCCTCGGGCTGTAGAAGGCCTGGAAACCTTCATTATTTTTCCTCTCAGACTGAGGACGCTCATGATAGCTATGTGTCACCTCTAATGTCGTTGTCTCCCTCTCAGGCTTTGTCTCCCTGTCTCTCTCTTTCCCTCACTGTCTTTTCCCCCAAACCCCCTCCTTTCTCCCCATGGCTTCCAGGACCAAAGAAAGGAAGAAGAGTCTAAGACTGGATCCACCAATCCCTAATGAATTAATAACCATGCCCAGCCCCAACACATGCCAAAAGGACTTTTCAGTCCCAAAGAGAGCATCAGGAATTGTTAATAAGATGTACATTAAAAGTTAAAGCACTGGGCTTTATTATTGTTATTGCTATGAAATCTGCTGAAATATTTAGTTTTTAAGGGGTGGCTTAATAAATTTTACACAAATCAATGTTAATGTTGGCCAATTTTTAAAAATATTATAAGAAAAGTTATAATAGAAATACAAAACATTTATTGCTTTTATCTAGTAAAGGTAGACAGTGAACTGTACACACAGCTCGGGCACAGCCGAATTCTTGAGGGTTTTTTTTTTTTTTTTTTTTTTTTTTTTTTTGTCTGTTACATAGAGAAAGATCCTAAAAGATGCTATATGAAATTACAACCAATTCTCTTAAATTAGTAAACAAGTGGTCCCTACCACAGGGTATCCCAACACATCTTTAGGATAGCTTTCTTAAAACAAAGTTAAATGGCAAGTCTTTTTGTGTATGTGTTTAATTTTATCTCTGTTCTTAAGATATTCAGACCACAGATATAATAAGAAAGACAGGAGAATAAAGTATAAAACAAAATATCACCTAAAACAATTTCAGAAACTCACTGTTCCCAACCAGAGTTTGTTTGTCTATGAGACACTGCTTGCTTATACACCACTAACAACACCCTTCAACAGACCCCATACCTGGATGTGCAAGATGTGTGCTTCTAGTAAACAAAGGTGCCGTGGCCCCACAGATTAGGACTCACTAGAACAGACTCATCAAGAAATGAGGTTTGGCAAAAATAAACAGTAAGGATAGTCAGTCAGCAAACATCACTCCCACTTTCTTTCTGAAGCATCCATTCATATCGCTTATCCAATTTGGAAGACAGAGCATAACATGTGAAGAAATGTAATGGTCAACTAAGAAAAAACAAAAGTTCAAACAGCTGATCACAGGCACATAAAAAAATAAACACATTCTCTCTCTGTCTCTCTGTCTCTGTATCGGTCTCTCTCTGTCTCTGTGTGTGTGGGTGTGTGTGTGTGTGTACACATGTACACATGCATTCTATTATTTACTGTATTTTTGAACAATATAGTAGACAGTTGTATTCAATTTGTTAATAACACCACAGAAATAATTTTATTAGTTATCTAAGCAGACACAAAATAAAATCACCCCAACTAAACACTCTGCTTATAAAAGTAAACTTATTGGTTACAATATTATGACAAAAATTCAAACAATTTAAAGCAAAGCCTTCTCATTTTTAATCATATTTTTCCATTTATTCTGAATGTTTTATGGTGCTGAATGTAGAACCTAGGACCCTTCATAAAAGTCTTTACTCTCATTGTTGAGTTTTTTTTAAAGTGAAATATATTTAAACTGCCTCCCATAGCTTCTATTCAGGGAAGGAATGCACATATATCCTTCCTGAGACATCTGTTAGTCTAGTTTTGATTTCAAAATGAGTAGAAGAAAAAGTTTTAGGTAACCCCAAAATGTAAACTTCATGCATTTATTCACTCGTCAATACTTAGAGGCAATGGCTGTATTCCTAGAAGATGAGCATTGCCCACTGCCCAACAATCCTCCTTCTCAGTGCGTATCTCTGCAGATGAAGAAAGGAGTTTGTATCCCAGTGCTCTTGAAACCTCATCTGTAGTACCTCCACCACAAAGGGGCTGACACATGAAAATGCCAAGAGCTGACTCGACCACGTGCATCAGCTAAAATCTCTTATCTGCACTCACTGTGCCATTTCTTCCAATACTGACCTGATGGAATGTTCTGGAGAAGTTATCAAGGTCCTGCCAATGTCAACATATGAATCAAGTAATAATAACCATTTGAGAGATAACAAGTCCATCAACCACATGACTATCTCAATATGCCAAAACCACCATTGCTAAACTGAGAACATACCTCCGAACACGGATGTAAGAAATTATAGGTGCTAACAAATAAATAGTCCCCAAATTTTCTTTAAGTCACTTATGGAAACTCACACACACACACACACACACACACACACACACACTACAGTAATCAGTCATGGCAACTAAAAACGTCTCAAACATCAGCTATAAAATGTGCTGTTTTTCTAAAGGCAGCTGAGTCTAGGTACCACTTGCTGGTCACACTACAGAAAGTGAAGGCAACACTCTAAGGCATGATCTCATCATCTCCCTTTTCCTGGAATTATAACCAAATCACCATATTCATGAGTCGCTGTGAAGCTATGGCTTATCTTTGTGTGCTATATAGACAAAGCCATAATTAGATGAATTAGGAAATTGTGTCCTACTGTGTAATATTGTTCTAAGAGGGGATTCTTTAGCTGGTGTGGAAACTGAATGATGTATTACATGGCCTCAGATTTAAAGACTATAAAATTATGTACAAAGTGATGAAGTTCCCAGGTAGTTAATGGTCACACCAGAGAGCATATCTGAAATTCCCCTAACAAAGGATCTTAAAAGTTTCCAAAAATACTGGGAAGTACTGAGAATTTTTTGTTGGTTTTTTTTTCCTTCTCCCCTATGCAACAGAATGAGGGAGTGAAACATTTTTCTTGGACACTGAGGATAATTATAACTAATAATCTCCTTCTCCTTGGAGCAACATTCGTTGACGTTCCTTCATTTTAGGGTGGCTGGCTGACACAATTCAAATATAATTACTCCTCTTGCATGCTAAACTCCGGCACCGTGAGCAAATGCAGTGTGTCTCATTGTCAAGGATAGCTAGACAGCAGCAATGTGATAGAGACCTTTCAAGCCCTGCTGTAGCCCCCACCTTTGAAATCTGTGTGAGATGACAAAACTGACTTTTATTTCCCTTGGACTTTCTCAAGGTATCCTTATTAAGAAAGAAAGCGCCCAAGACCCATAAATTTAATCTACTGCCTGCCAATCATGATGGGTTCTGCTGTCAGGTACTCATGATACATGACCACGAAATTTAAATGTTATTGTTTCATACAAGAAGAAACCGTTGCTTATGACTACCCCAAGCAGTCATGTGACAAGCGGGACACTTTCTTGTTTCCTTCCTTCACCACTGAACAATAGCAAGTTCTGCAAAGGAGTAATGGGTAGATCAGACGTAGACGGGATGACACAGTAACCTCCAACGTAGAGCGTTTCTTCTCATGAGACACACGCATGATGAGCAGATGCTTATTTAACATATATTTTTCTCAGCTTCATGGTGATACATGATTCTCAAATGACTGCTACTTGAATAATCAACACACTCTGACTTCCACTAACTTTTGAAAAGAAAATTATATTAATGATAATGTTAATACTATGCAGATGTGAGTTTGAGTTTCAGGAAGAAAAGAAGCCTTGAAATTTAAATGAAAAACTTTCGACATGGCCTCCCAGCTACAAAAAGCAGTGTTTTTACTAATCTGGCAAATGCTGTGATTGTGTTCTACAAGTTCTAACTGGTAGATTCGGTTAAATTTTTTTCCATGAATGGTCGTATATATCAACTTGATACCACTTTATTCCCAGTTGGGTTATAATAAATTTTAACATTTAATTTTACTTATTATTTTCTAGGACAATGTTTTTACACTGGGCCTTTCAATTCTAGAAATTTCTGGGAACAAGAGGAGTCTTTGTTCAGAATATCCAGCAGTATAAATGAAAATACTGCATTACTCTATACATTACTCTATACATACCTTAATCATCTACAGGGCAAATGCAAAAGGCTTTCTCCTTGACATTCTAAAAATTCTATAAAGCTACCATGAACTATTTTTCAGTGTCTGACAATGTGTGACTGGTTGGAAGAGAAGTTAGCTCAGATATCAGCTGGCTATGTCATGAAATAAAAAAAATCGGAATGTAAATAAAATGACACCAGGTCATAAACAGAAGCTTTATTTGCTCCACACGGGCCAGAAAACCTCCCCTAGTTTTTGCTTCCCATATGGGCAGAATTCTATTACACACGTAGTTTGGGAAAGGCATCTCCTGAAGCCATGCAGAAATGCCAAATGCATACACTAGTATCAATGCATCCCAAGATATATCAAATAAAATGGCAGCTTTGACCATTTCACTTGCCACAGTTGCCTGGTTGCTGTTAGGAGATGCCAGATGTCAGCCAGTTGTGTTAGGCCAAAACAAAGAAACAACTGAACAATCATATTCTAGAGAACTGACACGGAAAACTGAAGTAAAGTGTGATGCACAGAGAGAGGCAATGTCTCCACATGTGACATATAATATCTTAAGTGAAGTCTAATAGTGGACAGAAAGTTCTTTGCTCTTTCCATGGGCAGGTATGTCACCATCCAGCAGCGGGTCACAGAGTTACATCAACCCGCCACAGCAATTTCCTCTTGCTGCAGAAGCTTAGGCGCTTTTCACTTTGACTTTTCCTTGCCCTAGGAGACACAGCTCTGCCATGCTGAAAACACCCACCCCGCTGGCCTCACGGCAAACACTCATCTGAATCAGTATTTATCTCCTGAATGCATTTGTACCTAGACTTGTTTAGGCATAGTATGAAAAGAGGTTTGGAAATGAAAATCAAATAAATGTAGCAGCCTAC
Organism: Micromys minutus; assembly: GCF_963924665.1. NCBI lineage: Eukaryota > Metazoa > Chordata > Mammalia > Rodentia > Muridae > Micromys > Micromys minutus. The sequence continues at coordinate 3,394,654 of NC_137959.1, read as the reverse complement.
CTCAGGAACTTTAAAAACATACTTGAACACTGTTTTTCAAAGTTCAGTGAAATCAGAGGCTTTACTTGAAGTTGTGTTTTGAGCTCTTTGTCTATTTCTTATTATTCCAAACAAGCCCTCCACCTCTACGCTGCCCACATAGCTTAGCATTAACTCCTAATGAGCCCCAACTTCATGCCACTGACCTACTATGCATAAGAAGTAAAAAATTCAGGAGTCTGGACGAAAGAGAATGGGTTATGTAAGTGCAACCTAAGTCCAAAAATAAATGAAAACAAACAGAGCATAGACAGGTGACTGGGAGGTGATCACCGGTGAGCCATCTCACCTCCTCTCAAAGGAGCTTCCTCCCCATGCAAATTTAAATATGCATCAGCTCAGAGAAAGTTACACAATGTTTCCGTCAGCAGATGTGGCACTTAGAGCAAGCATCAGGAAAATAAAAACTACAGACAAAATAGGCTGGATTTGCATATTTCACTTGAAATTAGGCAGTGTTGCAGCGCGTTGGAGACTCGTATGCAGTGCATGTCAGCCGAGTTACTTTTCTTTCCCCCCAAGGTGACACCGGTGCTTGTCTTACCAAATATGATGCAGCTGACAAGTGTTTTCATGTAAGGAAGATATATGCCTCCCATCACCTTGTCAAGCTGAGTGAAGGCGAACTCCAGCACAGCCTTTCACAAGTGATTAGATGGTCGGCGTCATTAAAAGTCATAAAGTTAGACGGCAGCGCTGTGCGTGCATACATATGAACTCATCCAAGCGGCCTCCTTGAAGCAGGTGAGAGCTATCAACTTTGCTTCTGACCCAGTCATAAATTCTTGGCTGAGCTTTCTTTTTCTTAGCATATCTTTGAAATTACACTCAACAGTAACGCTGCCTTGGCCAGTCCCATTGTCTCCAGCGTTCCTGGCCAAACCCCTAAGCACTGGAGGTCCAAACATCTGATTTTGGTTCACTAACACAAAGAAAGCAACCAACTGGCATTATTCATTCTTCCTCAGAACTTTTAAAAATTAATTTTCAAATGCTTTAAAAACTCTTGTCAATCAGCCTACTTAAAAATTTCCTTAAAGAACTGCAAGGAAAAAAGGGAGGGGTTTATTTAACTCTCCACAAATAAGGGAATTAGGACACAAGGCTTGAAATGGCACTGCCAAGAGTCTGGATGGTTTTGGCTAATCAAACAATTAAAACAGAGTTCAGGTTCTTCTGTTATAATGGCCTACAATCTCCTCAATCCAACACACTAATATTCAGGAAAAATATATCTGATTTTGTTTAAATTTGATTTTTAAATGACCATGGCAATATACATGGAAAACACAATATTTGATCTTGGAATGTTACTTCTAAGACTCTGTCCTAAGGAATGGGTTCAGTGCAGGGGCAGATATGTGTGCATAAGATGTTCCATGCAGATATTATTTATAATTAATGATTATAAATACACTAAATGGCCAAAAGAGGAAGAATCATTAATTTTTTTGATTAACTATTCTAAATTCAAACATATTCCAGAGACAGGAGGAATGCCAACGGCGTCTTGTTTGTAAGACAAGAGAAATGCCCTACTTAAGGATGCCAACCATACTAAACACGTAAATATAGGGGGAATGGCTGTAAAATAGAGCAGGATGCCATTCACATTTGTGCGAATGTTTGAGGATTTCATTGCATTCTCATTTTCCATTTTTTGGCATGTATGGATTTTTCTAATTTTTTACAATGAGCATCATTAATTTTTATGATCAGTAGAAAAGGAGATCCCGATGTTCCTCTGTGGATGCAGAAGGAAGTATTCACATTTCACAAAGCTCTTGCAAGTCATCTCAACATAGAGTATCCAATATTAAGTACTCCAAATGCTCTTGAAAACCTTTTCCAAGTCACTCAGAGCTCAAGTGCATATGTGGGAGCTGTCTCATGATCCAGTGTGTGGTACACAGGTTTTTCAGATCCTGTACCTGGATGGATCTTGGTGGATAAGGGTTCCTTGTCCTAGAGTGATTTTGTTTCCCTGTGAAGAGCCCAGTGGCTGTCCACTCAGTAAAGACATAATCATGATGGCATGGGTGACAAGTCAGGTGACAGCAAACATGTGACTTCAACATCATGCTTTCAGGTTGTAATAAAACAGCATCTAGCACTCTGCTAACTAAGAAGAATCTATCTTAGGTTAACCAACTGGACACTAACCAACAGGATGACTGAATTCACTTTGACCTTTACAAGGGTTGTCAAAAGCTTTTCAGCCAAAGACACTAAGAGGTTAAGGATTGATTCAGACTCAGCTGCAATGTAGTTCAGTTGCTAGAATGCTTACCTTACACGCTGGGAAGCCTTGAGTAAAAGCAGTTGGGCATGGTAGTGCATGGCTATAGGAGCTGAGGCAGGAGGATACAAATGTAAAGCTAGTCTTAAGAGATGGCAACCGTAATGGCTCTTCCTGGTTCTCAACTTGACTACATCTGGAATGAACTACAATCCAGAAATGGAGGGCTCATCTGTGATCCAGATATGAATGCTGGAAGACACAGGCTTCTGATTTAGATCTTGGCATGGAGATCTTGAAGGCATATTGGCCATGAAAAGCTTAGGCCCAGGGAAGGTAGTGCATGCTTTTAATCCAGTATACTGAGGCAAGCAGATCTCTTGGGTCAAGGTCATCCTGGGACAAAGCAAGTTCCAGATCCAGTCCCAGTAAGACACACCGTTAATCTGGGCCACACCTTTTGCTAGAGGCCTACATAAGAAGGAAGATTCACTTTTCCTCTCCTGCTTACACTTACCTGACAGGACATAGTTAGAACCTACCTTTTCAGGATTCCAGTTTACATAGAAGACCAGGTAAAACAACAAACCTTGTGGACAGAACACCTACTAGACATTTTTTTGAGCTTCCCATTCATGGCTGCCCATTATTGGGTTAGTTGAACTGCAGGCTATAAGTCATTACAATGAATTCCCTTAATATATAGAGATATTGCATAAGTTCTGTGGCTCTGGAGAACCCTAATACGGTGAGTTTCATGTCAATCTGAGCTACATAATAAGACAGTCTCAACAAAAAGACAAGAGAAGGCTTCTTGTATTTTTGCATGAACACTTTAATCCCATTTTATATTGTTAATTAACACTCTAACAAGACCCATGATAGCACGTGTATTAATAAAATAGAAATAGAAACCACTGTAACTACTAAGTAGAGTGTCTGTGTAGAGAAGACTGTGTCCTCTGGTTGTTCACATGGATCTACATTCCAGTGAATGCTCATTACATGGAACAGACTGTTTTCTGCTTGGTGCTTTTTGTGGGTGGAATGTGTGAAATATTTGAGTATATCAAACAGAGAGCTCAGAAACTTCTAGAAGAAATTAAAGCATCCCCACCTGCTAGAAGAGGGGGAGAAAGGAATTAAGATGGAGGTAAAGAAAAATAAAGGGTTGCAGAAGAAATAAAATGACCTTTGTGACAGAGCCACCTACACCTACCCAAGAAGGCAGGCTGGTTAAGCTGGGTCCCATGCTGAGTCCTCTCCTAGGAGAGACAAAGACTCAGAGAGCATACAGATTTGGGGCCAGTTCTCATTTAGACCAGTAACTGAACAATCTGCAAAGAAGACAAAAATGAGCATTTACGTTTTGAGACCTGTAGGCGAGAGAACTGCAGTGTCTTCATTTTTGTTCCTTTGTCCCTTCCGCCCCACCTCCCATTCCTTACTTTTAAGAAGTATGTTGCAATACAGCCCCTAACAAAATCTTGTGAGACTGGATTTAATTTCTCTTTTTCCAATCACTCATTTTAAGTTTTGAGACTAAGAAGAAGTAAAATCAATAAAGCAAGGCTTCAGTACAAACACATAAATATGTAATGCTTAGATAATAGGAAGATAAAGTTTTCCAAAATCCCAGAGACCAAGGGAGCTCATTAATCTTATCAAAATCTCATTTTACCTTAATCTCCACGTTATGTTTTTTATTTAAAAATCAACAGATGTTTAAGGCAGAAAACACTGTTAAGCAAAAATCAGATAGAACTGAGTGTGGTGGGGCATGCCTTTAATGCCAGCATCTGGAGACAGAGGCCTGAGGGTTATGTGAGTTTGAGGACAGTCTACACTGCGAGTTCCAGGACAGCTAGTACTACAGAAAACACTCTAAAACTAAAACACAGACTAAAATAAGATAAAATATATAAAAAAAAATTTTCCATAATACCAGAGAACAAATGTTATAAGGATTCTGAGCGTCTTTTAATCTTTGTTACATAAAGAAGTAACATAAAATGTCTGTGTGTACTTCATATGTGCTTTCTGTAATGTGTCCAACTATTCTCAATTGTTGTACACGTACGGGCAATGTTTTTCACATTATTAACTTCCAGTAAGATACTTGAAAATAAATTCAACAGATATGTAATCTTTTAAATAAATAAAAAATGCGGCATCTTTAAGCACAAAGAGCCAGAAGTGTTTGACTCCTTTGCAATATATGAACTATCCTTGGTAAATTTTGTTGCAATTTACAATTCCAAGAACAATCAATGTTTGCAAAAATGCCTTTTGACATAGTCCTGTTTATCTTCTGTTTGTTTTTCATTTGTTTTTATTTTATGTGCATTGGTATTTTGCCTGAATAAATGTCTGTGTGAAAGCATCAGGTTCCCTGGAACTGAAGTTACAGCTATGAGATGCCATGTGGGTGCTGAGAATCGAACCTAGGTCCTGTGAATCTTCTTTTTGTTTCTAAACAACAGGTTAGGTATGGGGAAGTGCATACTAAAAGTGAAATTATTTCTGTCCATAGAGAAAGTATTTCTATTGGTTTTCTCAAACCCTCAAAGGCACCTGGCATCTGTGGGTCAGACGTGTAACCTGGGGAAACTGGCCACTGCAACCCCTCTGCATCCCTAGTTCCTTTGTGCAAACTAAGAAAAAGATGCAGGGTCACAATGAGCAAACTCCACCCCAAACCAAGTGACAGTCATGAGTCCCCACAGGTATTCGAGAAGCAGACGTTTGAAGAAGTGCACATATATTCAGTGAACACCATATCTGCTTCATATAACCGCTCATTAAGGCAGAAATCACCTTTGGCCATTATACCCATTGATTTAATCTAAATGAAGCACAAGGAAATATATTTTGGATTTACTAGGTGACTGGCCTTTTTGAGTCTCAGAACCTTATTATCTGTATGATTCCGAGTGACTAGAGAAATCTAACAAGGTTTACTGTGTGATGTGCATAGACAGTACCAACCAACTCAGGGAAAGGAAGGTGCTAAGAACCGAAAGCAGACTCATCACTCAAGCAATATCATAAAACTCTAATGTCCCCAGGGCAAGGCTTCTACGTGATAAAAAGTGTCAAAGAATGAGTGGGTGCCAACATGTCAGGATTTTAATTCATAGGAGAGGGAATTTGGAGGAAAAGACACTGGAAACTGATGAAAAGACAGAGTGTTAGATATTTCCCGACCTTGTCAAAGATAGAAGAGCTGCCCTACGAGGGTGGGTTTCTAACCTGAAAAGTGCCTGCTCCGTGCTCTCATCCCACTGCCCTCTGGGAAGATGTTCTGGTAGAGCTGATCTGTAGGTACAGAGGCAGTGAGGTCATTGAGCTGGTGTCCCCATTCTGTCTGCCCAGAAGGTTAAGCCTTTGGATACTCAAGGTTTGCACACGATTCCACTGTCAATGTTGCCCCTGGGTGACTTCTCTGTCATTTCCAACTTACAAAGGTAAAAGGACAAACTATAAATTTCTACCTGCAGTGAACAAGGACCTTTCAGGAGCTCTGATGATTGAATACCCCTATGGGAATTTATAGCATGTAACTTTTATTATCCAGAGCATAGACAAGAATTGTCTTTACCAGCCAAAGACCTTCAAGATGTTAAATAGAACACTCAAATAGATTTGGACCACCCTCGCCATCAACAGAACTGCTTCACCTGGAGACGACTTGTTTACTAAATGTATTATTAAGAGTAAATGGTAACATTTCTGGATATTCTGGGGGTTGATTAAAATCTTTCATTTGGATCTTTCTGAGACACAACAGAGAACTGCTCCGTGTGGATTACATTTACAAAGGCTACAGATGTCTACAACAGAAAACACTGCTGCTCCTCATCCTGGGTTAGGGGATGAGTAACGAACAGCAAACCTTCCTTTATAGCAGTCTGCCTGTCTGCATCTTCCCGTCTCTCTTAACTTTGCTCAAGGCTGATGTCCCCTTCCAAGGTGGAAAACCATTCATGTTCTCTAGACGTGAACCTGCCAGCAGGTTATACTCATGAGGAGTCTAAACACCTACTCAAATTTTACCACACTAAAAAGAAGTTTAAAAATGAGTAAATAATTTATTTATCTCTAGATTTTAAGATTATATCTTCAGTGCCATGGTGTCAGTTTTCTAATTCAGACTTAGAATGCAATTGAGCAAACAAGCAAAATTTATGATCCAAATGTGTCTGATAGAGCTCATTGGAATGAATTTTATACAGTACAGTGACTGTTGTAACCAAGTTGCAGCCTTTTTTCTAGTTACAAACATTGCCATCCAGGAAGTGAGTTGTCTATGGGAAGGATGGGGAAGGTTGTTTGTTGAGTGACTTTGACAGTTAAAACTTTTCAGATTGTTCCATAAAAACAGTTCTCTCTCAAGCCTGAAGTATAAACTTCTGGTTTCTTTGGGAAGTCAGTTGTACCGGATGGTGTGTTGATGGGGTGCACACATGGAGTGTTTTCCTGAAGCAGAAACAGTGAAAGGGTATTTGCTAAAGCAAACATGTGGAAGGATGCTTGATGTTAAGAAGGACTCAACAAACGGTGGGGGAGGCTGGATGACGCCTTCCTATTGGTTATTGGTTATTGTTTATCAGAATTCCAAAAAGAGAAACATACCAAAAAAACCAAAACCTTCTGGTGGTGTGCTGGCAGCTTCTTACCACTTCTGTGGACTCAGGCTAATTGGCAGAGGGATGTCCGCTGAAACAGACTCATGGAGTTCTGCTAAGACAGACTCTCATGCTGAGACAAGACACGTGGTGAGCGAGAGCCGTGGAAGGCACTGTGATGTTTGCAGGGAGTGTAAACATACTCAGCAGACGATTTGGGGACTTGCTTGCATAGCTAACTTTGCAACACTTCTTGCTCTCATGTCTTCATGACTGATCTTCACTTTGTTGAGAGAGGAACTTTTCTTTGCTTTCCCTGATGGTCCTAATCTGCCTGGCTGTTTCTGCTAGGTAATGCTACTGCTGCTGATTCAGGTTTGCTGTCCTGACACTACCGGGCTGGACTGCTGGGGAATTCATGAAGTGGACCAAGCTGCTGCTTCTGACCTGTGAACTGAACTGCGCATTTTCTGACAATGCAGATGGAATTAGCTCCAAAGAACTGTTTCTAAGCAGGTCCACTTGCCTAGAATCCTAATAACCTTTCTGTTCCACTACCTCTGGTGGGTGGTGGGCTGAAAGGGAGATTAAAGTGTTTAAGAACTATTATTAAAAATTGGATGAGGAAAAATAAAAGGCTTCATTTGATTAAATGAGAAGAGAGTTAACTTAGCAGAGTTTGTGCTAAGCATTTGTGAATCTTCCTTGAAAGCAGCTCCATAAACCTCGAGAAATAACTCAGACTACAAAAGTGGTTGCTCTTGGTTGCTTTGTTAAATGCCTCTGCTGCTCTGAGAATCTTGTTCCATGACAAGTGTACTCTGTGGATATCAGTGTTCATACTTAATACCTATAATTTTGGCAGATTCTCTCCACTGTCTTACTGAGATCTATTTCAAGTAGTCTTGATACTTCCATTCTCAAATCTTCTCCTTGTCATATTAAAGTGAAGACACTCATTAGGATAGAGAGGTGACTCACTGGGTACTTACTGTACAGACATGAAGACCTGAGTCCAGACTCCCAGCACACATGTAAAAACTTATGCAAAAGACTGGAGAGTTAACCCAACAATTAAGAGAGTAGGCAGCTTCCACAGATGGCTGACGTTTGATTTCCAGTACCCAAGTTGGTTTGCCCACAACCATCTATATAACTCTAACTCCTAGAGATCTGATACTCTGGGCAGGCAGTGAGCTCCTGGTTCAGTGAGATACCTTATCTTTAAAAAAAGTAAGGTGTGAAGGGACTCAAAATGTCAGCCTTTGGTTTCTATAGCAATGAGCACACACGTGCACATGAAAAGCACATTTACAGATATGTACACACAGAGAGAAAAATAAAGTGCACGATGCACATTTCCCTGCAACCTTTATTCTAAGGGTTCCAAACTCTCATGAGGAGGCCAAAGAACCTTTATTTTTAAGTCATTCTCACACTTATAATTGTGGTATAAGCTTATTGGCCCATGGAATGAAGCTGGTGAGATTTGCTAAGGCCGGTCTGTTCGTAAAGTCCTCATCAGCTAATCTTGGATGTCGGCTAACCCTGCTCGTAGCAAGAAAGCTCCTGAGACACAGTGTGAATAAAATGGAATCTATACTCTTATGCAAAATTGATTTTCACTGGGTTTTCAGTTGTGCCTGAAAATAATACATGCTATTTAAAGGGAGCTTGCAACATTTCAGGAATGCCAAACACTGGTAAATAGTTCAGAACCACGTGTGCAAAGAGGCAATTAATTGCTGAGTAATGAAAACCAGGTTGTTTGGGTTATTTTTTTCTACAAAGTGACTCCAGGGTGATCTTTCCCAAACTCAGAAGAGCATGAGCAGTTTAGTCACCATGCTGCAGTTCTGAATGACACCTTCCTTACTCCAGAACCTGGCTTTCTGCCCACCAGTCCATGGTTACTTCTCTTCCCAGGCTGCAGTTCTGAATGACACCTTACTCCAGAACCCTATATCCTGCTCACCAAGGGCATATGCTCTGACAATGAACTGCACTGTGATGACCTCCGAGCACAAAGCTGAGATCGAAGAGTGCCTCTGTCCCAAGCCCAATAAACAGGCCTCGTTATCTCCCTTCCTTCCATGTGCAAACTGATTCTCACTGTCCCTGCTGTCATTTGAGAGAAGTGTTCATGCCAGACACCTCATTTCACTTAGAAAGTCTTGTAAAATGTATCCAAAACAGCCCCCAAATCATGAACTGTTAGACTCCTGACAATTCTAGAAATTTCAAGACCAACCGAGGAACTGTTCCTACAAAGCCAAGTCAAGATAGCCACAGCCATCTTCTAGGATTCTCTGCTTGTCCCCTGCTGGTCTCCGCCCAGCAATTCAGGTGCTTTGTCTCTAAAACTTGTGGTTGGTACCAATTCTATTTTGCTAAGATCATCTCTTCAGAGCAGAGAAGGCTCTAGTGTCCAGATCCACATAGAGGAAGAACTGTCTCTCTCAGTAAACGATCTAAACCTGTACTAGCAATATGTAAACTGGTTTCTAATGGTAGGTTCTCCTGTCGTCTCCAGACCCTTAGGTAACCCCGAATTTGTCCTAGTCCCCTGGACATATAAAGACTGGGGCTTCAGTCAACCCCATTATAACTAATTTACAAGTTAGTGTATAGGTTATGTCTTCTGTGTTCTGCATTCTGATTTATTGACCTCGGGAGTCTTGTGAATTGTGGAGGGACCAACCCTTCTTAGGCTTTGTCTTTCAGAGATAGTGAGAAGTGAGTCTTTTAAACACAAATCAAGACTTAAGTGTCTGAGCCACAACCACTTTCTTTACTGGGCTCCTAATGCCACCTTTAACACTTCATGATAGTCACATCAAGGCCAGAAAAGAGACAATAAGGTGCCATGTCTAAATTCCCCCTACTCCAAATGACCTGCCCTGGTTTAGTTTACTGTTACTATGATTAAACATTGACCAAAAGCAACCAGGGAGACGTTGACTGGTGACCAGTTTGTCCTTGTCTGCTGGCATTATTCTACATCTGGTACTTTACTGGTTTGGTTTATATTTTCTCAACTGTGATAAGGGGATGCCCCAAAATATATTCCAAAGAGAATAAAGGTCATTTTAAATCAAATATGAGTGCCTATAGCTCAGGAATATGGATTCTGGAAATCCTGAACGGCATGTTTCACTGTAGAAGTGGTTATGTGAGTTTATATGGCCACAGGACAATTATATAGACACACAGGTCACAATAAATCAGAGGAGAGCTCTGCTACATATTTCAGGTGCTGTCTGGTGACATTCATAGCTTGGAGGTTTGTGGAAGCTAAGAATCTACTGACTAACAGAATCTGAAGGTTTTACCTGATAGAAGGATATCAGCCCAGATGCAGAAGTAATCATAAATAGTTATTAGTAAGATTAAAAGTAGCCCACGATAATTTTGGTGTTCAGTCTTCGGACATGGCCTCAGGTTGCAGTGCACGCTACTCACATCAATATGACCCCCGGTGGCAGTACGGCTCTCTGATATCAGCATGGTTTCAGGCTGCAGCATAGACCAGGACATCTACTGTGGCTTTCTGTGGTTAACACAGGTCACAAACATCAACGCCATGGACACCAACACAGACCCCAGCAGTCACAGGACCATGAACCCAGACATGGTCCTCAGCAGCAGCACAGACTTGGACCTCATCATGGTTCCAGGTGAGAAAGTGGGCTACCCACATTCACATGGTCCATGGGGGAAGCATGGCTTCAGGTTACAGCATAGGCCATGGCTGTCCACATGGTGTTAGGTAGCAACATAGGCCACAGACATCTAGATGACCCTCTGCTACATCATGGACCACAGTGGTCCCCTGAGGAGGTCTAGTCCAGAAAGTGAATGTTTCTCTTCTCTCTCAGCCTTTCTCTTTACAAACCTGCAGCATCTGCATAAGTTCCAGGCTGCTGCTCACCACCCTGCAGACCACACTTGACAATAACCTGCTCCACTGTCAACCTCCCACACCTTTATCCCATCTCCACAGCAAAAGCACCGCTCCACTCCCCCATCTTTCCCACCTCTCCATCATACATTCATTCCTCAGAGTGGTGCTCACTGGTCTGGAGTTCCCCCTGGAGCCCGGGGCAGGGCAGCCCTCACCTTTTGTACTTTTAATTTCTATCATGGCATTAAACATTTGAAAGTTTCATGAAAGTTACACCAATGGGATAACATGTGCTCAATAAATAGAAGAGAGAAGGGAGAGAGGAGAGAGGAAAGAAGGGGGCATAGAAGGAAGGGTGGAGAAAGAGAAAGGATGTCAGGAAGCAAAGGAGAGCAAGGATAGAGCGAGAACAGTAAAGGGGAGGAAAAGAGAGGGAAGAAATATCTTTTGTGGAAACACATGCTTCTTTTCTGGTTTTGGTTAGTTGTTTGCATGGTTGGTTTGTTAGTTGGTTGCTTTGTTTGGTTTATGCTTACAGCTGCTTCTATTCTAAAGCCAATTACATCCCCCCAAAACTGTTTGCACAAGTCCTACTGTGTGTAGCCTCTGAGAACCTGCCATCACTTGGTTCTTGTTGGTAAATAAAGAGGTTTACACAGACAATAACTGGGGAAAACAGACAGAGGTAGGATTTTAGGATTTCCTGAGCCTTAGGACTGGGGCATGGGGAGGAGAAGCTCCGCCATGCTTTAAGGAGAGTGTGAACAGAGGAGAGACACAGAGGTTACCATAAAGTAGAAAAGCAAGGGGAACATCAGAGAAAATGCGGCCCAGAGGGCTGCACTAATGGGTGGTCAAGATGGAACATAAAATTAGTAAATAGTAACTCGGGATTAATAGCATGGGGATTAGGCAGTGACCCAGATATTGTGCTGTTTAAGGCATATTAAAGTATAAAGGCTGTGTGTGTGTGTGTGTGTGTGTGTGTGCATGCGCGTGTGTGTCTTTCATTTGGGAACATAAGTCATTGTGGTGGGTAGCTGAACCTGCCACCAGGAATTATTAATGAATTATTACAACATTTGGATTTTTGAGGTTTGTTTTGTTTTTGTTTGATCCCTAAGTCCACCTACAAATATCTCTAGCTTACAAACCACAATAAGAATCAGACATTTCTCTTATTCACTTTTTTATGGATCCGAAACTTGAAATTAACAATTTGGTCAAACTTGCTTCTCTTCTAATCTCACAATTTACAGACTTTTTTAAAAGCTGCTCTCCAAAGCTACTGCAGCCTCCCAATATATAAGTGCTCTCTTGTTCCCATTTCTCCTTTTCTCTGGAGTCGTACACCTGGGCTTTCTACCTTTAGGGGCCCTGAGACGGCAGGTTAATAATTAACTACACCTCCTCTTCACTCTTGACCCAACCTAGAAATGATATTCTCAAAACCACCTACAATCCAAGGATATTAATTTCTTCTATTTTAAGCAGGAGTCGCAGATTTAAAGGTCACGTAGGAAGATCCTGCCAGTGGGGAAGGTCTGGAATCTAGAGAATAAAGCTCATCTTCATACCCCTGGCCGCTTCATGCCCAGACACGATGTATCCAGATCACCCATCTTTTGAAGGGAAATTCTTTTCAAATATCTATTTCCATATGAGGAAATCATATACACTTAAAGATTGTAAAATAATTTACTTTAGGCCAAACGTGTTCATTTGAGTCTCAAGGTCTCTATACTAACATGTTATTCCTATGATGTTTTAAAAGTTCTTTTTAAATGCAAAGGAAGAATGACTGAAGTGACATAGTGGTTAAGAGCTTGGTGCTTTTGCAGAGGACTCGGGCTCACAGTCATAGGTAACCATAGTTTCAGGGCATTCAACACTGTCTTCTGGCCTCCACAAGCACCAGGCATGCACATTGTGTGTGTGTGTGTGTGTGTGTGTGTGTGTGTGTGTGTGTGTGTGTGTGTGTGTGTGCTGGAAGCTGATGCAGCAGTTTTCCAAGAACAACCTCCATGCTGTGGGAGGTGAAGAGCCATCTAAGCCCTGGCATCCCACAGTCAACAAGGAGTGAATTATACACTGTGGAAACAGGAGAAAGCACATGCGGTACCATTTCACCATCCTAAGCATCTCTCTCCCCTTTGCTTTCCTTTGATCGCTTCAACCAAACTACATATTCATCTAGACTGGGGATTTTCAGAACCTCATACTTGATCTCTTCCCTTCCGGGACACCTGACCCTCTTTTTGCAATTTCACTATTGCCTAGAAAACTTTTCCTTTGTTCAGCTTAAGCCTAGACTGAGCATTGTTCTCAAACTCTGTAAGTGCCTCACCTGACCTATGTCAATGTCTAGCCATATGACAAAGTGAAACAATGGGACCTCTCCGAGGTGAAGAATGGAGCGGAGAGATGGCCTGGCCGCTAAGTGCATACGTTGCGTTTACAGGGGACACACATTCAGTTCCCGGCACCGTGCCCAGTGAATCTCAATCACCTGTATCCCCAGCGTCAAGGAGTCTTATACACTCTTATAAGTGGCACCTGTGCCCACACGTGCATGTTCACAGAGAGAAACAAACACACACTTGTAATTTAAATAAAAATATTCTGAAAATAAAATTAAAAAATGTCTTATCCTTAGAGCTGAAGGATAATAATGGAATGGATGAGTGCCTATAAGTTGCCAGATACTATGGCAGGTGACAGGGACACAAGGATAGTTCATTGACTATAAACATTTAATAAAGACTTGATTCGAGTTGGCATCACTAGAGGGCAAGTGGCCACCAGCTGGAAGACTACACACTTTCTGTCCTGTTACCTGTTTCAAAATCAGTAATTTCTTCCATTTATGTGCATTTGTTTTTACTTTACTTTTATGTGTGTATTGTTTTCCCTGTGCATATGTCTGTGAACTGGGTGGGTGCCTGCTGCCCAGGGAAGCTGGGGGCAGGAGGAGGTCAGATCTCTAGGACCAGAGGTACTGATGGTTCGGAAGCATCACGCGGGTGCTGGGGACTGAACTCTTCAGCATGACAATCAGTGATTTCCTGATTTCACATGAAGAACGTATGAGGAACTTAGCACCCTCATAAGCTAATTCAGTGGTCTCCACATACATAACTTTATCAGGTATAGTTATAAAACCCTACTAAAATAAATTTTGTGTGTACATATTAAAACAGCATTTTACTAAAAACATAAATACAGAGAATTATTATGCATAGATAGTTAAAGGTTTCCACATACATGCAGTTGGCATGGCTGAAAATGGAACAAGATAAAAACAATTGTGTGGATAAAATTCATGAGATTCTTTTTTTAAGTTAGAATATCTTATACATTCTGAGCAGCCCATAAGAGGAATCTATAGAATTTGTGATCAGTGAAAATATCTATGAGAACCATACTGCCTGCTCTTCCCACCAGAATGATGGGAACAAGATGACAGATTGTTGGATTCCAAAGCCTCCTTCCTTCACAAAAAAACCATAAATAATCAACTTCATGCTGATGAGGACTGCTGTGGGAGCACTCCAGAGTATAATAACAAATCTGGAAAAAGGTGACTCAGTGTTGGTGAGGACCACCGTGGGAGCACTGCAGAGTATAACAAAGCTGGAAAAAGGCGACTCAGTGTTGGTGAGGACCACTGTGGGAGCACTCCAGAGTATAATAACAAATCCAGAAAAAGGTGACTCAGTGTTGGTGAGGACCACCGTGGGAGCACTGCAGAGTATAACAAATCTGGAAAAAGGCAACTCCATGTTGTTGAGGACCACTGTGGGAGCACTCCAGAGTATAATAACAAAGCTGGAAAAGGATCATGGAGCAGACAGATAAAGATGGCTGCACAGAAAACTGTAGTAAAGTCTGTGTTTGTGCCAAACCATTCCTCAGCTGAGCATCTGGCATCTAATGGCATCTAAGTCCCTTTAGCATGACCTCACTCTGGTCAAAAGGAAGAACAGTAAGATGACAACACCCCTCATCACCACCATGAACTCTGTATAGCCTCCAAGTCCCTTAGAACTCAGTTGATAGGGCTTCATGTTTCTGTACTTCCCCAACTATGGAGAAGCTATAGTACCCCCTATAGAAGACCCCCGTGACACTTGTTTACACCTCAGAAGTGCCATCACTGCATGTTCAGTGAAAATGCACCACTGCTGCACCTCCAGCTGAGAGGGAACACTGTTGTCCTCTTCTCTGACAAATGCTGCTGATACTTGCTGCTCCACCTGAGATAGAGCACACTTTCCAGCACTGGAACAGAGGCAGAGCATAGTCATCTCCCTTTCATACATACATGAGTGTGTCACTCAGTGAGCACCTGTGCCTCACACACCAGGACCAGTCTTGCAGAAAGTATGACTGTGTTCCTTCCCCAGACACTTTGCTCATGCCACGCAGTTTCTCTCCACTGACTGTCCAAACAGAGACCCACCAGAAGCTCCTCATGCACAGGAATCGTGGGGTTGCCTAAAACTGGACCCTTCTGGACTCTACCTGTGCCCAGATCTAGGGCGTTTTAACTGTCATCGGACACAAAATCTGCCTATGGAGAGCTGAGCACCCAGGAGCACAGTCACTACTAAGGCCAGAGGCTCACAGGTGCACAGGAGGAACAAGATCCAGTCAGAAAGAACAGAACAAACTAACATCACAGATAGCAAGATGGCAGCAGGCAAGCACAAGAAGCTAAGCAACAGAAACCAAGGCAACTTGGCAACACCAGAACCCAGTTCTTCTGCCACAGATAATAGTGGATATCCCAACATACAGGAAAAGCAAGATTTGATTTAATATCATACTTCATGATGATGATAGAGGATGTTAAGAAGGAAATGAATAACTCTCTTAAAGAAATACAGGAAAACACAGGTAAACGAGTAAAAGCCATTAAAGTGGAAACACAAAAATCCTTTAAAGAGTTACAAGAAAACACAACCAAACAGGTGAAGGAATTGAACAAAACCATCCAGGATCTAAAAATGAAAATAGAAACAATAAAGAAATCACAAAAAGACACAACCTTGGATAGAGAAAATTTAGTGAAGAGATCAGGACTCAGATGCAAGCTTCACCAATAAAATACAAGAGTCAGAAGAGAGAATCTCAGGGACAAAAGATAACATAAAAAACATTGACACATATGTCAGAGAAAATGAAAAAATCAAAAAGCTCCTAACCCAAAACACCCAGGAGATCCAGGACACAATGAGAAGACCAAACCTAAGGATAATAGGTGCAGAAGAAAGCAAAGACTCCCAACTAAAAGGCCCAGTAAATATCTTCAACAAAATCATATAAGAAAATTTCCCAAACCTAAAGAAAGAGATGATCAGGGACAAACAAAAAACCTACAGAATTTCAAATACATTGGACCAGAAAAGAAATTTCTCCCAACACATAATAGTCAGAATGCCAAATGTACAAAACAAAACAAAAAAGAATATTAAGAACAGTTAGGGGGAAAGGTCAAGTAACATATAAAGGCAGACCATTCAGAATTACACCAGACTGAATGTTAGAAGATCCTGGGCAGATGTTATACAGTTCCTAAGAGAATACAAATATCCCAGATTACTGTATCCAACAAAACTCTCAATTATCACAGATGTAGAAACCAAGATGTTCTAGGACAAAACTAAATTTAAACAATATCTGTCCACAAACCCAGTCCTACAGAGGATAATAGATGGAAAATTCCAACACAAGGAGAGAAACTACACTCTAGGAAAAACAAGAAAATAATCTTCATGCAACAAAAACAAAAGAAGAAAACCACAGAAACGTAATTCTACCTCTAACAACAAAAATAACAGAAACAACAATCATTATTCCTTAATATCATGAATGTACTCAATTCTCCAATAAAAAGACATAGACTATCAGACTGGATACATAAACAGGATCCAGCATTTTGCCGCATACAGGAAACTCATCTCAGCAACAAAGACAGACACTACCTTAGACTATAAGGTTGAGAAATAAAACTTTCCAAGCAAATAGCCCCAAGAAACAAGCTGGAGTAGCCATTATGATACTGAATAAAATTGACTTTCCACAAAAAAAAATTGTCAAAAAAAAAATAAGGAAGGATACTTCATACTCTTCAAAGGAAAAAAAACTATCAAGATGAACTCTCAATCCTGAATATTTATGCTTCAAATGTGAGGGCACCCACAGTCATAAAAGAAACTCTACTAAAGCTCAAAGCATATATTTCATCACACACAATAATAGTGGGAAACTTCAACACCCAACTCTCATCAATGGACAGATCATGGAAGTAGAAATTGAACAGATACACAGTGAAACTAATAGAAGTTATGAACCAAATTGATTTAACAGACATCTATAGAACATTTCATCCTAAAACAAAAATATATATTTACCTTCCTCTTAGTACCTCACAGTACCTTCTCCAAAACTGACCTAACCTATGAATAGTGGTCTAATTATAATAAGTTTATGTCATCACTTAAATATTTACTTAGATGCACATTGGAAGACACGGTCAGCTCCTGGGTCTGTGCTGCTGCCTTGACTGGTCAGGTTTTGCTGCCTAATCCAACAAAGTTCTTGCTTTGCTTGACTCTTCTGACTGCTTGTGCTCTTTTGAATTCTCAGACTGCAACATTATCAACTTACAATAACTATTAGAACTATAATATATTCTACACAAATCTCAACTAATCAACCAGAAAAATATATATAATAAAAAGCTATAGACTTTAATACATTATAAAAGTTGAATAATAATAAAAGGTGAGCAAAATAACTAAGACAAAAACTTGTTCACACAATGGAGCTATAACTGTTCACTTATTAATAATTACCTGAAATTATTAATATATAAATGGATAGGGATCAGAAAAAAAGTCTCAGAGAGATTTAAAAAAGCAAAACCTACCAATATAAGAAACTATTTTCAGAAGTACAGCAAACCTAAGAATGAAAGTTCACAACAAATTTCTGCAAATAGAACCAAAAGAAATCAAAGGTCGTACCTGTTCAAACCTACAAACCTAATCTAAATCTAAAACTGTATCTAGACACATAGATCAGTTTAGAATGACAAAGAGACAACCTAGTAGAAGCACATAACAAATCAATTATATATATATATATATATATATATATATATATATATATATACATAAATATATGTATGTATATGTACATGTAATGTATATATGCAAAATTAGGCAGCAATATAATAACAGAAGTTCAATATTGCACTTATAATGACACATATATAGCAACATCATCAATAGGACAAAATAGCAGTCTACAAACTGAAAAAAAAATCTTAACAGACCCTACATCTGACAAAAGATTATTATCCAAATTATATAAAGAATTCAAGAAACTAGACACCAACAAGTCACCCAGTTATAAACAGCATACAAAGCTAAAAAAAATAAATTTTCAACAGAGGAATCTCTAATGGCCAAGAAACATTTAAAGAAATGTTCAATGGCTTTATTCATCTGGAAGATGCAAATCAAAATGACACTAAGATTTCATTTTATACATATCAGAAAGGCAAAGATTAAAAACTCAAGTGACAGAATTTTTTCTGGCAAGGATGTGGAGCAAGGAAAACACTTCTCAATTGCTGGTGGGATGAAAACCTGTACAACCACTTTGGAAATTGTTTTGACAGTTTCTCAGAAAGTTTCCCAATTATACCATTCTTAAGCATATACCCAAAAGATGCCCCAATATACCACAAAATACTTTCTCAGCTATGTTTATAGCAGCTTTATTAATAATAGCCAGAAATTAGAAACAACCTTGATTTCCCTCAACTGAAGGATGGATAAAGAAAATATGGTACCTCTACACAATGGAATATTATTCACCTGTTAAAACAATGACATCATGAAATTTGCAGCCAAATGAATGGAACTAGAAAAGAGTATCCTGAGTGAGGTAACCCTTACCCAGAAAGACAAACATGGTATTTACTCACTTATGAGTATTAGCTAGAAAGTACAGGATACCCATGCTACAATCCACAGACCCAAAGAAAATAAGTCATAAGAAGGACCTAAGGGAAGAAGCATGAATCTCAGAAGGGGAAACAAAATAGTCATCTGGGCTAATGGACTGAGTGTGGAAGAGGGGTTGAGGAGAGAAACAAGGGTGGAGATCAGGTATAGAGAGAGGTGGGGTGGGAGATGGCAGGGAGTGAGATCAGAAATCTATGAATGGGCATATCTGGGACTATTTGGAGACCTGGGATGTGGGAAGCTCTGGGAGTCTACGGGGGTGATCTTAGCTGAGACTTCTAGGAGCAGGGGATATGGAGACTGAAGTATCCACCTCCTGTACCTAGTTGGGACTTCCATTAGTGGGAAGGGAACACAAAACCACCCACAAAGTCTTCAACTCAAAATTTGCTCTGCTTAAAAGATGTACATGGATAAAGATGGAGTAGAGATTGAGGGAATAGCCAATGACTGCCCAAACTTAGGACCTATCCAATGGGGGGAGATCTAACCCCTGGCACTATTAATGATTCTCTGCTATGCTTGCAGACAGAAACCTTAGCATAACTGTCTTCTGAGAGGCTTCAACCAGCAGTTGATGGAAACAGATGCAGAGACCCACAGTCAAACATCATTAGGAGCTCTGGGAGTCCTGTGGAAAGAGGGGGATAGAAGTAAATAAGTTGGAGGGGTTAAGGACACCATAAGAAGACCCACAGAGTGATTTAACCTGGGACCACGGGGATTCACAGAGACTGAATCATCAATCAATGGGCATACAGGAGCTGGACCTGGTACCCTACACATTTGTAGCAGATGTGCAGCTTGATCTTCATATGTCTCCTAACAATTAGAGCAAGAACTGTCCCTAACTGTCGCCTACCATTGGATTCCCTTCCACTGCCTTAGTGGGAAAAGATGTGCTTGGCTCTCCTGCAACTGGATGATCAAGGGTGAGTAGCTACCAGTCCCATTTAGAGATTTATTGCTATGAACAGACACGATAACCAAGGCAACTCTTATAAGGACAGCATTAAATCTGGGCTGGCTTACAGGTTCAGAGGTTCAGTCCATTATCATCAAACTGGAAGCACCAGCAGGCATGGTGCAGGAGGAGCTATGAGTTCTACATCTCTATCTGAAGGCTGTTAGGACAAGACTGCCCCCCATGTGGTTGGGAGGAGAGTCTCACTGCCCACCCTCACAGTGACATACTTCCTCCAACAATGTCACACCTACTCAACAAAGTCACACCTCCTAATTGCGCCACTTCCTGAGCCAAGCTTATCCAAACCACCACAGTACAGAAGAGGTGCTTCCCCTTCTCTGAGAAGAATGGAAAGGGGTAATAGGAGGAGAGATTTGTGAGGATGGAACTGGTAAGAGAAAAGGGAGGAGGGCTGCTACTGGGATGTAAAGTCAATAAATAAAAAAAATCAATGAAAAAATAAAGTAACATTTGAAATAAAAATAATACTTCAATATTGTACTCATAATGATATGTATATAGCAAAATTGGTAGAGAAACAAGCTAATTTGAAGAACAGCATAAACAAAATGTATTTGACTCACATATAAAGATCTCTCTACTCAACAATGAAGATAATATATTCTTTTTAAAGCACATATGGAATGTATTCTAGTGCAAATTCCACCAAGTGCCCAAGCAAATCATTACAAATTTAAGATTATTGGGCTGGGTGTGGAACCCAGTGGTAGAATCCACACCCAGTATTAGTAGGGCCTTGAATTCAAGCTCCAGTACTTCAAAGAGAAGATGAGGAGGAAAGGAGGGAGAGAAAGGAAATTGAGGGAGGGGGAAAAAGAGTAAGGAGAGAGAGAGGAAAAGGAGAAGAGGGGACGAAGGGGAGAAGAGAGGAAAAGGGAAGGGGAGGCGAGAAGAGGAGGAAGGGGAGGGCAGGAAGAAAAGAAATGAGGAGGAAAGGGGAGAAGAAAGGGGAAAGGAAGTAAATGGAGGGAAGAGGGGGGAGGAGAGAAGAGAAAGGGAGGGGAGAAGGGTTACTGCTCCCTAAGGTCTTTTCTAAACAAATGGAGTGAAATATAGAAGTTAAAAATGAATAACAATAAGAAAACAGGGAAATTCTCACATATAAGAAAACTAAACACATATCAAAGAAAAAGAAAAGAAAATCAACAGGGAATTTTAAAAATATTTTAAAACAAATGTACTAATCCAGCACAGAAAAATGTATGCTGGGTCTGCTATAGTCAATGACAAGAGGACAGCACAGTGGCAAATGCTGTGTAAGAAGAAAGAGGATATCAAACACACAACCTACCTTTGCATACCAGGAGGCATGGAAAGAAAATGCTAGCTCCAGTGGTGCCAAATATAAGGAGACAAAGAAATTAGAGGCCATGACAGGAACTGAGGTTGATATTCAACGTATATCTGAGCAAAATTTAACACTAGTTATAATTAAAGACTCAACAAAACAGGCTCTTATCATAACACAATAATGATAATGATAAAAAAAATTCCTTTTAGTGCAAAGTGACAAAGGTAACTCTTGCCATTTCTTGAACACAGTATGTCCTATCAGGAGAAATTAAGCAAGAGGAAATAAAAAAGAAAAAATTTAAATCCCACATTGAAAAGGAGAAAGTAAATGTGTTTACTAACATGATCACCTATGTTCAAATAGAAAAGCTAAAATTCAACAAAATTATCAGACCGATAAATTTAGTAAAATCCAGGATACAAAACCAGTGTGTTCCTATTAATTGAATTTCTATCTATGCCTCTCTAAAAAGGGGAGTTAAGAAATATCAGCAAGTGCTTTAAACACACAATAGAGAAAAGATGGTCTCTTCAGTAAGTTCTGTGGAGCAAACTGGATACCCACTTGTTGAAGGATGAATTAGAGCTTTGTCTTGCATCATATACCTCCCCACACTCTCAGAAGCTGTAGATTTCTATTCTTCCTGTCTCTCCCGACACCTGATCCTGACCCCCATTGCCGATCCCATCTCCTTTCCCACTTATTTTCCTCCCTCCCTCTACCTCCTATGACTATTTTATTTCCCATTCTAAGTGAGCTTCAAGCATTCTTGCTTGGGCCATCTTGCTTGTTTGCCTTCTTTAGGTCTGTGGGGGTGTACTATGTACTTTATGACTATATCCACTTATTAGTGAGTTCTTACCATGCATGCCCTTTTGGGCCTGGGTTACCTCACTCAGGAATATCTTTTCTAGTTCTATCCATTTGCCAACAAAATTCATAGTGTCCTTGTTTTTAATAGCTGAAAAGTATTCCATTGTGTACATGAACCACCTTTAAATAGATACATATTTATCTCCCTCGACTCTTCTAGTCCTTCTACAAGCTTCCCAACCAGGATCCCTGAGTTCAGATTGATGGTTGGCTCCAAGCTTTCATGTCTTCATTGGTCAGTTGCTGGCCCGACTTCCCAAAGAACCACCACAAGAGGTTCCTGTCAGCAAGCACCTTTACCATTGTCGCGCGCCCCATGTCCCACCGGCAGGAATAGGCGTGCAACAACAGGATTCTTCTTCGAACAACCTTTATTGTACAATACTCTGAGCAGGGGATCTCCCTGAGCAGTGGACTTCTCCACGTGGGAGAGAAATGCATTGCTTATATATGCCCAGGAGACTTGTGTCCCTACCTGATTGGTGCGCCCTCCAGTAACTCAATAGCATGCCCCGAGAGCGGGCTGTGACGTATATGGCGCATGTGCTCTAAGTCTCTTGGCTGGGCAACAGCTCTGTTTGCCAAGTTCTCGGCGGGAAGCTGGCGCCATGTTTGGGTGTGGCACAAACAGCTCCCTACAGACCATGGCTATAGTGTTGGGTGTGGTATATGATCCATTTTTTTTTGTCCCTGTTCTTTCTTTGGACAAGAACATGTCTGGGTTTAAAAAGTTAGAGATGGGTGGGTAGTCCCATCCCTCAACCAGGGGCTGGGCCTATCTCCTGGAGGTGGTCTCCCCAGTTTCTATCTCCCCCTTCTCTGTGCAGTACAGCTAAAGTTAGTCCCACTGGGTCCATGGAGCCTCACATTTCCCTGGTGTCTGGGACTCTCCATTGGTAATGCCCAGTTTCTCATCCTTCTTGCTTCCTATTTTTGTTTGGTTTCCTGACTCTCTGTGCTTCTCTCACAACTCCTCCAGTTTTTCATGCTGCCACTCTTATTCCATACCCTCCATTCTCCCTCCCTTGTCACCCTTCCCTTCAGCCTCCCACAATCATCCTGGTCCTCCCTTAGCACAGGACTGAAACAGCCCCTCCCCGGTCTTCTAATATCTACCTATTAGTGAGTATTTACCTATAGATTGTCCTGAAGCTGTTTGTATTTTAATTCCACTTCCCAAAGAAGGGCTGCCTAGTCATATGACTCCAACTGAACCTTCCCATTTTAATTAGTAAAACAAAGGAAAGCCAGTAATTGGGCGGGGCAAGGGAATTAGAGAGGGCAGAAAGGTCGGAGGAGGTCAGAGGAGGTCAGGTGATGGAGGGGGAAGATCATGGCAACATGGAGCTTCCCAAGGACAAGCTAGACCCAGGTGGGGTTGATTGGTGTTAAAAAGCTATGAGCATTAAGGATTTTATAAGTCTAATATCTTATATAGAAGGACAGTTTGTATCTTTGTCTATTTGATGCAATCCTGTTGTGTAGAGGGTTTGTGGATTGAGAGTTGAATATATAAACCTGTATTGAAAGCTATTGGGCTGTAGATTTGTATTTGTGAGATTTAGGGGTACAGAAACACCCCTGGACAGAGGTGGAGAACAGGCGGTAGTAAACTGTCAAGGAAAGGAAGTTGCGTGAACAAGTTGGGCTGTGGTGGCTCAGACCAGGTGCCGGAGGTACTCCGTATCAGGGTCGGACCTGAGAATTGAGACCTCAGGGCCAGAAAAGAGATAAACCTTTTTATTTTTTAATATTTACTGCAACACATACCATGTGTGTTCTTTTGTGTCTGGGTTACCTCACTCAGGATAATATTATCTAGTTCTATCCATTTGCCTAAGAATTTTTTGAAGCCAATGTTTTAATCACTGCATAGTTCTCCATTGTGTATATGTGCCACATTTCCTGTATCCATTCTACTGTTGAGAAACATCTGGGTTCTTACTAGCTTCTGGCTATTATAAGTAATAGCGAATATCCAGTTCTCTATTGGATTGGTAAAGATTTTTTCCCCAATCTTTTGGTTGCTGCTTTGTCCTAATGACAATGTCCTTTGCCTTACAGAACATTTTCAATTTTATGAGGTCCCATTTGTCGATTGTTGA
Source organism: Micromys minutus (assembly GCF_963924665.1). Taxonomy (NCBI): domain Eukaryota; kingdom Metazoa; phylum Chordata; class Mammalia; order Rodentia; family Muridae; genus Micromys; species Micromys minutus. Next base: position 3,370,545 of record NC_137959.1, on the reverse strand, counting down.
TCTTAGGGCATAAGCCATTGCCGTTCTGTTCAGGAAATTTCCCCTATGCCTAGGTGTTCAAGACTCTTCCCCACTTTCTCTTCTATTAGATCTAGCATATTTGGTTTTATGTGGAGGTTCTCGATCTACTTGGACTTGAGCTTTGCGCAAAGAGATAGGAATGGGTCAATTTGCATTCTTCTACACATGCAGATGACTAGTTGAACCAGCATCATTTGTTAAAAATGCTGTCTTTTTTTCCACTGGATAGTTTTAGCTCCTTTATCAAAGTTCAAGTGTCCATAGGTGTGTGGGTACATTTCTGTGTCTTCAGTTCTGTTCCATTGATCTACTTTCCTGTTTCTGTACCAATACCATGCAGTTTTTATCACTATTGCTATAGCTTGAGGTCTGGGATGGTGGTTCCCCCAGAAGGTTTTCTATTGTTGAGAATAGTTTTCACTATCCTAGGTTTTTTGTTTTTCCAAAGGTATTTAAGAATCTCTTTCTGGTCGTTTTTCTGTCTGCGAGACCCAGTCCTGTAGTGACTCTTGTGATACACATTTTTCTTCCTCCATGGAGTGGGACACTCAGGTGGTGAAAGGGTTCTCCCCTCTCGGGCCCTCCGGGTCTGAGGTGAAGGCGTCACCTGTCGACCGAGGCTGCCTGCGTGATTGGAGCTGGAGAGATGTGCGGTGTTTCATTGCGCGCGTTGCCACGCCGTCCTCGGCGACACTGTGCACCTCGCCTGGGACCTGTAGAAGTCCCTCGGTGCCCTGGCCTTCTCCAGAGTCACAAACAACGTCGTTTTGTTAGAACCCTTTTTGGTTGGCATAGAAGGTTCTCTCAAATCCAGCACATACAACCTTTTATTCTGTAATTCCTGTGGGACTCCTGTTGGTTTCCATTTATATTCTACCCACGCTGCTCTGGCTGCCTTGAGAGGCCATTTCTGCCTTTCTTGTGATAAAATGCTGTGCTATCTGTTAAAAACAAAGGACATAGTAAATACATCTGAGATGGATATTCACAATGTGCCTTTACCAGAAAAGATTGCAGAGCTGAAAGAGAAGATAATGCTAATGCATACTCGTTTAAACTCACTGATGAAGACTCTGAAGGAAAAAACTCCTGATCCGTCTAACCAAGACAACTGAACAAACAAGGAAACAACACAATCTTGGGGTTCACAGAATGACCAAAGATCTTTCAACATGTGACTCTATTACTTTAAATTTATTTTAGTATTTGGATTCCAAATTGCCGATCTCTGAAAATGTATTTCACTACTAATAACCAATTAACATGCGGTGTCCCTTGTGTCCACAGTTGGCCAGGATAAGGAGATGGAGTTAATAGTGATGGTACTTCTACATGCCAGTTATATGAAAACTGATAAATACTTTTGGTTTGTTTGGACACAGGGTCTCTCTATATAGCTTTGGCTGTCCTGGGACTTTTTATGTAGACCAGGGTAACCTTAATACTTACAGAGATCCACATACCTCTGCTTCTTGCTTATGTAAACTAGACATGTATATTGAATGGTGCTGGTGAGTGCCTTTAATCCCAACACTCTGGAATCAGAAGTGGGTGGGTCTTTCAATTCAAGGCCAGCATGATCTACATAGTGAGTTCAAGAACAGCCAGGTCTACACAGAGAAACCCTGTCTGGAACAAAACAACAAAAACAAATATATATGTAATAAGTAACAGTTAATAAATAGGATACATTGCACAATAAATAATTTGTATCTTTTTGCTGTTGTTTTTAGATAGGGTCTCACTGTGTAATCCCCACTTTGGAATGTTATGTGAACCAGGATAGTCTTGAACAGAGAGATCTACCTGCCTTTGCCGCCTAGATTCTGAGATTAAAGATGTGCACCACACTCCTGTTGGGCGTGCAGAGGCTGTCAGCTCCCCTTGAACTAGAGTTACAGGTGTTGGAAACTAAGTACTTACCTGCTGAGTCATCTCTCCAGCCTCACAGACTGGGACCTGATAATTTGATAATACATTGAATAATGTTTGAGACAGGATCTTTCTCTGTAGCCCAGACTGGCCTCCAATGTGGCAATTCTACATCAGCCTTCTCAGAGCTTACTGGGCTTCCATACCCTCCTTAACATTAGCATACTTCCATTATCAAAGTTTAAAAACCATTAGGTCATTGTGTGTGTTACCAGGGCCTCATACATAGGTGATGGCTCTGCTACTTATCTCTCATCTAGCTAATAACTGTTTTTCTTAACTTCTGGATTTGCCATTTTGGATCAGACGTTCTCTAGAAAATTAAATCCTTGAACCTGAATTAGAATAAGGGGCAGTGTGTGAAGATATGTGTCCAGTAAATATTTTGTGGGAAACATTTCCTTTTAAAAATAAAAAATTAGTGCATATGAATTCAGAGGACAACTAACAGGTGTCAGTTTGTCCTGCATTGTGAGTCCAGAGGATTGAACTAAAATTGTCAAGCTGGTAACTCCTCTACTTGCTCAAATAGCTAGCCATCTCTTCTTTTTTTTAATTTCTAAATTAGCTATTTCTTTTTAAATTACATGTGTCTGTGGACACATATTTGTCATGGCTCACATGTGGTATTAGTTCCCTGAGGACATGTACAGTTGATGATGGCTGATGGGCAGAAAGACATTTTCTTCTGATAAGGTGCCCACACTCCCATAAATAGCCCTAAGCTCATTTCGTCATACACACACAAAAATGAGAGAAGAGAGGCTATGGGAAAATTAACTTTTTGGAATGGGATGGGGGAAGGAGATGTGTGTATATAATTCAAGTACAGTATGTGTGTATATACATGTGTGAAAAGGACATAAAACCCTTTGTGTATATATCTATATCTATATATGCTAATAAAATCTTTAAATGATAAAAAAAAGAATCTCTTTCTAACTTTATAAAGAATTGAGTTGGAATTTTGGTGGAGATTGCATTGAATCTGTGGATTGCTTTTGGTAAGATGGCCATTTTTACTATATTAATCCTGTCAATCCATGAGCATGCGAGTTCTTTCCATCTTCTGAGGTTTAAAGTTTCTGTCATACGGATCTTTCACTTGCTTGATTAGAGTCACACCAAGATATTTTATATTATTTATGACTATTATGAGTGGTATTGTTTCCCTAATTTCTTCCTCAGCCTGTTTATTCTTTGAGTAGAAGCGTACTAGTTTGTTTGAGTTAATTTTATATCCAGCCACTTTGCTGAAGTTGTTTATCAGCTGTAGGATAAGTGGATCAAGGACCGACACATAAAATCAGATATGCTAGATCTAATTGAAGAGAAAGTGGGGTAGAGCCTTTAAACATAGGCACAGGGGAAATTTCCTGAACAGAACACCAATGGCTTATACTTTAAGATCAACAATTGACAAATGGGACCTCATAAAACTGAAAAGGTTCTGCAAAGCAAAGGACACTCCCTCGTTAAAATTTTGGGGGTTGCTTATATATACTATCACATCATCTGCAAATAGTGATATTTTGACTTCTTCATTTCCGATTTGTAACCCCTTGACTTCCTTTTGTTGTCTAATTGCTCTGGCTAGGACATCCAGTTCTATACTGAATCGTAAGGACGATAGCGTGTAGCCTTGTCTTGTCCCTAATTATAATGGGATTGCTTTGAGTTTCTCTCCATTACTTTGATGTTGGGTATTGGTTTGCTGTATATTGTTTTGGCCATATTTATGTCTGCACCTTGCATTTCTTTTTTCTCTAATACTTTTAACATGAATAGGTGTTGTATTTTGTCATAGGGTTTTTCCACATCTAATGACATGATCATGTGGGAGTTGGTTTTTTTGTTTTTGTTTATATGGTAGATTACAATGATGGATTTTTATATATTGAACCAACCTTGCATCACTGAGATGAAGCCTACTTGATCATGATAGGTGATCACTTTGATGTGTTCTTGGATTCAGTTTGTGAGAATTTTATTGGGTATCTTTGCATTGATATAAGGGAAATTGGTCTGTAGTTCTCTTTCTTTATTTGGTCTTTTTATGGTTTAGTATCAGTGTAACTATGGCTTCATAGAAAGAATTGGGTACTGTTTTCTTCTGTTTCTGTTTTATAGAATTTTTTGAGGAGTATTGGTATTAGTTCTTCTTTGAGTATCTGATAGAAGTCTACACTAAAATCATCTGTGACTGGGCTTCTTTGGGTTGGGAGACTTTTAGTGACTGCTTCAATTTCCTTGAAGGTTATGGGGCTATTTAGATGGTTTATCTAATCCTGATTTAACTTTGGTACCTGGTATCTGTCTAGAAAATCAATCATTTTATCCAGGTTTGGTTGAATATAGGCTTTTGTTGTAGGATCTGATTTTTTTTTTTTAATTTCCTCAGTTTCTGTTGTTTTGTCCTTCTTTTCATTCCTGATGTTTTTAGTCTGGATACTGTCTCTGTGCCCTCTATTTATTCTGGCTAAGGGTTTTTATATCTTGTTGATTTTCTCAAAAAAATGGATTCTAGTTTTGTTGAATCTCTGTATAGTTTTTTGTTTGTTTGTTTGTTTGTTTGTTTGTTTCTACTTGGTTGATTTCAGCCCTGAGCTTGATTATTCCCTCTCATCTACTACTCTTAGGTGTGTTTGTTTCTTTTTCATCTAGAACTTTCAGATGAGCTATTAACCTGCAAGTGTTTGATCTCTTCAGTTTCCTTATGGAGCCACTCAGAGCTATGAGTTTTCTTCTTAGCACTGCTTTCATTGTACCCCATTAGTTTGGATATGTTGTGCCTTCATTTTCATTAAATTCTAAAAAGTCTTTAATTTCATTCTTTATTTCTTCCCTGACCAAGTTGTCATTGAGTAGAGTTCAGCTTCCATGTTTATGTGGACTTTCTGTTGGTTTTTGTTGCTATTAAAGACCAGCCTTAGTCTTTAATCCAAGAGAATACATGGGATTAATTCAATATTCTTTTATCTGTTGAGGTTTGTTTTGTGTCGAAGTATGGTTTTTTTTGAGAAGGTACCATGAGGTGCTGAGAAGAACGTATATTCTTTTGTTTTAGGGTGAAATGTTCTGTGGAAATCTGTTAAACACATTTGGTTCATAACTTCTTTTAGTTTCATTATGTCTCTTAAATTGCTGTTTCCATAATCTGCCCATTGCTGAGATTGTGTGTTAAAATCTTCTCTTATTGTGTGAGGTTCAATGTGTGTTTTGACCTTTAGTAATGTTTCTTTTACCAATGTGGAGGCCTTGCATTTGGGGTATAGATATTCAGAATTGAGAGTTCATCCTGGTGGATTTTTCCTATGATGAGTATGTAGTGTACTTTTCTATCTTTTTTTATAACTTTTGGTTAAAAGGTTATTTTGTTGAATATTAGAATGGCTACTGCAGCTTGTTTCTTAGGATCATTTTCTTGGAAAAAAGTTTCACCATCCTTTTTACTTTGAGGGAACATTTGTCTTTGACTCTGCAGTGTGTTTCTTGTATGTAGCACAGTGATGGATCTTTACACATATCTGGTCTGTTAGCCTATGTCTTTTTTATTGGAGAATTGAATCCATCAGTGATGAGAGACATTGGAGACCGATGATCATTGGTTTCTGTTACTTTTGTTGTTAGAGGTGGAATTATGTTTTATGCTTCTCTTCTTTTGGGTTTGTTGTTAAAAGATTAATTTCTTGCTTTTTCTCAGATTTAGTTCCCCCCCCTTTTTTTTTTGAACTTTTTCTCTTTTTATCCTCTGTAGGACTGGATTCGTGTAACAATATTGTTTGAATTTGGTTTTGTCTTGGAATACTTTGATTTCTCCATCTGTGGGAATTGCAAGTTTTGCTGGGTATAGTAGACTAAGCTGGTATTTTTGTTCTCTTAGGGTTTGTAAGACATCTGCCCAGGATCTTCTGGCTTTTATAGTTTCTGTTGAGAAGTCTGGTGTAATTCTGATAGGTCTGTTTTTATATGTTACATGACCTTTTCTCCTTGCTGATTTCAATATTCTTTCTTTGTCCTTTGCAGTTGGTGTTTTATTATATGACAAGAGGAATTTTTTTTCTGATCCCATCTTTTGTGTGTGTGTGTGTGTGTGTGTGTGTGTGTGTTCTGTAGGCTTCTTGAATGTTCATGGGTATTTTTTTCTTTAGGTTAGAAAAGGCTTTTTTCAATAATTTTGTTAAAGATGTTTGCTGGCCCTTTGTTGGGAATCTTTGCTCTCTTCTATACTTATTATTCTCACGTTCAGTCTTTTCATTGTGTCTTAGATTTCTTGAATGTTTTGATATAGAAGCTTTTTGCTGTTTGAATTTTCCTTGGCTGTTGGGTTGATGCCTTCTATCATATCTTCTGCTACTAAGATTCTGTCCTCTATCTCTTTTATTGTGATGTTTGCATCTATGACTCCTGTACTTTTTTCTAGATTTTTCCTCCTCCAAAAATGTCTCCCTTTTGACTTTTCTTTAATTATTCTATTTCCATTTTTAAATTCTGGACAGTTTTTTTTAATTCCTTCACCTGTTTGATTGTGTTCTCCTGTTTTGTTTTGTTTTTTTAAGGGAGTTATTTATGTCCTTCTTAAAGTCATTTATCGTCTTCATGAAATGAGAGTTTATATCTGAATCTGTGGTGGGAGAATCTGTGGTGGGAGAACTGGGTTCTGATGTTGCAAGTCAATTTGGTTTCTGTTGCTTATGTTCTTATGCTTACCTCTCGACGTCTGGTTATCTCTGGTGTTATCTGGCCTTCCTGTCTCTGATTGGAGCCTGTCTTTCCTGTGATCCTGTGATCCTGGAGAGTTGCAACTGGGGTGTGGGCTGTGTGGGATCAGGTCTGACACCATATGGGAACCAGAAGGTAAATGGGTCTCCAGCTGGGTGGGGAATCTGCTTCCCCACGTTACAGGGGTCCTAGTACACCAGGTCTTGGCACGGTGTTAAACCTGTGAAGCTAGATATGTCAGAATACATGAGGAATCGAGCTGCAACTCAAATATTTGCATTATTCTGCAAGCAGATTTTCAGTGAATATTTCTGTCTTTTTAATAAAATAGACAAGACAGACGCCCATAGGTGTATAGATTTATGTTTGTGTATTCAATTCAATTCCATTGATCAATGAGTCTATTTTTTAAAAACACCATGTAATTTTTACTACTTTATTTTTGTAACACTACTTGAAATTGGGAATGGTGAAACCTCCAGCAGTTCTTTTATTGTTCAGGATTGTTTGACCTGTCCTGGGGTTTTTGTTGGTGGTGGTGGTTTTGCTTGTTTGTTTTCCATATGAAGTTGTGAATTGTTCTTTTAAGGTCTGTGAAGAATTTGTTGGAATTTTGATGGATATTGCATTGAATCTGAAGATATAAGCCATATTTTATTATGTACATCCTACTGATGCAGGAGCATGGGAGATCTTTCCATCTTCTTATAGCTTCTTCAATTTTTTTTTCTTCAAAAACTTGAAGGTTTTATCATGCAAGTCTTTTGCTCGTTTTGTAAGAGTTACTCAAGATATTTTATAATATTTGAGGTTATTGTAAAAGGGGTCATTTCCCTAATTTCTTTCCCAGTCTGTTTTTTCATTTATATATGAAAGGGCATATACCACAATTTTTGTATCCATTTATCTACTGAAGGGCATCTGGGTTCTTTCCAGCTTCTGGCTATTATAAATAGGGCTGCTATGAATATTGTGGTACATGTATTTTTATTGTATGTTGGAGCATCTCTGGGGTATATGCCCAGAAGTGGAATAACTGGGTCTTCAGTTAGGACTATGTCCAATTTTCTGAGAAACTGACAGACTCATTTCCAGAGTGATTGTATCAGTTTACAACCCCACCAACAGTAGAGAAATGTTCCTCTTTCTCTGTATCCTCTCCAGCATCTGCTGTCATCTGAGTTTTTGATCTTAGCCATTCTGACTGGTATGGTGTGGAATCTCAGGGTTGTTTTGATTTGCATTTCCCTGATGACTAAGGATGTCAAGCACTTCCTTAGATGCTTCTCAGCCATTCGATGTTTCTCTATTGAGAATTTTTTGTTTAGCTCTGTACCCAATTTTTAAATAGGATTGTTTGATTCTCTGGTGTCTAACTTCTTGAGTTCTTTGTATACCTTGGATATTAGACCTCTATCAGATGTGGGGTTGGGAAAGATCTTTTCCCAATCTATTGGCTGCTGTTTTATGGTTTTGACAGTATCCTTGGCCTTACAGAAACTTTGCAATCTCATTAAGTCCCATTTCTCAATCCTTGGTCTTAGAGCACAAGCCATTGTTGTTCTGTTCAGGAAAATTTCCCCTGTACCTATGTGTCCTAAGGTTTCCCCTACTTTTTCTTTTAATAGTTTCAATGTGCCTGGTTTAATACAGAGATCTTTGATTCACTTGCACTTGAGCTTTGTACAAGGAGATAAGAAAGGGTCTATTTTCATTCTTCTGCATGGTGAGTGCCAGTTTAGCCAACTCCATTTGTTGAAGAGGCTGTCCTTTTTTCCATTGAATGTTTTCAGCTCCTTTTTCAAAAATCAAGTGTGCATATGTGTGAGGGTTTATTTCTGGGTCTTCTTTTCTGTTCCATTGATCAACATGCCTATCTCTGTATCAGTACCATGTGGTTTTTAACACAACTGCCTTGTAATATAGCTTGAGGTCAGGGATGGTGATTTCCACAGATGTTTTCTTGTTGTTAAGGATAGATTTCAATATTCTAGGATTTTTGTTATTACAGATGAATTTACAAATTGCTTTTTCCAACTCTATGAAGAATTGGGTTGGAATTTTGATCGGGATTGCGTTGAATCTGTAGATTGCTTTTGGTAAGGTGGCCATTTTTTCAATGTTGATCCTTCCAATCCATGAGATCTTTCCATCTTCTAAGATCTTTTTCAATTTCCTTCTTCAGCAATTTGAAGTGATATATTTCTGGTTTACTAAACAAAACAACATACACATTTGTCACCCTTCCTGAGTGATTCAAGTGCACATTAAATTTTTCATGTGGCAGAATTGTCTGAATATTTACTAAGACATGACTCCTGGGTCTCATCCTAAGGTTCTAACTGTCTAAATCTGGGGCAGGAACTTAGATTTGCATATCTAAGAAATTCTTATCGACAGTGTTTATGCTGAGGTTCTAGAGACTTCAGTTTAAGAGCCACAGTTCTCACCTATAAGATGTTTCATGTTCTTTAGTTTGATGACAGATTGTTCATATTTCAAGAAGAAGAGTGGATAGAATGGATCTTTAGGTCAACCCCACTCACTAACCACTAAGCTGACTGGAAATGTTGAAGTGGTACGGCATGTCTATATTGCAGGGAGAAGCTCAACTCTGTGCAACTGAGCTCAATCACTGCAGTGCTTCTGTCCTGTGTCCTAGCAACAAAGATGGTTAGAACCAAAATAAAAACAACAGACTCTACATTCTCCTACCTCTCACTTAGTGATGTGAGAAGCCAAATAAGGCTGTTTTCTCCTTTTTTCAAGACTCAGTTGTTTCTTTCTTTCACCAATCATGCAAACTGATGACGTTCTTTCAGCATACCAGTCTTTGTGAAAGTTTTGAGAATTGGTATGTACTGGCTGGTTTCGGGTCAACTTGACATAAGATGGAGTTACCACAGAGAAAGGAGCCTCAGTTAGGAAAACCCCTGTATGAGATCCAGCTGTAAGGAGTTTTCTGGGTGGTGCCATCTCTGGACTGGTAGACCTGGGTTCTATAAGAAAGCAAGCTGAGCAAGTCAGGGGAAGCAAGCCAGTAAGTGACATTCCTCCATGGCCTCTGCATCAACTCCTGCTTCCTTGTCCCGCGCAGACGCGGCACACGAAATAGGATTCTTCTGCAGTAAACTTTAATGCTCTCGAGAGGCAGAGCATAAGCTTCCAACACTTGAAGACGAAGACCCCGAACTATCTAGCCCATCCCCTTATAAAAAGATCAGTCCTCGCCTTGGACGTGGAGCCCCCTGATTGGTTGAAACTCATCAGGCCCTATGACGCTACGGGAGAGGCAGGGCTCAAGGAGTGGAAAGTTACCCAGCGCATGCGCACATGACTTGTTTACTGCTATCTCCAGCCGGATGTCAGCGCCATCTTGTAATGGAGAATGTGCAGGCAGCACCCCACACTTCCTGACCTGCTTGAGTTCCAGTCCTGACTTCCTTTGGTGATGAACAGCAGTGTGGAAGTGTAAGCTGAATACTTTCCTCCCTTTTCTCCCCAACTTGTTTCTTGGTCATTATGTTTTGTGCAGGAATAGGAACCCTGACTAAGACATGGTACAAATACCATTATCAACTTTTAGTGAAGAATTTCTTCCATGAATCCCTTTTGTTTGTTTATCTAGTCTGTATAGAGGGGCCACGAGAAGGTACCAGGGAGTCTGACTAAGTAGCAGAAGCAGGCTCCTCTTTGCAGCTTCCCTTGTCATCGTCCTTGCTTACTTTCATTTCTTGTCCACTGGATGAAGAGCCCCATGAGCATTTTCTTAGTCTTGGTACAATGCCTTGCACTGAAAGAAACTACGAATCTGCTTCCCACAGATCTGTTCTGCAGTGGGTGGAGAACAGTCAGAAATACATGGACCGGGAACCCCAGGAGAAGGAAGAACGAGGAAGAAACATGGGCATGCCGGGAGCAGAGGAGGGCTCCATGGAGAAGCTACATGGAGCACTCCTCATTCTGTAAGACTTGTCAAGTCTCCATCTTTGAGAGGTTTTGAAGTTCTGAACCAGCATTCTACCCTGAGCTCCCTTTGTAACTGCAGCGGTACTGAATTAATTGCTGAGGTACCACTAGACTGGATGGATGGATCCTGAAAAAAAGAGGAGTTGGATTCTCCATTCCCAACATTGAAGTTTTTCCTTCATAATGTTTTACTTTTCACAGCCAAGCCCATGGTGAAAAATATGCTTAAAAGGACACACTTCACATTTCTATCACCAGATTAAAGAGCACCATCAACTCCAGATGAAAATTATAACTGATTATTTATTTCTCTGAGGCTCAATAGTGTTCTAAACTGTCATGTCAAGAAGCTTGTAGAACAACACAGCAATGGAGATCTCCAGAGCAGCCAAGGTGAGTGGGGATAAAAACAGGATAACTGATCCTGAATCTAACGGTAACTGATCCTCCTCCTGTCCCCTCCATTTCTGTGTCTTTCATTTCTCACAGTTATAGCCTCTTGTGAACAAATGGGATAAGAATATAAGTTTGTATAAACTGCTGAATCTGGGACAGAGGTCTTGACAGAAAACTGATGCTCAGATGTTCAGTGTCTAATTAGCTCCCTGTGGCTCTGGTGGAACTTGAAATGCCCTGAACTGGCTATACTCAGATATTTTAGCAAACTAAGTGTGGGAACACATGAGCTTCTCCTCCTTTCTCAGATTACTGAGAACATTAGCTTTCATCTGGGGGCCAAAAGAAATTAACCTTTAAGTAACTGCTGCCTCTTAATAATGCCCAGTGGGTTTATTAGAATGCAAAGATCTGTGGGGTTGTGATGGAATGTGTGAGCTCTGCTCACTAGAGGTTCAGACTGAAGACTAAATGAAAAGACCAGACTTTTTTTTTTTTTAAAACTAATCTAGAAGCCATCCAAGGCCTCCCGAGATGCCTGAGAACTAGGCAGGAATTACTCCAATTTCCAATTTCCCATCCTATGCCAACCCAAACTTTCTCTAAAGCCACTGATGCCAGAGGGAAGGGGTAAGACACAGGGAACAAATATTATTGGTCAACTCGGGTTACAGCCTACTGTTATTTCTCCATCCCAAATGTGCTGTTTCTGTTTGGAGCCGCTTTAGCCCATAGCGGAAGTGAACACGAGTGAGTTTCTCAGCTTTCAAAATCACAACCTTCTCATGTGAAAGCTCGTGTGGTCATAAGAATATTTTTAAATGAGTAAAGTTATATGTTTTAAGTACTGGAAAATGCAAAGGAGAAACTTTTTCAAAGTTCCCTAGATTTTCTGTCACATATATTTCAGTATCTGACACAGGATCAGCCCTAACCCTCAGGCTTTCTTGCTTATTAAGCTTCTCTTCCAATTTCCTTCTTTTTACTTCCTCTTACTCAATAGCAAAGCATATTCCTGTTTTGCTTCAAACTCTGTTAGTCAGACTTTTTTTATCCCTTTAACAAGAATAGTTGAGAAATACAACCTAAAGGAAGAAAGACTTCATTTGAGTCGTGATTTCAGAAGTGCCAGGCTTCAGCAGGCCACCCAAGGTTACCCCAGAAATCTATATCCCTAGAACACACCCCACTGATGTTCTACCACCTTCCAACCCATTCAGATTTTGAACCCATCAATAGATTAAATCACTGGCTAGCACAAATGATCTAATCACCTCTCAGTGATTGGATTCACCACCTGAGGACCAAGCATTCAACACAGGAGTCATTGTGAGGATGTGTCATTTGTATATCATAGCTCATGCAAAGCAGTTCATCAATCTCCGTTTCTTTAGCTCTTGTCCTTGCATATTCCCTTGCTCTCCAACTGAGTGCAAACCATAGGAACACCAATGGACCTTATCGTTAGGTAGAGAACAGTAGCATCGGCAATACCTGAGACCTTGCTGGAAGTACAAACCCACAGTTCTCACCACAGAAACACCACAGCAGAAACCCTAGGGCTGGGGCTGGAAGCATGTCCTGACAATATTTTCAAGTAATTCTGCTACACACTAAAGTTTAAGCACCATTACTTTATTGAAGGGCAGTCAAGGTACCGCTGTGAATAAGGACAAAAGTATATAGTTTCCTGCAGGAACCCGAAGAATTCTGTTGCCCATTAAAGACCACCATTCATGCAAAACTGGGTTCTGTCTTCACCACTAAGAACAACTGTCAAATGAAGCACCATAAAGCAGAATCAGTGTTATTGAAAGGGATTTGTAGCATAGACTTTAAGCATAGGAACAGAGAGTAAGGGGTTCTAAGGATTGTTTGATTCTGTATAGTCTAGCTTCCTGAGTTCTTTGTATATTTTGGATATTAGCCCTCTATCAGATGTAGAATTGACAAAGATCCTTTCCCAATCTGTAGGGTGCTGTTTGTCTTCTTAACAGTGTCCTTGGCCTTACAGAAGCTTTGCAATTTCATGAGGTCCCATTTGTCAATCCTTGATCTTAGAGCATAAGCCATCGGTGTTCTGTTCAGGAATTTTTCCCCATGCCTATGTGTTCTAAGCTCTTCCCCACTTTCTCTTCTAATAGTTTCAGTATGCCTGGTTTTAGGTGGAGATCTTTGATCCACTTGGACTTGAGCTTTGTACAAGAAGATAGAAAAAGATAGATTTGCATTTTTCTGCATGCTGACTGCCAGTTGAACCCACACCATTTGTTGAAGAGGCTGTCCTTTTTCCATTGAATTCTTTTAGCTTCTTTGTCAAAGATCAAGTGACCATAGGTGTGTGGGTTCATTTCAGGATCCTCAATTCAGTTCCATTGATCTACCTGCCTATCTCTGTACCAATTCCCTGCAGTTTTTATCAAAATTTCTTCGTAATATAGCTTGAGATCAGGAATGGTGATTCCCCCAGAAGTGTTTTTATTCTTGAGAATAGATTTTGCTATTCTAGGTTTTTTTTTCCAGATGAATTTGCAAATTGCTCTTTACAACTCTTTGAAGAATTGAATTGGAATTTTGATGGGGATTGCATTGAATCTGTAGATTGCTTTTGGCAAATGGGCATTTTTACAATGTTGATCCTGCCAATCCATGAGCATGGGAAATCTTTCCATCTTCTGAAATCTTCTTCAATTTTTTTTCTTCAGAGTCTTGAAGTTCTTATCATATAGATACTTCATTTGCTTGGTTAGGATCACCCCAAGATAATTTATAGTCTTTGTGACTATTGTGAAGGGTGTCAATCCCCTAATTTCTTTCTCAGACTGTTTATTCATTGCGTAGAGGAAGGTGGTTGATTTGTTTGAGTTAATTTTATAGCCAACCACTTTGCTGAAGTTGTTTATTAGTTGTAAAAGTTCTCTGGTAAAATTTTTGGGGTCACTTAATTATACTATCATATCATCTGCAAATAGTGATATTTTAACTTCTTTCTTTTCAATGTGAATCCATCTGATTTCTTTTTGTTGTCCAATCGCTCTGGTCAGGACTTCCAGTACTGTATTAAATAGGTAAGGGGACAGTGGGCAGCCTTGTCTCGTCCCTGATTTAAATGATATTGCTTCAAGTTTTTCTCCATTTAGTTTGATCTTGGCTACTGGTTTGCTGTATATTGCTTTTACTATGTTAAGGAATGGGCGTTGTATTCCTGATATTTCCAAGACTTTTATCATGAAGGGGTGTTAAATTTTGTCAAATGTCTTCTCTGCAACTAGTGAGAGGATCATGTGTGGTTTTTTTTCCTTTGAGTTTATTTATATGGTTGATTATGATGATGAATTTCTGTACGTTGAACCATCTCTGCATCCCTGGGATAAAGCCTACTTGGTCATGGTAATGATTGTTTTGATGGGCTCTTGGGTTCAGTTTGCAAGAATTTTAATGAGTATTTTTGCATCGATGTTCATGAGAGAAATTGGTCTCAAGTTCTCTTTCTTTGTAGTGTCTTTGTGTGGTTTAGGTATGAGAGTAATTGTGCCTTCTAAGAACGAGTTGGGTAGTGTTCATTCTGTTTCTATTTTGTAGAACAGTTTGGAGAGTATAGGTATTAGGTCTTCTATAAAAGTCTGATAAAATGCCTCCATCTGGTCCTGAGCTGTTTTTTTTTTTTTTTTTTTTTTTTTTTTTTTTTTTTTTTTTTTGGTTGAGAGGCTTTTGATGACTGCTTCTATTTCTTTAGGTATTATGGGACTGTTTAGATGATTTATCTGATCCTCATTTAACTTTGGTTTGTTTTCTGGTATCTGTCTAGAAATTTATCCATTTCCTCCAGATTTTTCAGTTTTATTGAGTATAGGCTTTTGTAGTAGGATCTGATGATTTCTTGAATTTTCTCAATTTCTGTTATTATGTCTCCTCTTTCATTTCTGATTCTGTTAATTTGGAGACTCTCTCTGTGCCCTCTAGTTAGTCTGGTTAAGGGTTTATGGATCTTGTTGATTTTCTCAAAAAAAAAAAAAATAGCTCTTGGTTTTGTTGATTTTTTATATAGTTCTTTTTGTTTTTATTTGGTTGGTTTTTGCTCTGAGTTTGATTATTTCTTGCCGTCTACTCCTCTTGAGTGTATCTGCTTCTCTTCGTTCTAGAGCTTTCAGCTGTGCTATCAAGCTGCTAGTGTATGTTCTCTCCAGTTTCTTTTTGGAGGCATTCAGAGCGATGCGTTTTCTTCTCAGTACTGCTTTTCATTGCATCCCATATGAAAGTTTGGGTATGTAGTGGTGTCATTTTTTATCAAATTCTAAAACAATTCTTGATTTCTTTTTCTTGACCATGTTATTGTTGAGCATAGCATTCTTCAGCTTCCCCGTGTTTATATGGGTTTTTTGTTGTTTTTGTTGTTATTGAAGACAAGCCTTAGTCCATAGTAATTTGATAGGATGCATGGGAGTATTTTGATCTACTTGTATCTGTTGAGGCCTGTTTTGTGACCGACTATATGGTCAATTTTGGAGAAGGTACCGTGAGGTGCTGAGAAGGAAGTATATTCTTTTGTTTTTTATTAACCTTGGATAACAGGGAAAATATTTCCCAAAAGAAGAACATGAAGTAAATTATATATATTATTCTATAAACAATCATACACCCAAAGCAACCTCAGCATTTGTGGAGAACCATGCTCTGCTAGCTTTGTTCCAGTGGTAGGATCAGGTCTTCCCTTTACCATGGTCAAGCAGAACTCAGCCACTCCTGTAATTTGTTTTTATTTACCAATAACTATTAGTACAAAACCCAAATCCAAGTCTCCGTATATTGCTCCATTCCTCTAGTAAGCACACTGTCATTCTTTTTCAAAGTCCACACTTGACAACGTCTGATGGATACACTAATGGTATACATTTCAGAGATAATATATGAATGCTCAGGGTTACAGTTTCGATCTTGACTATTTCCCCACAGTCATTGTACTGAAAGCCTGGTCCTCAGACTACTATGAAAAGTGACAAACTTTTAGGAAGATACTAGTCAATAGAAATTAGGCTCCTTGAAGGGTGCCCTTTTTTTCTCTTTTACTTCTTGGCTCTCGAGAGGTAAAAATCCCCCCCACACACACACAATGTACTGCAAGACACCCAAAGTGACAGGGTGACAAGGCCAAGTGACCATGGACTAAAACCTCTAACTTCATGGGTCAAATATCATCTTCTCTTAAGTTGATATGGTGTCACTTTTCCTGGGGAGGTATGAACAGATATTAACCACCCAGAATAGGGCACTTCCATCAGACCAAAGAAATACAAACCCAGCTTGGTGAAATGGTGAGTTTGCTTATAGAAGTGTGGATGACACAAAGGCAGCTAAATCTATTCATCTGCCATCCCTGGAGCTTCCTTCACAACCTGCAGGAGCTTCCTGTTCACCAGCAATTAACACAACTTATACCAATTTGAGGAGGAGCTTGGGAATCTTAAAAATATGTAATATTCTAAAGTCTTGTGAATTTGCTGAGAATCCTGAGCCCGGTAAATATTTCATTAACTTTCCAAGTCTCATGAATGTCCATGTTCCTTTAGGGCAGAACTCTTCAGATGGGAGGAGATGGCCATGGGGAAGTTGTTCTTCTCAATATTTTGTCCCAACACCAGAAGTGACTCACATGCCCAGAAAACATTTTAAATCTGTTTCAGACGACCAATAGGGTACTTGATGGCTAGGGAGGTGGCTTGGTGGGAAATCACAAGTATGAGGACCTGAGTTCAGATCTGTAGACACGATGGGTGCCGTCATGTGTGTCGGTAATGCCAATGCTTGATGAGAGAGAACTGAAGGGGAGAATCGCTGGACACTCACAGGCCGGCTCGCATGCTGTAAACAGTTGTCAGCACAATAAAGGCCTGTATCAAGCAACGTGAAAGATGAGAGCCAAAACCTGAAGATGTCCAGTTGTCCTCTGACCTTAACACACACATTATAATATGTATACACCAATGTACACACACACGTACACACACACACACACACACACACACACACACACACAAATAGAGAGACAGAGACAGAGACAGAGAGACAGTGAGACAGAGCAGATAAGAATATAAAAGCTGAGCACAGAGGCTATGGAAAACACATGGTTTAGTAAAGGGGGAATAATTGAATAAATTTTATCTTACAAATCAGAACCTCTTAGCTTTTTCTTTTACATACTGAGATCACTGAACAAATAATAAACTTAAAGACTTGCCAGACAAATATTAGTAATCAATCATTTCAGATTCAGGCCATTGGCTAATTATTTTGTAACCTGTCATGACACATAGTTTTGGAGATTTTTCATGTGTGATCAAGGTCAGTAACTGGTTGGAAAATAAGCTCATAATAGTTCTACCATGAAGCCCCAGGGAAGTGAGTTGTGAGAGGGCAGGATGGAGAAATCTGGAGGCTCACACGCCCTTGCTTCTCCTTTACCATACTTCAAAATTGAAAACAAAAATCCTTCCCAGCTTAGGCAATTTGGGGACCCAATCTTGGCCTAGTTTTACTGTTTTTATATTTAGAACTATATTGTAATTACAAAATCAAAGGTAACCAGCGGGATTTTATTCAATGAAGTTTGAACATAATCTACCAATTTTCTTTTTTTTTCTTTTTTTTTTTTAGTTTTGTAAATTTTCTTTGTCCATTCTGTACTACTGTACTTCTGGGTTGTAGTGTATATGGGAAAGGGACCATCAGTTTTGTAGTACTGTTTGGATGCTGAAAGATGATGACAAATTAAGAGGACGTTTTAAGTTTCTCATTCCTGACACCATTGACAGTACCAAAGATCTGTTGATAAATACATAATATTCATCTATAGAAAATTTGATTATTTTGTTATATTTTAATTGAACATCTTTATTTTAAAAAATAAATATAAATGTACAGATTTTAAGCATTTTTGCATAAAAGTATACAAATACATGTTTGTCAGTACTTGGTTTTTTTTTAAAGGTTTGATAGTGTGCATCAAGATCTTACTAGTTACAACGAGCATAAAGTACATGTAAAACAAGATGCAACCTGGAATTAGTCTAAGTTTTCTTGGTGTGTAAAGATTAAGCATAATGGTTTTTCTTTCTTTTTTCTTGAACTTCATATAGTCTGTGAGTTGTTTCTGGGGTGTTCAGAGCTTTCTGGAGTTAGTATCCAATTATCAGTGACTGTATAATATGTCTATTCTTTTGTGACTGGGTTATCTCACTCAAGATGATATTCTCTAGATGCAACCATTTTCTTAAGAATTTCATAAAGTCATTGTTTCTGATAGCTGCATAGTACTCCATTGTGTAAATATACCACAATTTTTGTATCCATTCATCTACTGAAGGACATCTGTGTTCTTTCCAGGTTCTGGCTATTATAAATAGGGCTGCTATGAACATTGTGGTACATGTGTCTTTGTTGTATGTTGGAGCTTCTCTGGGGTATATGCCCAGAAGTGGAATAACTGGATCTTCATGTAGTACTATGTCCAATTTTCTGAGGAATCGCCAGACTGATTTCAAGAGTGGTTGTACAAGTTTACAACCCCACCAACAGTGGAGAAGTGTTCTTCTTTCTCTACATCCTTGCCAGCATCTGCTGTCATCTGAGTTTTTGATTTTAGCCATTCTGACTGGTGTGAGGTAGAATCTCAGGGTTGTTTGATTTGCATTTCCCTGATGACTAAGGATGTCAAGCACTTCCTTAGAAGCTTCTCAGCCATTCAATATTCCTCAATTGAGAACTTTTTGTTTAGCTCTGTACCCCATTTTTTGATAGGGTTGTTTGATTATCTGGTGTCTAGCTTCTTGAGTTCTTTCTATAACTTGGATATTAGGACTAACTGATGTGGGGTTGGTAAAGATGTTTTCTGAATCTGTTGGCTGCCATTTTGTTTTCTTGACAGTGTCCTTAGCCTTACAGAAACTTTGCAATCTCATTAAGTCTGACTTGTCAATATTTGACCTTAGAGCATGAGCCATTGGTGTTCTGTTCAGGAAATTTTCTCCTGTGCCTATGTGTTCTAAGGTGTTCCTCACTTTCTCTTCTAATACCAGTGTATCTGGTTTAATGTGGAGATCGTTGATCCACTTGTACTTGACCTTTGTACAAGGAGATAAGAAAGGGTCTATTTTCATTCTTCTGCATGTTGAGTGCCAGTTGGACCAACACCATTTGTTGAAGAGGCTGTCCTTTTTTCATTGAATGTTTTCATCTCCTTTGTCAAAAATCAAGTGACCATATATGTGAGGGTTCATTTCTGGATCTTCTATTCCATTGATCCAAGTGCCTATCTCTGTAACCAGTTCCATGCAGCATGGTACCGATTTTCTAAAATATGCTTTTCTGCATATATTTGGCTTAATTGTGTAGTCACACATAAGAAGTTACTGTGAAGTTTTTAACTTAAAACAACTAATATTCATTACCTCATGTCATTTCTAAAGCCAGAAATCAAGGAATGGCTTGGGTTAATTGTGGCTTAGATTTTCACATGAGGTGACAGCATGTCAGTCAAGTTCGAGTCAAAGGACTGAGTTTAGTAGTGCATGCCTGCATTATCAGCTCCTTGGGAGGCTGAGGCAGGGGGATCACTTGAATTGTGGAGTTCATGGCCAACCTTAAAAATAAGCTGAGGTCCTGACCGACGAAAGAAAACAATACCAGAAGCTGACTCAGAAGGCTTTGTTGAAACTAGAAGCTTTCCTTCCTACCTTCCTATGTACTCAAGTAGCTCCACACAGACAGTCTTCAGTTCTTTGCCAGGTAGACTTCTCCATGAACGCAAACCGGGGAGGAAAGGGTTTACTTGGTTTACATGTCCATACCACTAGTCAGCATCAAAGGAGATCAAGCTAAAACCTAGAGGCAGGAGCTGATGCAAAGGCCACAGCAGAGCTCTGCTTACTGGCTTACTCTCCAAGGCTTCCTCAGTCTGCTTTCTTATAGAACCCAACACCACCAGCCCAGGGCTGGTCCTACCCACAGTGGGCAGGGCCCTCCCCCAAAACAATCACTAATTAGGAAAATGCTCTACAGACTTGCTGATAGTTTGATCTTATGAAGGCATTTTCTCACCGGAAGCTCCCTTTTCTCCAGTGAGTCTAGCTTCTGTCAAGTTGACGTTAGATAGCCAGCACACTCAGTATGAATCTTTTCATTTCTCTGCATTGTGGCACCCATAGTAACAGATACACAAACTGACATGTGATATGATCGTGGAATGTTAAACGCACACATAGACACAAGTGGGCTCGGCACTGTTTCAATATCACTGTACTTAATCCACGTGTGATACAATGTTATCTCTGGGAGTGTGTTAGGCATGCTCCTGTCACTGTAAATGGATATCTGAGATAACCAGCTTATGAAGGTTTGTTAGCCACAGTCGCAAAGGTTTCAGTCCGTGGATTATTGGCTCCATGGCTCCTTGGTCTGTAGCATTGCAGGACATCATGGCAAGGGGGTGTGATGAATAAAAAACACTCACCTCATGGCTGGGAAGTAAAAATGTGTGTGTGTGTGTGTTAGTGTGGGTGTGGGTGTGAGAGAGAGAAAGAGAGAGAGTGTGTGTGTGTGTTAGTGTGGGTGTGTGTGTGAGAGTGTGTGTGTGTGTGTATGTGTGAGTATGTGTGTGAGTGTGTGAGAGTGTGTCTGTGTGAGTGTGTGTGTATGAGTGTGTATGTGTGTGAGTGTGTATGTGAGTGTGTGAATATGTGTGTGTGTGTGTGTGAGAGAGAGAGAGAGAGAGAGAGAGAGTGTGTGTTAGTGTGGGTGTGGGTGTGAGAATGTGTGTGTGTGAATATGTGTGAGTATGTGTGTGAGAGTGTGTGTGTGTGTATGTGTGTGTATGTGTGTGTATGTGTGTGAGTGTGTATGTGAGTGTGTGAGTATGTGTGTGTGTGTACACGTGTGTGTGTGTGTAGCTGATAGTGGAAATATGCTTTAAGGTCATGTCCCAATTCCCTAAAGATTTCCCATCGACACTGCTTCTTCGAGGTTCTGCCACTTCCTCAGAAGACCAGTCACTGTGGAGCCCAAGCCTATAACATACTGGTCTAAAGGGGACATTTAAGTTCCAACTCTGGTAGGGAGGAGAGGCAAAGTGTTCCTGCTTGGTTATAGGTTCTCTGTATGGTATTCCCATAACTCCACGTGAATCTACAATTATCTCGTACTATAACATTTAATAAAGCATTTTATCTTTTGGCTTCATAATCAAACATAAAGACTGAACAGTCTTATTGAACGTTTATCTGCATATCACCACCCCTGCGGAATATTTTCTCTCAAAATCAAGTTAGCTAGAAGGCTTTAACAAAAGGGCTGTATTGGGCTCCTCATCAAAAGTACAATTACGTATGCCTGAGAGAGCCACGTGATTACTAAAGAGTGAGAACGTCCAGGTTAGTAAAGAGCATCATCTCACCTGGACTCTGGTGTGCAATAGGAGAGAACTAAACCCACCACGACAGAGAGCCAGATTCGTTGCCTCCTAAGGAGTAAAACAACACATGAGAGTAATACTGCCTAAGCTAAGTCATACCAGACAAGCTAAGGCTTCACATTTACCTAGACCACCAGCTTGATGCACTGGGGAGGGGGGTGTATTAAACTGATTTTCGTCTGTACAGGATGGGAGTCTGTGTGTCTGTTGGTGTGCATATATGTGAGTCTAATGTAGTGTAGTTGTTCCTGTGCCTAGTTTTACATCACCCAGCTGAAGTACTTTCACACTAGTTCAACTGTCTTTAATCGGGAGGACAACCTTAAAAGTTTTCTTTGGGGGCGCCTGGTAAGATAGATCAGTGACAAAGAGAGCTCTTACTGCTCTTGCAGAGACCCTGGATTCCATCCCAGCATCCACATGGCAGCTGACAACAACCTGTAATTCCAGTCGAGGAGATCTGACTCTGACTTCTGACCTCCTCAAGTACCAAGGATGCATGTGATACGCAGACACACATGCAGCAAGTGTTCACACACATAGAGTATAAACAAAAATATTTTCAGTTGCCTTTACTTTAAAATGTAATGCATTCTATGGTAAATCCAAGAGCTATATCCTCTTATTTAATATTAACAACTTTGAGTTGTCAGGAATAGTTTTTAAAATATTTGCTTAACTACAAATTGTCCTTACAACCTTATATTTCTAATAAATACACATCAAGCTAACCTCTGTGCGAATCTGAACAGCTCTGCTCTAATGAAAGATTTCCTATAAACATAATTTTTCTTATACAAAGTATTATCAAAACTTTTAATAGATACTTGGTGCCAGACATGGCAGCACATGCCTAGTAATCAGAAGGCAGAGGCAGGCAGAGCTCTGTAGGTCAGGGGCCAGCTTGATCTACACAGAGAGTTCCAGGACAGCCAGGGACACACAAGAGAGTCCTTGTCTCAAAAACCAAAACAAAAAACAAAAAGAGGAAGGAAAGGAAAGAAATACTTCACTTTTATGTGAAAGAGTACCATAAAGAGACACATTAAGTATTAGCAGGAGCTGTTTTGTGTAAGTAGGTTCACTTAGCTTTTGTTTCTGTTTGTGTCTTATTTTCCTGATTTGCTATGGGGCTATGTATGAATTCATGTAGTGGAAGATGATTTATAATGAGTGTATGTTCACTGTGCAAGGTGATAGGTTCCAGTACGTCAGCTTCTCATACTCTATGTTACGTACACTGCTCTTGTTCACCTGCCATTGTCACCCCACCCTGAGCCTCACTTTGCCTCCTAAATAGTCACACATTCATGTAACTTTCATGACTTTTTTTTTTAAATCTAGATTCTGCATATGAGAAAAAAACTTGCAATGCTTGTTTTGGGGGAATTGATCTTTTCAGTAAATAAGAATATCCAGCTTCATCTAATTTCAAAAATGGCACAAATTCATGCTTCCATGCCTGAGACAACTCCATTGTGTGCATACATAGCACATTTGATTTATCTGTCCATGTGTTGTTTGACACCTAGTTTGAGTCATTGCCTGGCTAGTGGGAATAATGCCACAGAGTATGTTCAGCTCTCTCTGTGGTATGTTGGCTTGGCATGGTAATTCTATGATCGGTTTCCCCCCAGAATCTCCACACTAATTTCCATTGTGACTGTACTAATGAACATTACCATTAATTTAACATTATTAAAGCTCTTTTCTCCCACATCCTCACCAGCATTTGTTGTAGAAGCTCAACATACTTTGCATTTCTCAGATGAGTAAGGATGTCGAAAATGTTTTTGTTTTCATATGTGTGTTGGCCATCTGCATTTGATCTTTTTAGAACTGTTCATTTTATTTCTCTACTTAGTGGATGTGTTTTATGTAGAAGGTGGTCTTTTATATCTAGATATTGATCATTTATTAGATGCAGAAATGTCCAAGGTGTTTCTCCAACTCTACAGGTAATTCACTATGTTAACTGATCCATTGTTGGACAGATGATTATTTTGTAATGCAAAAATCACTTTTCCACTTGCTAAGATTTTCTGGGCTATTGGGGTTCATGTTACATAGCCAAAAGATTTCTGTAAAGTGCTCATGTAGTTTAAGAAATAACTCTAGGAACTGACAATAGAATTGACTGCTGGTGAGGATGCAGAGGAAGGGACTTTTCATACACTTCTGATAAGGATGGAAATGAATCCAGTCACTCTCAGAATCAGTATGGAAGTTCCGCAAAAACTAAAAATAGTTATCCCACTTCTGGGAATAAACCCCGGGAAATACAAGTCATATTGTTACGAACATAGCTGCACACCCAGGCTGACTGTGTAACACCCAGGCTACTATGTGTTCCAGTCATAGTAGTCCAGTTATGAAACAGCCTCGGTGTATCAACAGATGAATAGGGAGAGGGAATGTCAGATAGATGGACAGATAAATAGATAGATGGATGGATAGATAGATGGGTGGATAGATAGATGAGATATATATATATATAGATAGATAGATAGATAGATAGATAGATAGATAGATAGACGACAGACAGACACACACAGAGATGAAAGAGTATTGTATAGATATATGCACGTTAGAATTTCATTCAGACATGAAGAATAACAAAATGTTGACATTTGTGGGAAGATGGGTGGAAGTGCAGAGTAGCTGACAGAAGGGCAGAAAGATGATAAACACACAATGGAATATTACTCAACTATTAAAAACAAAGGCATCGTGAAATTTGCAGACAAGTGGGTGGAACTAGGAAAGATCATCCTGAACAAGGTAACCCAGACCCAGAAGCACAGTATATATTAGTAGGTATTAGCTATAAGGTACAGGACAGCCATGCTCTAATCCACAGAGATAAACAAGGACTGTGCAATGGACAGCACTTGAATCTCACTGAGAAGGGGAAATAATATAAATGGCTGGGGTGGGTATTTTTAAATAAGATAGAGATTTTTATACAATTTATAAGAGATTTAAATAAATAGGAGAGATTTTTAAAAACGATACTGAGTAAATTAAAAATATAACTCATTTTAGTTTTGCAGATTTTATGGAGGGGTTGTTTTAATTCATTTTATTTTTAAATTAAACAACTTTATTTTAAAAAACAAAGATAAATGTATAGATTTTAAGCATTTTTGCATAAGAGTATATGAATACATTTTTGTCAGTACTTAATTTTTTTAAAGGTTTGATAGTGTGCATTAAAATCTTACTAGTTACAATGAGCATAAAGTACATGTAAAACAAGATATAACCTAGAAATAGTTAAAGTTTTCTTGGTGTGTAAAGATTAAGCATAATGGTCTTTCATTTTCTTTTTTTCTTTTTTTTTTCTTTTTTTTTCTTTTTGGCCTTTGTTTTTTCTTGAACTTCATATAGTCTGTGAGTTGTTTCTGGGGTTAGTATCCAATTATCAGTGACTGCATATTATGTCTGTTCTTTTGTGACTGGGTTATATCACTCAGGATGATATTCTCTAGATGCAACCATTTTCTTAAGAATTTCATAAAGTCATTGTTTCTGATAGTTGAGTAGTACTCCATTGTGTAAATATACCACAATTTTTGTATTCATTCATCTACTGAAGGACATCTGGGTTTTTTCCAGCTTCTGGCTATTATAAATAAGGCTGCTATGAACATTGTGGTGCATGTGTCTTTGTTGTATGTTGGAGCTTCTTTGGGGTATATGCCCCAAAGCATAACTGGGTCTTGATTTTATGTTAACTTTGCATGTAGTGGAGTCAGAGCTCACTTGTGGCAATTGGCTTTCTCCTTCTATCATCTGGGTACTAAAGAGTTAGTCAGGTTATCAGGCTTGGGGAAAATTGTCATTACCACAGCAGCACCACACCAGCCTGTTAAACTTAGATGAACTGGACAAACTTCTCCAAAGCTGCAGACAATGAAGAACACTTCTGTATCCTCACCAACATGAGCTGTCACTTGAGTTCTTGATCTCAGACATTCTGACAGGTGTAAGATGGATTCTCAGAGTTGTTTAGAGTCACATTTCCCTGATGACTAAGCATGTTGAACATTTTCTTAAGTGTTTATCGGCCATTAAAGATTCCCTTGTTGAGAATTCTCTGCTTAGCTCTGTAACCTGTTTGCAATTGGTTTGTTTGGTTGTTGCTGTCTAATGTCTTGATGTAGAGTTGGTAAAGACATTTTTTGCATTCTCTTGGCCCTTTTGAGTGTGTCCTTTGTCTTACAGAAGCTTTTCCGTTTCGTGAGGTTCCATTTATTAATTGTTGAACTAATGTAGTACCTGATCTGTTGGTGTTCTGTACAGGAAGTTGTCTCCTGTGCCATTGCATTTAAGACTTTGTCGGTGGGAGGGCAAATGTGTACAACCACTTTGGAAAGCAATCAAGTGGTTTCTCGGAAAATTGGAAATAGTTCTACCTTGAGACCCTAATATACCACTCCCAAACATATTTCCAAAAGGTGTGCCAACATATCTCAAGGGAACTTGCTCAGCAATGTGCATAGAAACTTTATTTTATCAGCCAGAAACTGGAAACAACCTAGACGCCCCTCCGTTGAAGAATGGATAACGTGGTACATTTACACAATCGAATATTGCACAGCTATTAAAAACAAAGGTATCATGAAATTTTCAGGCAACTGGATGGAGCTAGAAAAGATCATCCTGAACAAGGTAACCCAGATCCAGAAATACAAACACAGTATATATTAGTGTGTATTAGCCATGAAGTGCAGGACAAACACAGTATATATTAGTGTATATCAGCCATGAAGTGCAGGACAAACACAGTATATATTAGTGTGTATCAGCCATGAAGTACAGGACAAACACAGTATATATTAGTGTGTATCAGCCATGAAGTGCAGGACAAACACAGTATATATTAGTGTGTATCAGCCATGAAGTGCAGGATAACCATGCTACAATACACAGTCCCACAGAAGCCAAGTAACAAGGAGTGTCCAAGGGAGGGTGCCTGAACCTCACTGAGAAGAAAAAATAAAATAGACATCTGGGGTGGGTAGGAAGATTACTAGATGGGAGAGGGGGTAGGGAGGAAAACTGGAAGGTTCACCGTGTAAGAAGAGAGAACTGGAATCATTGGCAGGGAGAAATGTATCTCTGGGACAAGCTAGAAATCTTGGACAATGGGAACTCCCAGGAAGCTATTAGCAATATTCCTTAGCAATAGGAAATATGGAACACAAAAAGGTCACCTCTTGTAGCCAGGTAAGACTTCCAATAGAGAAACTGGAACAACCCAGCCACAAAACCTTCAGTCCACAATTTGTCCTGCCTGTAAGAGGTGCAGGGATAAAGAGGGAGCAAAAAATGAGGAAATGACCAGCCAATGACAGGTCCAGATTGCATTCCAAACCACAAGAGAGAACCCACTCCTGACAATATTAAAGATATTCTGCTATACCTGCAGACAGGAGCCTAGCATAGCTCATGTCATCAAGGCTTCACCCAGAAACTGAT
This sequence comes from Micromys minutus, assembly GCF_963924665.1. Classification (NCBI taxonomy): domain Eukaryota; kingdom Metazoa; phylum Chordata; class Mammalia; order Rodentia; family Muridae; genus Micromys; species Micromys minutus. Next base: position 3,343,559 of record NC_137959.1, on the reverse strand, counting down.
GGAAGCAGATGCAAAGACTCACAGCCAAACATTAAGTGGAGCTCAGGGAATCCTGTGGAAGAGGCGCTGAAGAATTGAAAGAGCTTGAGAGGTCAAGGACACCGCAAAAAAATCCACAGGATCAACTAATCTGGTCACAGAGGTGCTCCCAGGGACTGAACCATCAACCAGAGAGTATGCAGGGAATGGACCTAGTCACCCTGCACACATGTAACAGATGTGTTGTGTGGTCTTCTTGTGGGACCTCGAACAGCAGGATCAGGGGCTGTCTCTGACTCTGTTGCCTGCCCTTAGATCCCTTTCCCCTAACTGAATGGCCGGGGCTAGCCTCAATGGAAGAAAATGTGCCCAGTCCTACTAAAATTGATATGCCAAGGTAGGCTGATATCTATGAGAGGTCTTCCTTTCTCTGAGGAGAAAGAGAGAGAACTTAGGGAAAGGGGAGAAAGAGGAACTCAGAGAAAAGTAGAGAGGGGAAGCCCCAATGAGGATGTAATTAAATGAGTTAATTAATGAAAAATGCAAAATACTTTTAAAAATACTTCAAGAAATAATAGATAAACTAAAAACTAATTAAATTTATTGTTAGAAATGTTCTTACAATGTTTCCTGCCCAGATAGCCTCACTGATAAGCTGTCAAGATTCTTAGAGAAGAATAGAGTATTAATTATGCATAAAGTCTTCTTCAAAATTAATGAAAAAAGGGAAGATACCCAAAATTGCTTGAACCAACTAATTCACTTGAGTATTTAGAGTTGAGCAAATATGCAATAAGAAGAAACCAGATAGATTCAGGTGTCAAACTTCTTAGAAACTATTTGCAAATTGACTCCAAATAATTGTAAGGGGGGAAGGAGGAAGGGATAGAGGGAGAAGGGAGGGAGGAGAAGAAGAAGAAGAAGAAGAAGAAGAAGAAGAAGAAGAAGAAGAAGAAGAAGAAGAAGAAGAAGAAGAAGAAGAAGAAGAAGAAGAAGAAGAAGAAAAGAGGAGGAAGAGGAGGAGGAGGAGGAGAAAGTAGAGGAAGGAGAGGAAAGGGAAAAGAAGAGAAGAGAGGAGAGGAGAGGAGAGGAGAGAAGAGGAGAGGAAAGAAGAGAAGAGGAAAAAAGGAAAAGAAAAGAAAAGGAAGAAAATACACTGTATACACTGTGGCTAACTGAAGCTTGTCTCAGGAAAGCCATGTTGGCCTACTATCAAAAGTCACTCAGAAAATTTGCTTTATCAAAAGACTAGAAAGAAACATCTTAAATGATCACCTCAGTGTGTACATAAAAGGCATTTGTTAACATCTAATCTCTAATTCCTGGCTTTCGAAACAGCCCCTGAACAAATTTAGAATACATTAAATATCTTAGCCAACTGTAGGGATCCCCAAGACCAGTGCAGTTTACAAGCTACTAATGGCAGGACCCTGGCCAAGCAAAGGCACTGGCTCTCATCGCTTCCGCTTAGCCCTCTGCAGAGAAGTTCCTGTGTCGTGTGGCAAGCCAGGTAACAGCTACACAGTTTGGAAGAAAATGTAATACTTTTTCATGAACAATTACTTACACAGAAAATCCTATAAAAGCTACCAAAAAGCTACTTAAATGAATGGGGAAAAATGCAGTTTATAGAGCATGGAGTCAATGCAAAAAATTATCTCTGGGTAATAGCAACAAGCAATAAAATTTATATTAAAATATGCAATATTCTATGACACCAAAATATTAACTAGGGACAAATATGAGACTTGATTTGTGAGACAGAATGCTATAGTGAATAAGACTTATGTAAATGGTGAAATATACTACATTCATGGGTTGGAAAACTCAACGTTGTAAGATGTGGACCTCCATGGATTAATTTATGGTGTCAGTAGAAACTTTCTCAAAATCCAAGCAACCATTTCTGTAAAATTAACAAGTTTATTCTGACATTCACGTAGAAAAGTGTGATGACTGAAATGGTCAAAATAACTTTGAAAAGAACAGATACAAATTAAGAAGATTTGCAGAATACTGCCTCATTTCAGGGCTTATACACTTCCATAATTAAGAAACATAGTACTACTGAAAGGAAGAAATCCCTGAAATGGCGTACAGTTCGGATAAGCATGTGTCTACCTCGTTCTCAGTGCAGGCACCAGCCCCATGTAGCAAGGGACAGAGAAAGACTTCAGCAACTAGTCTTAGAATTACTGCCTAGATATTTGTCAAGAAACATTGATGTTACTTTTCACAATTTTAAAAAATTAACTCAAAATAAATAAAAGATTAAAAGCAAGAGCTTAAGCTATAGAACTTATAAAAGAAAATGTAGAAAAAGATTTTATAACAGCAAGTTTGCCGAAGATTTCTTAATTTTTGCATATGGAGAACAAGATAAGAAAAGTCCTCAAATTTGATTCATTAAAAATTAAAATATTTTATTATTTGAAAAATACAGTTTGAAACTTTTAAGGCATGTTGTGGAGTGAGAGACATAGTTTTAAAGCATACACATGTATATACACACAAATCATGCATATTTACCTATTCTAAATATATATGTTCATAACATGAGTTTATACTTAGAATATATGGGAAACTCCTGAGATTCATAATTAGATATTTGACCCAATGCCAATGATGCAGATCTCAAGTCAGAATTCAAAAATACTAAAGATCATGTTTCACTAGGAAGATATGAATTAAAACCAAATGTGAACAATTCATACCCTTCCACTAGTATGCCAGAGGGTTTTATCACACCGACCACTGCCAAGGTGCAGGAGCCGGCACTTGCCTATGAGCTGGATTTAATATAGAATAGAACAGTTGTTTTACAAAATAGTTTTCAGTTTTCTTACCTTATAACTATGTCTTCCACATCACCTACACCTACTACTTATTATTACTAACGTGAAACAAAAACATAAGTTCAAAAAACCCTTTGGACATATTTATTGTAGCTTTTAGTTTCCATGACCCGATACTAAAGGCAAGTGAATGTACTGACAGAAACATTGATCCGTCTCGTTCACTGTGACAAAACAGCAACATACAGCTTAAAGAAGGATTTATTTTGACTCACGGTTTCGGAGATTTCAATGTGCGGTCCTTGCGTCTGCTGACTCTGGGTCACAGGATGCATCAGAGAGGACTCTCCTCACAGCAGAAAACAGGGCCAAGTGCAGGTCACAGAACCCAAATCTATTCCTAGTAGGCCACTTCCTACAGCTAGATCCCACACCCTGCATCTCCAGAACCTCTGAAAATAACAACAGCAGCTGAGAACTAAGCTTTCCACAGCACGTGATTCTGTCTGAGACATTTTATAGTCGCACAAGTGAGAGTGTAGCAGGGAAGTGGCCAGTGTCTACCTGTGGACAGGGATGATAAGAGGAGAGAAGGGAATAGAGCAGATGCAAGCTCACTGGTTGAAAGCAAGTTTCAGTCCAGGCTGCAATTGCAGGTTCTGACCTGAGATCGTTTCTAGACGAGGATTTTCAGAAGTGGCCGTAGCTGAAGACTAGAGTACAGTACCAATATTTACTGATATTGACAGATGGCCACCAGTCTTTCTCTCCTCTAAACCAGTTGATTTTTATTCTGTGTGCAGAAATGTCTTGGTGCATATGACTGCTCTTCCTATCTGTGAGGTTGGTGCCAGGAGAGGGCATCAGAAGAGGACATCAGAAACTCCTAGATTGGAATTACAGACATTTGTAAACTGTCATGTGGGGGCTGGGAAGTAAAACCATGCACTCTGGAAAGCAGTTGGTGATCTTAGTAACTCAGCCGCTCCTACGCCATCACCCTTTCCGTACTACTTAGTAGATAATTTAACACCTACTCTCTAAGGAAAGGAAGAGAGTTTAGAAAGCCCTTTTGCAAATGAAGTGGTATGCTAACTAAATTGTTTGGGGACCATGTGTAGTGAAGTGCCTTGTTCTTTGTATGTCGTGGAGTAAAGAACATTGTGGCCATGTTGTGAAAGCCCTTTGGCTTTGATCTACCATCACCAGAAAACAGTGTGGACAGTTCAGAAGAACCCAGTCTACACAAATAGTAGCATTTGGTGTGGTTGATGTCGTATTTATAGAGCGTGGCAGCTGTAGACTCACATGACACAGCTGGAAAACGGGATGAAAACTCAGACCTTAACATTCGGTTTTGTCCGTGCAAACATTCATGCGTATATGCTGCACACCACACGTTTCAAGGCTGCACAGGTCATACAATGAAAGTATTGTTTCTCCTCTACACTGAAGAAGTTAATGGGAGTTTACTGAGAGAACTCAGACCCTGAATCTAAAAACTACCTGAATCTCACAGCTTAGTTTTCCAAAATGCATTTGAAAGGTTTTTAAGGTTCTTGCAGCTCAGGACAAACAAACAAGCAAAAACTTCTAACCACAAAAAGGGAGTAAAAGTAGATGAAATCGATATGTTATTGCATATGCCTTCCCACTCCCAGATGGTTCAAGACAGTGAGAGAATAGACCATCTACGCTGCACTAGAAAATAGGTGATCTGATTGTAGTCCAGGGCTTTCTTGTCCAACACTGAGAGATATTTAACAGAATAGAGTTCAAGGTCATTGCACTCAAGTTAGCCTTTCTGTTAAAGTGTCGGTCCTTTCTGGGTGAGACTTATTCCCTTTGCATTACTGCCTTCCTGTGCAGCTTTTTGTCACAATGAAAAAAATGTGTAAAATATTATTCAATTTAGCTCATGTTTTGGGAGATGTTTAGACCATGACCATTGGCCCTAAAGTTTGAAACTACAATGGGGAAGTAAATCTTGGTGGGAGCAGGTTGTGGTGTTAACTCTTCACCTCCTGGTAACCAGAGGAAAAGATGATGGAGAAGACGGGTCCCAGTATCCTCTTCAAGGTACCAAGAAACTTAATTTCTGTCTCCTATGCAACAGGTTATAAAGTTCCCAACACCTCCCAATAGTGTCAGGAAGGAGCAAGCCTTTGACACTCAGACTTTTAGAGGATGATTCTCTGAACTCCAGCACCACCCTCTGCATTGGAGGTTTAAAACTTTGAGATGTGGATGCCCTGCCTGATTCCATTTATATATAAATCTCTAGGAAGCTTAAAAATGTATATTCATTTAATTCTTTACAGCAAATGAAAGCATGACCCTTCTCTGTAATTTCAATGTATTCATGGAAATGGACATGCAAAGTGTCTAATTTTAATGCCGGTTAATATGTTTTAATCACTGTTTTCCCAGCATGCTTTGAGATCACACAATGGTATAAAAGCGAAGAGGGTAAACAAGGAAGGAGTTCTGTCTCTAGTTAATTTTTTGCTAATTGAGCTGTGTCTACCCAAGATGTGGTTTTGTACTTTTAAGCGCACTGCAAGAAAGGCTCAGGACTACCCTGGGGCTGCAAACACTCTGTAGTCACCAGCAGGCTGATAAAGAGTCTATATTGGGTTAAATCTACATCTATTTACTTTTCTCACCTCACAACAAGACATTCACATAAATTAATATGCTTATTATAGTGCTCTAAAAACACCCAAGTATGGAAGACAGGGTAACGTGAATTTTATTCATATTCTGGGATGGCTTGACTATACTTGGCCCAGAGAGTGGCACCATTAGGAGGTATAGCCTTATTGAAGTAGGTGTGGACTTGTTGGAGGAAGTGTGTCTTAGTGTGTGTGGGCTTTAAGACACCCATCCTAGCTCCTGTCTTCTCATGTTTGCCTTTGAAACAAGATGTAGAATTCTCAGCTTTTCTTACATCTCGCCTGCATAGACACTGTCATGCTCCTGCCTTGGTGACAATGGGCCGAACCTTTGAACCTGTAAGCCAGCCCCAATTAAATGTTGTCCTTCTAAGAGTTGCTTTGGTCATGACATCTGCTCACAACAGTAAAACCCTAAATAAAATATCTTCTTTTCCTTCTGGTTTTAACATTGGCTGCACCATGATTCGAGCAAAAATTATTTTAGTTTCTGCTTACACACTCCATTCAGAGATCAAATCTCACATGAATAAGGTTTCTCTACTGCCAACATAGCATTCTTTTGCTTATGCAAAAATTTATTTTCATATTTCTGGAGTGCGCAATACTGCATGCTTTTCAACTGTTGTTTGCCTTCCTGAAATAGTGCAAATTTGACCCAGAGGTCTATGGCTATCAATCACCAAGAAGAAGTTTGGTGACAAATATGCATAACTGTCACACCAGGACAAGAAAGGCACCATGAACGTTATACACTAGCATTACCCCTCCAAAACCTGAACTATTCAATCAGTATTGGTTCTCAGTTTTCATAGCCCTTTCTATGCAAGGTCAAGACCACAAGCCAATAGGTACTTTTCTATTGTAAAGCTTTAATTTTTAATCGGAAAGAAATGAATAATGTATATTTTTAAAAATCAAATTGAATCAAAATGTTACAATTACTGTGATCATTTATTATGCAGATACATCTGTCTGCTATAAATATTAAACCAAATGGGCTGTGAGACATGGGGCATCCACTAAGGACTGCTGTGGGTAAGGCAATATATAGTTATTCTTGTAGTGAAAATGAGGTGCTTCTGACCTGCACCAACACTCACATCGCTCCCCACTGTCAATTATGAAGCTCTGAAAGCTCTCTCCATTTTCATGAATTATAATTATCGTATTCTTACCTAATTAAAAGCAAGTGCTGACTTTCCACTGCACTCCAATGGGACTGAAGTACCACCTTCGGAACTTGCCTTCTCCCCTCTTCTTCCTAATATCACTGAATCATATAAATCAGTACAAGGCCCCCCACCCCTTCTTCCTAAGATCACTACATCATACAATTAGTCATTTAGCTAGTTTAGTAATTGTTTCAATATTGACTGTGTAACTTTAGTGACTTCAAAGCAAATCACAGCAAAGGATCCTTTGCAGGGCTATGCTTTCTTTCTAATATTCTGTGGGTGACTTTCCACAAGTTTTCTTTTTGCTCTTTTCCTTGATCTACATAATAATTGGTCTGCATATCTGCCTTTTTCCACATGGAACTGGGCCCACTATCTGTAGTTCTTCTCGCCCACTGTGCCATGTATTCAGTCAAACCTTCTTCATTCCTAAGACATCTTTTTCTAGAAGCTGCAAATCTTTCTGCTCCCATATCAGCTAATGATAGCTGCCTGAGTGTCTTCTGGAATATTCTTCTCCAATATCAGCTAATGACAGCTGCCTGAGTGTCTTCTGGAATATTCTTCTTAGTGTTCTCCCAAGTTGGAGTCTTTTTTTATTTCAAGTAATCTTGATTTATCTTTTATCATGAACAAAACACAATCTTTCAAAGGAGCTAAAGAAAGCATGACTATCTGACTCATAAATAAAATATAATCACTTGGGGGAAATTTCTCTTGATTTAAAGGCCATGCTTTTAATTACCTGGGTAATCATTTTTACATTAAAATGATAATATATTCCATTGCTCTCTAGTGCCAAATGTAACTATGCCGTGTGCTATTCTGTTTTTTTTTCATCCTTTGTTGATGATTTTATTTGATTATTGCACTGAACAAGTTTAGAAACTGAACACGTGAGACTTTCTTTTCTATACCTTGGTCTGCAGGACATGACACTGGTCCCACATTTCTCTCCTTAAAAAATAACACTTCGTTATTTGTCACAGTCATTCTCCTTTTAAGTTTTATTTCTGAAACCCTGTTTGACTCTGAATATGTGAACCAGAAGGTTCTTCCTGTTTCTTTGTTCATTTCACTTATTTTGTCTTTCTTTTTCTGGAGAAAGCTGCTTCTCTAGCCAGTTTGGGTTTGTGATTTCACAGTAAACAAGCAGCAAGAACATCTCTGGCTACAGATGAGGATAACGGTCAGTCCTGGCTGGTCTTCGCGATTGACTTGACACAACCTGTGTCTTCATTGTTCTATTGCTATGGAGAAGGAACATGGCCACGGAAACTCATAAATAAAAGCATTTTTTACCTTACAACTTTATTTTTTAAAAAAGAGAGATACATGTACAGATTTTAAAAGACATTTTGGCATAACAGTATATGAATATATTTTGTCAGCACTTAATTATTTTAGAGGTTTGATAGTATGCAATGAAATCTTACTAGGTAACATAAGCATAAAATACATGTAGAACAGAACATAATATAAAAACAATCTGAGTTTTTTTGGTGTGTATAGATTAAATATAATGATTTTAGAATATCAAAAATTGCCACAAAGCTGTATTCTTAGCTGTTGTATTATTAATGATTTAAGGTCCAGGAGTACCACAATCTAAGAGGGTACTATACACTTATTTTTTTTCCTAAGAAGGACTGAGGCTTTCACTTTTTGGCCTTTGTTTTTCTTGAGCTTCATATGGCCTGTGAGTTGTTTCTGGGGTATTCAGAGTGTTCTGGGGCTAGTATCCAATTATCAGTGACTGCATATTATGTCTCTTCTTTTGTGACTGGGTTACCTCACTCAGGATGATATTATCTAGATACATCCATTTTCCTAGGAATTTCATAAAGTCATTGTTTCTAATAGTACTCCATTGTGTAAATATACCACAGATATTTTATCCATTCATTTATTGAAGTCTGGGTTTTTTCCAGCTTCTGGCTATTATAAATAGGGTTGCTATGAGCATTGTGGTACGTGTGTCCTTATTGTATGTTGGAGTATCTCTGGGGTATATGCTCAGAAGTGAAATAACTGGGTCTTCAGGTAGGACTATGTTCACTTTTCTGAGGAACTGCCAGACTGATTACCAGAGTGGTTGTATCAGTTTACAACCCCATCAACAGTAGAGGAGTGTTCCTCTTTCTCTGCAGTCTTGTCAGCATCTACTGTCATCTGAGTTTTTGATCTTAGTCATTCTGACTAGTGTGAGGTGGAATCTCAGGGTTGTTTTCATTTGCATTTCCCTGATGACTAGGGATGTCGAGCACTTCCTTACATGCTTCTCAGCCATTTGATGTTTTTCAATTGAGAATTTTTTGTTTAGCTCTGTACCCAATTATTTAATAGGATTGTTTGATTCTCTGGTGTCTAACTTCTTGAGTTCTTTGTATATATTGGATATTAGACCTCTATCAAATGTGGGGTTGGTAAAGATCTTTTCCCAATCTGTTGGCTGCCATTTTGTTTTCTTGACAGTGTCCTTAGCCTTACAGAAATTTGCAATCTCATTAAGTCCCATTTCTCAATCCTTGGTCTTAGAGCACAAGTCACTGGTGTTCTGTTCAGAAAAATTTCCCCTGTACCTATGTATTCTAAGGTTTTCCCTACTTTTTCTTCTAATACTTTCAGAGTACTTGGTTTAATGTATAGATCTTTGATCCACTTGCACATGAGCTTTGTACAAAAAGATAAGAAAGGGTCTATTTTCATTCTTCTGCATGCTGAGTGCCAGTTGAACCAACACAATTTGTTGAAGAGGCTGTCCTTTTTCCATTGAATGTTTTCATCTCCTTTGTCAAAAATCAAGTGACTCTATGTGTGGAAGTTCATTTCTGAATATTCTATTCTGTTCCATTGATCAACCTGCCTATCTCTGTACCAGTACCATGCAGTTTTTAACACAATTGCCTTGTAATATAGCTTGAGGTTAGGGATGGTGATTCCCACAGATGTTTTCTTGTTGTTGAGGATGGATTTCGATATTCTAGGTTTTTTTTTGTTATTCCAGATGAATTTGCAAATTGCTCTTTCCAACTCTATGAAGAATTGAGTTGGAATTTTAATGGGGATTGCATTGAGTCTGTAGATTGCTTTTGGTAAGATGGCCATTTTTACAATGTTGATCCTTCCAATCCATGAGCATTGGAGATCTTTCTTCTGAGATCTTCAAATTTTTTCTTCAGAGATTTGAAGTTCTTATCATGCAGGTCCTTCACTTGCTTAGTTAGGGTCACACCAAGGTATTTCATATTGTTTGTCACTATTGTTAAAGGTATCTTTTCCCTAATTTCTTTCTTACCATGTTTGTCCTTTCAGTAGAGGAAGACTACTGATTTGTTTGAGTTAATTTTATATCCAGTCACTTTGCTGATGTTGTTTATCAGCTGTAAAAGTTCTCTGGTAGAATTTATGAGGTCACTTAAGTATACTATCATGTCATCTGCAAATAGTGATATTTTTACTTCTTCCTTACTGAATTGTATCCCTTTTATTTCTTTTTGCTGTCTAATTGCTCTGGCCAGGACTTCCAGTATTATGTTGAATAGGTAGTGGGAGAGTGGGCAGCCTTGTCTAGTCCCTGATTTTAATGGGATTGCTTCAAATTTCTCACTGTTAAATGTGATGTTGGCTGTGGGTTTGCTGTATACTGCTTTTACGGTGTTTAGGTATAGGCCTTTGGATTCCTGTTCTTTCCAAGACTTTTAATATGAAGAGGTGTTGAATTTTATCAAATGCTTTTTCAGCATCTAGTGAGATGAGCATGTGTTTTTTTTCCTTTGAGTTTGTTTATATGGAGGATTACGTTGATGGATTTCCATATATTAAACCATCCCTGCACCCCAGGGATGAAGCCTATTTGATCATGATGAATGTTCCTTTTGATGTGTTCTTGAATTCGGTTTGCAAGAATTTTGTTGAGTATTTTTGCATCAATGTTCATAAGGGAGACTGGTGTAAAGTTCTCTTTCCTTGTAGGGTCTTTGTGTGGTTTAGGAATGAGGGTTATTGTGGCTTGAAGAATGAGTTGGGAAGTGTTCCATCGACTCTATCCTGTGAAATAGTTTGTAGAGTATTGGTTTTAGGTCTTCAATAAATGTCTGATAGAATTCTGCACTGAACCAATCTGGTGCTCGGCTTTTTTTGGTTGGGAGGTTTTTGATGACTGCTTCTATTTCTTTAGGTGTTAAGTGATTATTTAGATAGTTTACCTGGTTCAGGTTTAACTTTGGTATCTGGTATTTGTCTTGGAATTCATCCATTTTCTTCAGAATTTCCAGTTTTGTTGAGTATAGTTTGTAGTAGGATTTGATGATTTCTTGAATTTTCTCATTTTCAGTTGTTATGTCTCCATTTTCGTTTCTAATTTTGTTAATTTGGATACACTCTCTTTGCCCTCTTGTTAAGTCTGGCTAAGGGTTTATCAATCTTGTTAATTCTCTCAAAGAACCAGCTCTTGGTTTTGTTGATTCTTTGAATGTTTTTTTTTTTGTTGTTGTTGTTGTTGTTGTTGTTTTTTTCTATGTGGTCAATTTCTGCTCTGAGTTTGATAATTTTTTGCTGTCTACTCCTCTTGGGTGTATTTGCTTCGTTTTGTTCTAGAGCTTTCAACTGTGCTGTCAAGTTGCTAGTGTATGCTCTCTCCAGTTTCTTTTTAGAGGCACTCAGGGCTATGAGTTTTCCTCTTACTTCTGCGTTCATTGCATCCCATAGGTTTGGGTATGTTGTGCTTTCATTTTCATTAAATTCTAGAAAATCCGTAATTCCTTTCTTTATTTCTTCTTGGACCATGCTATGGTTTAGTAGAGCATTATTCAGCTTCCATGTGTATATGGATTTTTTGTTGTCTTTGTTGTTATTAAAGACCAGCCTTAGTCCATAGTGATTTGATAGGATGCATGGGAGTATTTAAATCTTTTTATAACTATTGAGGCTTGTTTTGGGACCGATTATATGATCAATTTTTAAGAAGGTATCATGAGGTGCTGAGAAGAAAGTGTATTTTTTTGTTTTAGGATGAAATGTTCTTTAGATGTCTATTAATTCGAATTGGTTCATAACCTCTGCTAGTTTCACTGCATCCTTGTTCAGTTTCTGTTTCCATGATCTGCCCCTTGATGAGAGTGGGGTATTGAGGTCTCCCACTATTATTGTGTGGGGTGCGATGTATTTTTTGAGCTTTAATAGAGTTTCTTTTATGAATATGGATGCTCTTGTATTTGGAGCATATATGTTAAGGATTCAGAGTTCCTCCTGATAAATTTTCCCTGTAATGAGTAAAAAGTGTCCTTCCTTTCCTTTTTTGATAACTTTTGGTTGAAAATCTACTTTCTTCAATATTAGAATGGCTACTATTGAAGAAAATCTACTTTCTTCGATATTAGAATGGCTTGTTTCTTGGGGCCATTTGCTTGGAAGGTTTTTTCTCAGCCTTTTACTCTGTGATAGTGTCTGTCTTTGTCTCTGAGATGAGTTTCCTGTATGTAGCAAAATGCTGGGTTCTGTTTTTGTATCCAGTCTGATAGCCTATGTCTTTTTATTGAGGAATTAAGGCCATTTATGTTAAGAGATATTAAGGAATACTGGTTTTTGTATCCTGCTATTTTTGCTTTTAGAGGTAGAGTTATGTCTGTGTGTCATGCTTCTTTTGGTTTTCTTGCTTAGTTATTTTCTTGTTTTTTTCTAGGATGTAGTTTCCCTCCTTGTGTTGGGTTTTCCTTCTATTATTTTTTTGTAGGGCTGGATTTGTGGTCAGATATTGTGTAAATTTAGTTTTGTCCTGGAATATTTTTGTCTCTCCATCTATGGTGATTGAGGGTTTTGCTGGGTATAGCAGACTGGGCTGACATTTGTGTTCTCTTAGGTTCTGTATGATGTCTGTCCAGGATCTTCTAGCTTTCATAGTCTCTGTTGAGAAGTCGGGTGTAATTCCGATTGGTCTGTCTTTATATGTTATATGACCTTTTTCCCTTACTGCTTTTAGTATTCTTTCTCTGTTTTGAACACTTGGCATTGTGACTATTATGTGTCGGGAGGAATTTCTTTTCAGGTCCACTCTATTTGGTGTTCTGTGGGCTACTTTTATGCTCTTGGTCATCTCATTTTTAAGGGTAGGGAAGTTGTCTTCTACGATTTTGTTGAAGATATTTACTGTGCCTCTTAGTTTATATTCTTCGTCCTCTTCTATTCCTATTATCCTTAGGTTTGGTCTTCTCATTGTGTCCTGGATCTCCTGGACATTTTGGGTTAGGAGTTTTTTAACTTTTGCATCTTCTCTAAATGTTTTGTCTATGTTTTCAATGTTGTCTTCAGCCCCTGAGATTCTCTCTTCCATCTCTTGTAGTCTGTTGGAGATGCTTACATCTGTGACTCCTGATTCCTTTTTTAGGTTTTTCATCTCCAGGGTTGTCTCTTTTTATGTTTTCTTTATTGTTTCTATTTTTATTTTTAGTTCCTTCATCTCTTTGGTTCTGTTTTCCTGTAGTTCTTTGATTTCTTTGAGTGTTTCTCGTGTTTCCTCTTTATATTTTTGGTTGTGAGCCTAGCCTTTAACGGCTGAGCCATCTCTCTAGCCCTCGTGTTTCCTCTTTAAAAGCTTCTATTTGTTTGTGGTTGTCCTCCCATACTTGTTTAAGGGACTTATTCACGCTCTTCTCGAAGATCTCCATCATCACCTTGAGGTATGATTTCAGTTCTGAGTTTTCTTTTTCTGGAGTGTTTGTCAATCCACTGCTTGCTGTGGTGGGAGTGCTGGGTTCTGATGTTGCCAGGTTGTCTTAGTTTCCATTGCTGAAGTTCTTTCCTTTTCCTATTGCCATCTTGTTATCTGTAATTATAAGTCTTCTTTTGTCAGTGATTGGTACCCATCTCTCCTGCAGACCTGAGGGCCCTGAGGGTTCAGGTAGAAAACTGCTTTTGAGTGTTCGGCTTTTTGTGGACAAGCAGTGAGTTCTGATGGCAGTGACTCAGCTCTGTCTTTGTGAGCTCAGGTGTGGGAGCTCTTGTGAGGCTGTTCTGGTAGCTCAGACCTGCACCCACAGGTTTTGAGTACTATTCGCAGGGACCTGGCTGTTTCTCTAGGCCACAAGGGACCCTATTCCTGATAGCAGTCTTTCCTGCTCTCCGAGGACTCCCGATTTGCTCTCCCTGGGCCTATGTGCCAGACTCCTCTCTGGTCCAAGTGTAAGAAGGTCTGTAGAGTTGAACTTCAAGCACTGCCTTTACCGGGCAAACCCTGACTCCCAGTGACAAGGGTCTGTGCCTTACTGTGGGCCTGTGTGTCTAGACTTTGATCCAGAGCTTTTCCGGTGGATCCTGAGTCCCTATGCCAGAGTTCCGGCTCCACTGATTCAGAGGGCCGCATTTTCCGTGTGTTCTGCCTAGCCCTTTCTGAGCTTTATTTAGTGAACACTGTCTTGTAATGATTTTATATAGAAAAATAGATAATAATTTTATAGAATTCCTGATTTGATTCAAATAATTTTAGGAAGAAAGTTTTTAAAGATGGTCTTAGTTTCTAGAAAGACATAATAAAGTTAGAATCAAGAATAAAATGTGTCTACTCATCAGAATAGTATATAAAGGCTGTATAATAAGAAATATAATGAGCTTTCATAATCACACTAAAAGAATAGACCTGGGACAATTTTTTGTTCAAGGAAAACATTTGGATCCAAGGATAAAGTCACAGATGTGCACTATGATAAGGCAAGGCCATGTAAAAACAATTGCTTTGAACTTATAATGAGCATTTTAGAATGAAACACTACTTTAAACTTAATATCAACATCTTTCTATAATTCCCATTTTATGTAACATTTTATCTCTAAGGTAATTTTCTAAAGAACTTTTTGTCTAATAAGGTATCAAAGACCAGAGAAAATAAATAGTTATTGGTTGAATGATCTGGCTCAGAGAGCTTTGCCCCATCTATCCATCCATCCATCCAAATGTATATGTCTGTTTGTCTTTATGTTTTTGTGTAGCTATACATGTATGTATGTAAACATGCATGAATAGTTGTGGAGTTGATTAGGACAGATGGTTGGGCCCAGCCAGAGTGTGGGTGTATGAATGTTTAAATGTATATGTGTCTGTGCATATTTGCCTCTATATCGCATTTTAATTTTTTTTCCTTATTCTCTGGTTCAAAAAGAGTTAACCAGCTTAGTCAGAGGAGCTTTTGGCAGATTCACCAGAGAAAGGAGCACCAGCAATAAATCCTTTTACTTAATCCCTGCTGCTAAACAGTGTGTGTTAATCACCAGATAGGAGCACTTACTAAAGCACCAGTATACCGAGTTAAGTTTTCAGCACCTAGAGAAGTACAGCACAGTAAGGAAGAGTCTCCCTAGCGCTTATTTAACCATGAAGAGTCAAATGAAGCATGGAGAGCTATAATACTTAATAAAGCACAGAGTTAAAGAGAAAAGAAGCCAGCACTTTTAAACCATAGAACAAGCAAGGAGATTTTTAGAATCTTTTAGAAGTTATCAGCAAGCATTCAGTATAGTTAGAGAGCTAGAAGGCCAGAGACCATGAGTCTTTAAGGTAAGGTCTGACGCTGTGTACCACTTCAAGCTTAGTCAAGGCCAGCAGGCACCCAACACAGTAGAGGATAGTAGATTTCTTAGATTATAATCTCTAATAAAAGAAGGCAATAACCAAACCAGAAGATGTAGATGACAATCATATTCTACCAATAGATTTTCAACTGCAAGAAAAAATACTTACTCTATCCAGATATTTTAAACTTAATGTTTGCATTATATTAAAATATGCATTCTATATTGGTGAACCTTTTTTTCCCCTCTGTAATCTGCTAAATCCTCTTTCAATACAAAGAAGATGAGAATCAATTACTTCTATAAACATTTTCATTCCTTGTGGTGAATTACCTCAGTTGAGTACTATCATTTGAGGATATGCCTCTAGGGTACCTTATAGTAAAGTCAGTTTTCACATGTAAATATTGCTTTGTTGCTTCTTTGAGAGTGTGACCACTGTTAGGTTCTCAGCGCTCCAGTGGACGATCAGACACCCACCCACAAGTGAGCAGCACTAATTAAACTTAAATATCACCAAAGCAGAAGAAACAAAAAAAAGAACAAGAAGTTAGGACAAGTAGTTAGAGGAAGCAGATGGCTAATAGGTATATCTAATCGTGCTTCCTTGAGTACATGTGTGAGATTATCAAGGAATAAAAGGAGGAACCCACTAATGGAAAAATAACTTATTTTTTCAGAACGTAAAATATCTTTCTATCATGTTTGATGTTCTGTCCAGAGTGTTTATGTGATATGTGAAACACAGAAAATTAGATTTAGGAGTTAATAGCAAACACATTCCACACTAGTTTCCACAACACATATCAAGTTTTACATAGCTCACGCTAGCACACATGAAGAGGGTGTTTCTCAATTCCCTCTGCCTTTCCTCAAAACCCTCTGTAAGAGCTTCACAGTTATTATGCAGGTGATTCATGAATGTGGATCACGAAATAAGCCAAAAACACACAAGATGACTCCAAAGTAATTAAACCTAGAAGATTAAAACAATTTCCATTTTTAATGCCTTTCAGAAAGGAAAGGCAAATGGTTGTGCTCCATCTGAGAAAAATACAAGCTTTCAAATCTTTTCAAGTTGTAAACTTTTAGGTCGTCGTAAAGAACTTTGAAATAAAGGGAAATGAGTTCTCCAGATGAGAACAAAGACGGTTCAGGGAACCCACAGTGAATCCAGGACTTGGGGTGTGCACCCCATCCTTTTCCCATCCCAAACGATGACTAGTCAGCAGCCAAAGTGACTTTTCAGTTAATTACCATCTTACAAAACTGTGATGGGATATTGGAAAGGTCATATTAGCCTTCCCTCAGTTTCCAAAGCAAAGTATCCAGTACTACTGCCTCCTGATGATCCTAAACAAGACAGTAAGATGTCTGGAAAGAATGGCGTCCCTCAACCTTCAAACCATAAGAACACTTCTCTAGATATTTACAGTCTAGAAAACAAACACTTACCACTAGTGTGCCAGTTTACTTTGCACACCAGTACATCTCTCTGTATGCGCATATCACGACAATGTGCTCAGAGAGGACAGCTGTCTTCCGAGGGGCAGCCTGCAGTTTGCTTGAATAAATTTTAGATGTGAAAACATGTCTCCTATAAAGGACAAGTATTAGCAGACTATCAAAGTAGGTCAGATTCATGGGTCTGAAACTGAAATATTCAGGAGAGTCCATGGATGAAGAATAGCTGTGCATGATTGTAGATTTATGTTAAGGCAATACATGATTAGACAGGGAGAGGAGGTGGGGAAACGGACAGGAAACAGAAGAGTCAGGGAGTAAAAGGGAAGAGGAGGAGTCAGAGGAGAAGGAGAGGAGGACAGAACCGGAACAAGAGGACTGTTCACAGCAAGTGAGAGGGATTTCTTAGGAGGAGAATAGAGAGTGTACTGGTAATTCTGCCCAAAATAGACCTCAGTTTGTTTTCCTAATTACTGGGTCGTGTTTTCATTGAAAGGGTTTATTTGGGTTGAAGAGGAAAATGCAACAAATTGGCAATTTGTTTGAAAAGGATATGGGAACACATGATTCCTCAAACAGTCTGATTCTCTTGTGCTCTCCTTGGTGCTTCACAGGAAGCCAAAATATCCAACCACTCATATCTGTAACTGGCTTCCACTGTGAAGATTAGCTCCTCTGTGGACTGTCTATTACCCCAGAAGAAACTGCTCCGTAGCAGTGTAGTTTGGACAGAGATAGCAGGGCACTAGTTGGCACACACAGGCTATGCTCAAATGAGAAGCAGCGGCCTGTGTGGGTGGTGAGAAAGGTGTGGAAAAGAGATGATGGAGTTGGGTAGAAACAAGCAAGAAGAAGGAACTTCTGTCTGCATCGACAATGGGATAGTGGAAAAGAACACCATGCTTTAGTGCCACTGACAAAAGTTCAAATCCCACCCCTGGTGCTATCCATGATGTTAGCTGGCACCACACCAGGAAACGGAGACGGAGACGCTTTCCTTGTAAGAGGAATTCGTGCAGCCTCCTTGGGAACATGTTACTGCTCTCACAGGACACGGTAGGAAGCATATAAGAACAACACAGCAGCTTCTTGACACAAGTGCATGGGTTCCAGGGAACAGAGGGGAAGGCTTCCATCACTTCCCCCAGTGTCTTCACTTTGGGCTTACAAATGGCAACCAAAGTGAAATAAGTCTATGTGTCCACTCTGAACTTTCAGGAACAGGCATTTCTCAACTACAGCCAGCCCTGTTTCCTCACAGACTTCATCTGTATTCCCACGGGGACAGGATATAGCATCATTCCCTCTGCTCTACTGTTTAAACGTTTAGATTTTTGTGGAAATGAGGAAACACGAGAGGTAAGATCCATGGCTGCGTTTTACTTTGAGACTAGAACCAAATACACTCCTGGCGGCCTTGGATGCTAGCGTCCCCTCTTTTGCAGGCCACGCCGTCAGAGTCCGGGACTAGCACTCTTCCTCTCCTGCACCTGCATGACAGTGAGATGGCTGTTTCTGTTTTGCTGTGATCTTCTGATAGTCCTGCTTCTTACACTCCTATTCTACCAGGCCTAGGGCTGGGGCAATGGCTCTATTGGTAAAAATGCCTGCTGTTAAATGAGGGTCTGAATCTGGATCCCTAAGACCCTGTGAAATTCTGGGCAGACTAGCATGTGGCTGTCACCCAGCACTGGTGACAAACATATCCCTGAAGCTCACTGTCTCAGAAAAACAAAGGTGGAGAGTGGCAGGGAAGGCTACCCATGTCCACCTTCAGATTCACAGGCACATGGGGGGGTCTATCAGACTTAGAAAACAAACTAATAATCCTAAGACATGGTTAATGTGTTGCTCAATTTTTACAGCCAGTAGCCACCGATGGAGACACATCTCCTGTGTACCAGACAGACACTTATTCACTCTTTGATTTCCCTGCAAGTTTTAGTGGCATAAGAGAATTTGGAACATCTTTTGTCTGTCATCAAAGTTCCAAGAAGCCAAATTAAAAGGGCGTCTTCACTGGTGTTGGTGTGGACTAGTTCCTCTCATGACAGGTCATGTTCACAGGCCATAAATCACATTAGTTAAGCCCATGGTTATCAACAGGAAAGGTCGCAACAGAAGGTAATTATTGACAAGCACAGGCCACTGGGACTTCACTAGCCCCTGTCACTCCACTGGGCACGATTCATGCTTGTGAGTTCACCTCACAGGCAGAAGTCACAGAGGCAGCTTTATGGGAAAGTGATGATAGCAGCCCTATCTGCTGCTCCCGAAGGAATGTGCAAGAAAGTGTGAAAGTCAAAGGTCAAGGCCTTTCACCTCCTTAATCTCTTCTGCTTTCTTCCTCCATCTGCAGAGCAGCCCCTCTGTGAGCCACAAAAGAACCTCTTTTGTCTGTTTCCATCTCTCTTTTCTGCCACCACTGAACTCCTGTTTCTGTTTGTGCCTAACCATTTATACAAGACATCCTACAGTTTATTAGCAACCAATTGTGAATGAGGAGTTTGACACACATTTAACCTCCATGGAAACCTGCAATGATAAAAACTGTTCAGAATATGTCGTCACTGGAGACCAAGGTCTCCTCATAAAAGCCATGGCCCTTCCCACAGCTGCCCATGCCTCCGTATTCCCTGTTCTCACTCAGGAAAATATGGACCAGTTTCCCAGGCACATAGCACTTGTAATTTTCAGAGTGAAGTTGGCTGAATAAATACGACTGTCGCCCCCCCCCCCCACTCCCGCAACTGTCCTGTGACTGAGCCATCTTTGTGCAGAGTCGAAAGGCATCAGCTTCACACTTGAGAAAGTTCCCTTGAGGGAGAAATCAGTCATTTAGTTCAGGATACTAGAGTCTCCATGCCGAGCAGAAGGCTTTAGACAGGGAGGGCACCACAAGGAGGTTTGGGAGAGGAGGAAGGGGAAGCAGAGGATGCTGGGAAGCAGACATAGACAGATCCTTCATTTCCAAGTCTAATCAATTAGCATTTTAATCTGCAACTAAATCCCCTTAGTTCATTACAACTAGGGGCTGATCTTATGTAGCCCTAATATTCCAGGTCCTTGCTTCTGATTGGCTAGAGTCTCCTATCTCAGGTCCTAGATCTCCCCTCTGCCTAGGCTACTTTTCCGAAACACTCATGTAAGTTTCTCTACACCTCCGGGATCTTGTTCAGATTTTATTTCTTTTTTTATAAAAAATTGTTTGTCCATATTCTTCCTGCCCCCCCCTTCTATCATACTTGCTGTTTTGTTAGATTCAAGACATTTTTAAAATTTGGTGTGTGCATACGTATGTGTTTGTATGTGTACACAGACATGTATGTGCTTAGAGATCAGAGTATCTTCCTTTATTTCTCCCCATCGTAGTTTCTGAGACAAGGACTCTCACTGAGACTGGAGCTTATGAATTCAGCTAGACAGGCCGTTCAGAAAGCCTACATGGATGCTTCTTTGTCCACCTGCCCACTGTGAGGATTACAGTCAAATGAAGTAATTATTTAACCTTTTACATGGGTTTTGAGGTTCCAAACTCAAATGCTTACGTGGCAAAACTTAATTGACTGAGCCATGTCCTCCACATCCCCTAGAAAGCTGTTTTTATATTTTAGTGTCTCGCCTGCCAACTAAACTGGCTTTGCTCACTCAGCTGTATCTTCAACGAGTGCTCCTAAACATAATGAGTCTCCCTCCACCTCAGCCTTCTCACTGTCCAACTACTTGACAATACAAAATACCCCAAGCAAGCTTGGGGTTGCCTTTTTCAGTCACAAAAATATTAGTTTCTTAGTTACTTTTCTACTGCATTAATAAAACACCATGCATGACCAAGGCAGCTTACAAAAGAAAGCATTTGATTGAGCTTACCATGTCAGAGGGTCGGAGTCCATGATGGCAGGAAAAGGGAAGAGCTGAGAGCTCACACCTTGATCTACAGCCATGAGGCAGAGAGAGGAGGAAAAAACAAAACCAACAACAAAACAAAACAAAACCCATTGGGAATGGCTCAAGTCTTTATAAACACCAAAGCTAACCATCAGTGATACACCTCCTCCAACAAGGCCACACTTCCTGATCCTTCCCAAATAGTTCCAGCAAGTGCGAACCAAGTGTTCAAATATATGAGCCTAGGGGGGCCATTCTCATTCCATTGGCATGATGAAATTTTCTTATGATACTTTTTGTACTTCCTCCATCCCCTCACTATCCAGCGTCCTGTCCCCTCCCTGTCAGACTCTCCCACCCTCGTAGTTTCCTTCCTTCCTTCCTTCATTCCACATGTGTCCTTTTGCTCTCCCCTTCCTCACCATCCTCGTCCCCACTCTGTCTTCTTGGGTGATCATAGCTTATATCTACTCTCACAATGAGGCTGGAGTTGTCTTAGAGTAACTAAGTAAAGCCCATCTTGATTTCCTTTTCCTTGGTCTGAACCCATGGGTGAGCAGACAATTTTTTATTCCATAATTATACATTACCCCTGGATCTATAATGTTAATTTTACCAAGACTCATCTATCCCAGGTACTGAGAGTGATATTCAGGAGCAGACCGCACTCAGTGTCTCCCTGTGATGGCAGAGATGAAACAGGCTGATTAATGAGTCAGAGAGGAGTCTATTCTCATATCCAAGAAGAAAGGGCTGCGATGAATCTTTCACTTTCAGATTATAAAATCTTAGTTCTGTGGGCTATAAACAACAAAGCTATATCCATCACACTATCATGTTCATATTCAGCATTAGTATTAATTAATGAATACTTGAATTCCACAAAAAGCCAATATCCATTATTATGTGTGTATTTGGTATTGTTTGGTGAATAAATTTTTGTTCTAAAACAGCTAAAGCAGTGGTTCTCAACCTTTGAGGCTTGACCCCTTTGTAGATTGGATCACCTTTTCACAGGGATCACCTAAGACCATCAGAGAAATATAGGTATTTACATTTTGGCTTATAACAGGAGAAAAGTTATAGCCATGAAGTTGCAACAAAAATAATTTTATGGTTGGGGTCACTACCACGTGAGGAACTGTGTTAGAGTTGCAGCAATAGGAAGGCTGAGGAACACTGGTCTAAAGGCTTCACAGTGTTACCACGTGGGGAACTGTGTTAGAGTTGCAGCAATAGGAAGGCTGAGGAACACTGGTCTAAAGGCTTCACAGTGTTAGATTTTGTTTTTTTTTTTTTTTTTTTTTTTTTTAGTTTTAATGAAACCATGCACTGGGCTGCTCTCCAGGGCCGATTTGGCTCTTCCGTTGTCCCAGGCACTCTCGCAGGGTCACAAGTTCCTCCAGAGACCATCGCCGGCTCTGCATTCCTTTTTCCCCCTCTGATAAGGAATCCCATAAGAGAAATCAGCCCCAAAGTAAGATATTTTAGGTGTGTTTGTGTGTTTGTGTCAGTGTGAGAGTTTGTGTGAATGTGTGTGTAAATATGAGTGCATGGAACTGTGTGTGTAAGTGCAAATGTGTGTAAGTGTATTTTGAGTATGTGTGTGTGTAAATGTTAGTGTTTAAATGTATTGTAAGTGAGAGTTTATGGATTGTGTGTGTGTGTGTGTGTGTGTGTGTGTGTGTGATGTAATTTTATGGTACTGTGTATAAGTATGATTTTATGGTACTATGTGTAAGTATGAGTTGTGTAATGTGAGTGTGTAAGTGTGATTTTATGGGACTGTGTGTAAGTGCTAATGCATGTAAGTGTGTGTATATTCTATGAGTATGTGTGTGTAAATATAAGTGTTTGAATGCATGTGTTAGTGTGAGTTTATGGGACTGTGTGTGTGTGTGTAAGTGTAATTTTATGGTACTATGTGTAACTATGAATTGTGTAAATGTGAGTGTGTGTAAGTGTGAGTGTGTGTGTGACTGTTTGTGAGTTTATGGTACTGTGTGTGTAAGTGGGGGTATGTATATTTGTGTATATAAGTGTATCTCTGAGTGTGTGTATAAGTGTGTGTGCATGTGTGTGTGACTATGTGTGTACATCTCAAGGATGCACATGTCCATGTTTGCTCAGTGTCTTCCTCAGCCATTCTCTGCCCTGTGTTTTGAGACAGGTGATCTCAATGAAGAATGGTTGCTCCATCGGCCTCTCTTTGGACTCACTTTCCACTTTGTCCCCTGAACATCTGGAGTCTGCCCCTCCCCCACTGCTGGAGTTACAGCAGCCATCAGCACGCCCAGCTTCATTGTGGGTACTGGAGTCTAAACTCAGACACAGCACCGTGGAGGTGCTCCCCATTCTGGGTTCTTCTCATTAATGAGAGTCTTAAAGAAGACTCAGAAGGAACCTTGAAGACAATTCTGTTAAGAATTAAGCATCGATCCAGAGAAGAGAGACAGGAAAAAGGAAGAGAGAAAGCCTTCGGTAACAAGGGTTGGTGAGAAGCACATGACTAAAGTGGAGCAAGCTTCAGAGAAAGAAAGGTCACAGTGCCAGAAAGCTTGTGCCGGTATCAAAATTTGAAAGTGATAAAGAAGGAAGAAACTGCTGTGCATGTATCTACCCTAGCAGAGGGAATCCTGGGAAACACAAACGCTTTCTCTTCATCTCTATGATAAACTTCCTCAACCCTTTCCTAGGAACCATCATGCCTTTTTTTTTCATGCAAGTATGTGATACTTGGGGTAGTTTAGAATGTCAGGTCTTCACCTAGGACCAGAAGAAAAGAGTTGGTTCTATTGTTTTGACCAAGATGAAGTATCAAATGCACTTCAACAAAGCCCAGATACTTCTACCTTTTCATACGGTGACTTAACTCCTTCCGAGTGGTAAAATTCACCAGAGCCTTCAGGGTAGGGTTCAAAGCCAGCCTTAAGGATGGAAACCTATCTCCCAGCATCCCTAAGAGCCTGTTAGTCATCATGACAATTTTCTCTAACAGTCTTTCTTTGGACTTGACTACACTTCTAAAACAAAATCAAGTTCCTTATATGGCTGCTTGAGAGAAGTGAAATTCTGTTTATCCTGGTGACTTTTACTCTACTTTAGAAACTTATGGGTTTAAAAATTGTGTCACAGCTGAGGCTTACTTTACCAACCATGAGAACCTGAATTCAGACTTGTAACACTCACACAATTCCATGAGGGTGAGGGTGTGATCTGAAACTCCAGCCCTATGGAGATGGAGACAAACATTCCTGGGATAAGCTGACTAGCTAGATCTGCCGTATCAGTGAAATCTGAGTTTGAATGAGAGACCCTGCCTCAATCAATAAGGTAGAGAGCTGTGGACAAGTCCAGACATCAACAATGAACTTCTGCACTGGTGCATGAGCACACACGCACATGTGAACACATGTGAACACACATATACACATGTAAAACATAAAAGCATAAAAAGAAAATCACTAAAGAGAATACTAAGTGGGCACTGGTATCCCCCAGTATATGATACTGGGACCCTCAGCTCTAGTCTCTGGGGCAAGGGAAACTTACTGGGGATACTTCACTTGTTAAGAACGAATCTCACGCTATCATGATCTGCCAAGTCCAGAGTCTCTGAGACAGGGTCCCAGGACAAGGCAGTTTATCACACCTTTAAGCCTCGCCTAGGAGAACAAGAGGCTGTTCCCTTGAGTTGTATGTAATTTAGCAAGTACAGAAAGTCTAAAATTATCTCAATGAATCCTACTTCCAATGGGAGGCTGCTAGGGACCAATTTGTCATGGGAGGTACAGGTGTGTATTATAAACTACACATCAGCATTCTGACAAACCCCATAATTAGAAGGGATGAAGACTTTGTTTGGAATCCGGAGAGGAAACCCAAGTGTGAACAAGATTCGAAACACTGAGGTCATGTGATTCCCTCGGACGCCAGCGTTCGGAGCCGGCTTGGACCTGCGTGTTCAGTGCTCCTACCTCATTACTTGGAGAGTAGATTTGTTATAGGGCATGTCTCACAACTGGGAAATTTTCTAATTCAGTCATACGATTTCTTTTTATTAAATTTTAAATGCCATGTGAGGGTGGGTTTGTAAGACATTAAAACATGAAGTGCTGGTATCTAGTGGAATCTAGTCTCTTCAATTGTGGAGAGTCCCAGAGGCTCGACCATCAGAAACAAACCCTCTGCTCCAAGCTGTGTTAGTTTGTGCCAAACAAGAAAAACTAGGAGCCCTGATTTCGCCCCTTCCTCTCTGGATTCCCCACAGCCTGAACGAATTCCTGCCTCCCAGGGCTAGCCCTTTTAAACCCAGGAGATAATGATACAGTGTTTCAGCCCTTAATCTTGGTAATGATGTAGGGGGTTAATGAGAGTGTTTGGAAAGGGATCAAAGTATGGGTGAGTACATTTTATGAGAAGCTGTAATAATGGGCCAGTCGTTTCTGGTGTCTGCCTAGCAAACCACTGCCCTTCTGGCCTGCATGAATTCTTGGGCCCAGGGGTGTTAATTAGAGTAAAAATGTAGGTACTGAATAGCACCCAGGGCCCTAAAGGAATTAATCCATCTCCAAAAGGTGGCTAATTTACCTCTACCCTCCCCACTAGGCTTCTCATCCTTTGTTAGTGCAGAATAATTGTCCCTGCCCACCTCTTACCTGCAGCTTTGTTTCCTCCCGCTTAACCAATGGAATAAAAGAGAATCCAAAAGAACTATTGCTGAGGATGCCCTGCTTCTCTGTGGCAGTTTAAGGTCAGCTCTGTTCCTGTTGTACCACCTTCACAGCGGGGAGAACACACCACAGCCGGGAGAACACACCATAGCCGGGAGACCACACCACAGTGGGGAGACCACACCACAGCCGGGAGACCACACCACAGCGGGGTGACCACACCACATAGCCGGGAGACCACACCACAGCCGGGAGACCACACCACAGCCGGGAGACCACACCACAGCGGGGAGACCACACCACAGCGGGGAGACCACACCACAGCGGGGAGACCACTCCACAGCGGGGAGACCACTCCACAGCGGGGAGACCACTCCACAGCGGGGAGACCACACCACAGCGGGGAGACCACACCACAGCGGGGAGACCACACCATAGCCGGGAGACCACACCACAGCGGGGAGACCACACCATAGCCTGGAGACCACACCACAGCGGGGAGACCACACCACAGCGGGGAGACCACACCATAGCCGGGAGACCACACCACAGCGGGGAGACCACACCACAGCCGGGAGACCACACCACAGCCGGGAGACCACACCACAGCGGGGAGACCACACCACAGCGGGGAGACCACACCACAGCGGGGAGACCACTCCACAGCCTGGAGACCACTCACATCTGCTCTGTTCAAGCAGAATGCATCTAAACATCTCTTCCAGACCCACGCCAACACCTTTGCCTTTTGTCCCCTCCAGTCACTGAAACAGCATTACCCACAGTCTAGCATAGATGTCACCAAGGTCTCAGTTAAGTCACTTAGATCTAACCTGTCTTAGCCAGAGCAGTATCATGATTGAATAGGCCCTTAACGCATGGTGAAGATTATCATAGCATTTTTCTTTATATTTGCCATTTCACTCAGAATAATTATCCCCTTGACTCTCACCTTACTATCTTATTCACCATAAATATTAACCAAGGGTTGAGCAGAACTGAGAGGACTATGAGACACAACCAGAAAGCCATATAGCCACAGAAGACACACTTACTTTCATATGTTCGGACTAATTAATGGGCTGAGGACAAGCCAGTTAAATCACCATGTTGAGCAACACAATCAGAGATGTAAGGATGGTCCTTTGTAGCACATCTTCCGGGGCAGCTGGAATCACCTTGGCAACCACCTAAGCCAATTTTTAAAAACCACATAGAGTAGCCAGAGCTTAGAAAGAAGAAGAGTGTGTCACAGATCTCAATTTCTCGTTCAGGAACCTCCACTAATGTAAGTGAACTCTTCGACAAAGTCAACTTTGTCTAACTCAAATTGCAAGATAATCTTAATGACAGTGTGGACCCTTACCTAATCCTACGAGAAATAACAAAGTTAATTGGGCACTAAGACAAGTCAAAAGGACAGAGGAAGGCGAGAGAGGGCTGGAAAATGTTTGTCCATGCATGTTTACATTGGCTTGTTTGACTCTACAGCCAACATGTGCTCTTGACACTGTGGATAACACAGATAATGAAACCCCTCAGACACCAGTTCCCTAACAAGGCATCTGAGTCCCTGAGAGGCTGAGCTTGTCACAGAGGCTTCTGGGAGCATTAATGACCTGGCAATGGGAAGCCTCTCTGGGGCTGATACCTAGACAGAGAAATGCCTCCGAGTCACCGGCGGCAGAAGTGCGGGAGGCTAGTCTCCTACACCTTCTGTGTATGACAGTGTGGAGTAGGAGTCAGCCACGCTTGATTCTCTTCCCGCCCACCCCTCCCTACCGTAAGTGAATGCAAAAGAGAATAAATCCAAGCAGTTACCCGAAGGGAATCCTCTACACAGCTCTTCAAGGAAGTTCCAAGGAACAAATTGACACCTCACCACCCAGCTCCAAAGCAAGGATTAAAGGGTTTTTTTTTGTTTTTTTTTTTTTTTTTTTTTTTTTTTTGGCTGGAGCATAAACTCAAGAGAGTGCTTAGGAAAGCCGATGATCTATACACTCGGATGACTGTACGCACATTTTAATGTTTGATTTAATTTAATACTTTTGTATGTGGGTGTTTGCCTACGTGTGTGTCTGTATACCACATGCATACATGCATGTCTGGTGCTTACACAGGCCAGATCTCCTGGAACTGGAGTTACAAATGATTGTGAGATACCAAGTGGATGCTGGGAACCCAACCCTGGTCCTCTGCAAGAGCAGCCAGGGCTCTTAACTGCTGACATCGCTCCAGCCCCACATTTTTAATTACACTGATTTATAGATACGGCGCATATACACACACTCACACACATGCGCTATGGTGCACATATAGAAGGAGAGGACACCTTGCAGGCATTACTTCCCTCCTTCCCTCTGATGGCCCTTCAGAAACATTTGAATCTGAATTTACATTTTCCTTAGTGCTGTTCCCTCCATTCAGAATCTAAGGACTGCCCTTTTGTGATCCTTTCCCCATGGTCTGTTGCTGTCATTGCTGTTTTAATCTGCCTTCATGAGAAATAATCTTTCAGGGACTCTGACATTAGCATTGTGACATTGCAGTCAGCGGTGACTGGCTCTTACTCCATTCAGAACCAAACCAAACAAAAAAACCCAGAAGCGCATATTTGAGCCTACTGACTTATATTTAAAGGAATTAGAAGAAACTGAAACATTTTCTTTCTTGATTATAAATTATCCAAAAAATTCCTGTGGTTCTTATCCATCCTGGTTTCAATCATACTTTTTGGCCATCTGAGGACCTGTACACAGAAGCCAAGCATGCATTCCACAAGTAGTAGTGTCCCTTCCATGACCCCTCCATGACCCCACACTGCTGTCATGGGTCTGAAACTAGGTAGTCCTTCCTTCCTTCTACCCACCAGGATATAAAATTGTCCAGTGAAGATCTATGCTGGGAACCGATGTGCTCCACAGAAACCCCACCTCTTCCTCTTTCTGTCAGTCTAACTACTGACTTCTGAACTGCATTCTAAATTTGTTTGCTCAGAGGGGTAGTAATAGAGAGATAGCTCAGGGTTACAAGTACTGGCTGCTATTCCACAGGACAGGGGTTCAATTCCCAGTTCCCAAATTCTGTGATTTCATAATCTGACAACCTCATTCAGATATACATACAAAAGGCAAAAAAACCAATTCATATAAAATAAATGCAAAATAAAATAAAAATTACTTTAAAAATGCTTTTGCTCTATTTGTCAAGTGAGTTCACTCTTATGGTTAGACACTACTAGACACTTCTCCTAGCTGAGCCAAGACCACTTCTGATTTCTTAACCAAACATTAGCACTGAGCATCTCCAAGGCTGGGCCTCAACTACCACCCAGCAGACTTAGAACTTGACAAGATGAGGTAAAAGAAAATTCAGATCCAAATGTTCTCCAATCATAGGTCCTAATTCCACACCAGAAGACTCTACTGTTCTACCAGAAGTAAACTATCTAAGATGCCCAGGTCCCATCACAACAACTCACACAACATGAAAAACCAAGACAATATGGCTCCTCCCAAAATGCCCCCTGAGGAAAGCAGCCCAGATGATACACAAGGCAGTGAATTCAAATCCACAGTTATATATACGTTGGAGGAACTCCAAGAGGACATGAATAAACATGGAAAGAAGACAAGAAAAACAAACAGCTGAATGAAATAAAGGACAACTCAGGCCATAAAAATAGAATTTAACAGAGAGAGAAGTTCTGAGTAAAGCCCTGCTAAAATAAAAATTGAAATGAAAAATTTAAAGAGTCTAATTAAAAAAAAAAAAAAAAAACCTCAGGGAAGACCTCACCAATCGACTGGTTCAAGTAGAAAACAATGTTAAAAAAACCAATCAGTCAGTCAAAGAAATGATAAGTTCGGCTCATAGTTTAGGTCTCTGACCATGTTTTTCATTCATATTCTAGCATGTAACTTAATTTGCTGAACCTCTTTCACTAAAACTTACACAGCTTTGTAAAAGTCATAAATCATTCTTATCTTACTGTTTCTAAATACGTTAAAGGATAAATCTGGTCACATCCTATCTTGTAGAAAAGATTACATTGCTGCTTGTTCAATGCATTAAGCATTGCTAAGAGATGAAATGTTTTTTTTTTTAATCTATCAATTTTATTGCAAAAAAAACCTTATAAATAAATTTAAAAGTTACACACCAAAATTAACCACCTGATGTCCGGAGTTCCTTGAGGCGTGGTCTCTCCTGAAGACAGGCTACAGGGCATTTGGCACAGTTACCAGCCAAAAGTTGGGGCAGCAAACTGCAGAAGAGAATTTTCTACTGACTTTCAGTCTCTTCTTCGAGTTTGATTTTAGAATTTTAACTTACCTAAAAGTTAATACTGACAACAGATTTATCATTAAGCAACTTTGAGACAACCCAATTTTGTGAACATATTTTTTGGCAGAAGCCTGAGACCAGATTATTTAATAATGAAGTATAACCCTGGGAACCCCTCTAAGTCCTTTACCTTTGGCAATAAGGCCAGCAATGAGGAAGTGCTAGCTGAATATTGCATGAATTAAGGCTCGCCTCTATCACTGTTCTGAATTCAATCCCCTCTTGAGTCTCCTGCCTTAGGCAAAACTCTCCTTTCTAGGTGAATGAATATCCTGAAAAGGGGAAAAAAAATCCTTTATGAAAGGTAAAGACTTTTTCCATTCCTTACTTCCTTTGGAAGAAATCCAGTGAAAGTTGAAATGGCAAGATGTAACCGGTTTTCCCACAGAACTTGATGAGCCGGCCATGGCGATATGAATAGAGATGTTATTCCTAGTTGTCAAAAATATGACTGTTTTCAAGTATCCTTCAGAGGACTTCCAAGGAATACCACAGTAGACAACATGAGTGGCCAGCAAAGATGGCAAAAGAATACAGAGGAAAAGTTTTCTCAGTTGCCTTCTTTGGGTGTACAGTGCAACTGAAGTGTCTTTCCACACTGCGCTCTTTCAGATACAGGAAGACTAATCACCAAATGGGGGCCATTGGATCGTACACGGAAAGTTGCTGCTATTTCTACTTAGAACTGTGTCTACATATCAGTTGAAACAGAAGTTAACAAAGAAGTAAAGATGTTATTTCAAATTGTCATCTAAGAATTATACATGGACAGTGGCACAGCTTGTATCCTCCAAAGCAAGAATGTAACTAACATTCATTTATTCACAAGTTCTCAAGGAACACAAATGACATAAGACCTTAGGCCACCTGCTCGGTACTCACTTTCCCATACGGACTCTTGAAGTTCGTGAGATAGCTTAATGTGGGCGCTGGAAGGCAATGTTTCCCAATCAGTGGATAGGTAGTGGACTAAGTAGTAAGGGCGGGGTTTAAAAAGAAGAGGGCGATGCCGTGAACATCTGAGGCGGCATCAGACATGAAGGTGATCACACAGAAGGCTGATGAGAAAAGAGCTCTAGTATGAGGAACTGGGTCCTAAGAGTCTGAGAGCCAACCATCGGAGTGGTGTGTCCTTCAGATCATATGGTCAGGATGAGGCTTAAAGTCTGGCAGTCTGTGAAAGAGGAGCATAGGAAACCTGGGGTACAAGTAAGACGAGCTCTTAAGAATCCAGCATGGGTATGAGCAGACACACAATGGGAAATTAGTAAAACTATCAGATAAAAAAGTAAGAGGTACAATTAATGCAACACACAGACTCCAGTTCCCCGTGGATATTTGATAATACCTGTTAGGAATTGCTCTGGTGCCGCTATGTATTCAAATGCTAAATACTGCCCCCCCCCCAAGATCTGGTTGCCTGCACAAGCAAATCCTCAGATGCACCAGGTGAGGCTGTATTAGCCTTGCTCCCCATTTTCATTTAGTTAATTAAGGGCTAGAGCCTGTGACTGACCAGTGGGGAGAGAACCGTGGGACTTGAGGATCATGTGGGTGTCTCAGGAGAGATCAAGAAGGAGGAGGTAGGAATTGTCTTTCTGGCCCAGAGCCAGAGCTGAGCCCCTGCCATCAGGCTCAAGGTGGCCTCATTTAGGGATTCACCCCATATGTACCACCAAACCCAAGCACTATTGCTGATGCCAAGAAGTGCTTACTGGAAAGAGACAGATAGAGATGCCTCCTCAGAGGCTCTGCCAGAGCCATACAGATACAGAGAAGGATGCTTGCAGCTAACCACCAGACTGAGCATGGGACCCTAATAAAAGAGCTAGAGAACGGTCTGAAGGGGTTTTCAACCCCATGGGAAGAAGAACATTATCAACCAACCTAACCCTCCAGAACTCCCAGGGACTAAGACACCAACCAGTGAGCACACATGGCTCCAGTTGCATATGTAGCAGAGGATGGCACTGTCTGGCATCAATGGGAGAAGAGGCGTTTCTGTGAAGGCTTGTTTTCCCAGTGTAGGAGAATGCCAAGGCACTGAGTTGAAGAGGGTGGTTGGGAGAGGGAGCTTCTTAATGGAAACATATTGCAATAAATATTAAATTAATATAAAAAGCTATCTCTTTATCAGCCCCGAGGTCTCACTTCGAGGGCCTGATTTTAGTATGGAGCCACGCCCACCTCTGTCACTCTGTCTGAGCCACCCCCACAATCTCACTTTGTCCTCCTGACTCCCTTCCCTGGTGGTTTTCCACCGCCTGTTTTCCTTCTCTGTCCCGGTGTGTTTCTTTATCCCAAAACCCAGCACAAATACAACTCTAAAGCCGATAGCTTTTCATACAGTTTTATATATTCAATTCTCAATGTACAAACCCTCTACACAACAAGATTACAAATAGACAAAGTTACAAACTGCCCTTCTATATGAGATATTAGACCCATAAAATCCTTAAATGTTTGAAGTTATTTAATGCCAATTAAGCCCACCTGGATCTAGCTCATCTTTCCCGATGTCGTCCATCTTGGAACTTCTCATCCTCTGACCTCTCCTCTCTGATCCTCTCTCTCCACCTCCCTCGCCCCACCCAGTCACTGGCTTTCCTTTATTTTACTAATTAAAATGGGAAGGTTCAGATGAAGTCACCTAGTGAGTTTACTAGGCAACCCTTCTTGTGGAAGTGGAATTAACATTAAAATACGAACAACTTCAGGACAACCTACAGTAATGAGTGGAGGAGTAGGGGGATAGGAATGGAGGGAAAGGGGATAACGTTTGAAATGTAAATACAGAAAATATCCAGTAAAAAATTAAAATAAGTTTTAAAAAAAGAAGGAGGAGGAAGGAGACTGGGAGAGGATGGATCCACTATGAGAGGAGATGGACCATAAGCCTTTGGGCAGGAGAAACTGCAAGTAGCAAGAGACATATGGCTGGGATGTAAGTTAGTTAGGGCACATGTGGCTGGGATGTAAATTAGAACAGACGAGAATAACCTGCTTTGTCTAGGCGTCCAGCTTGTATGTCAAATGCCAGGACTGTGTATTTTTTATACAGGCAAGGAGGGTCTGTAATAGTTTATTTTTGTATTTTTTATACAGGCAAGAAGGGTCTGTAATAGTTTGTTTTTGTATTTTTGATACAGGCAAGGAGGGTCCGTAATAGTTTATTTTCCAACTGCCTGCATTAGGGATGGGAGGAAACACGAGGAAAGGACTCACAACCGGTGTCTTCTTGTGCATTTTTTCCAGAACCAGATAAACTCAGGGATCCTTCACTGAAAGAGAACTTTCCTTTCCACGTTTTCTTGTCAATAAGTGTTTTTCTTGGTGTTCTTCATACTTTAGACAGAAGGAACTCCCTGTAATACTGGGGAAAGGAAAAGATTCATGTTATAGTTAGTACATCTGTTAAATTTTCACAGACTCCCCGTGCCCTGGCCTTGACTGATGGAGCTGTTATGCTCCAGATGTTGTAGATGAGGTTTGAGCTTGGCAAATTCTCTGAATGCCACATAGTTCTAGAGGGATCGAAGTCGGCATTCTGTTACTACAGAAAAATACTGAGATTTGCTAGGCCCTCCTGTAAGAAAGCTGTGACCCCAGGGTAGCTGAGAACTAGAAAAGAAACAAGAGTTTCATAATCTTCAAGTGAACACCTTCTGAGACATGGAAACACCTAAGACCTCCCAGTAGCCTCACCTCCTAATAGGTTCACTCCTAAGACTTCCCAATAGACTATGCACCTAAACCACGGCCAAGTTCACACTGATCTTCTAGGGAAAATGTCATTTCCTCTTCTGTCCTTTCTCACTGGCCTAAGGATTTGTCCTGCTCTGTGCACGTTTGTCCCTGAGCAAGTTATTCAAGATTGCAGGGTCGCAGTTAGGATTTTGGTGTGGATTAGTGTAACCTTTTGTTGGCTATTGTTAAAGAGAAGGAGAAGCCAGAGAAAATTAAGTCTCTTTGGGAAGCTTTTCAATATATAAACTTGTGAGTGGCAGTGAGTTTGTAAATCTCTACTGCCAATCACAAAACAGGGAGATGAGACATTTAGAAAGTTCCAGAACATGCCCTGGTTCCTGTGTCCTCACTGTTTTCCTTAGAGTGTTTTAGATTTCGGTAATAAATTCCTCTGAGCTTCTCTGTTATAAGCTTCCTATCACAAACGTAAGGATGCACAATGACTGGTTGATCATCTGGGTCTGGAGTAATAAACAGCAAGTTAGAATCTCAGGCTTTCCCATCTCTGTGTTTTCCGTACGTGAGGACAGGCATCAGCTGGATGGTAGGGTATTTGCCTAATGTGGATGAACCCTCAGCTCAGTCTCCAGAACTGCAGTAAATAAGTCAACTAATTATTAAGTTAAATACAACTGTTGGCCAGGAATGGCTCTTCACAGGCCAAGTCTCAAGACTCATCCGTCCCCTACCACCTTGTCACCAAGCCAAACCTCGTCTTTGTGTCCAGTGTCCAAACTAGAGACAGATACTCCCTTTTCCAGATTGCTTTGAGCATTATTCAAGAAAGTAAATCATAGTCTCTGCTTTGTTTTCCTAATGGCTATTCATTTTCCGTGTGCATTCACAGGTGTCACACCATGAAGAGGTCGGAGAGAACTCGCAGGAGTTGCTGTTCTTTTTCTACCACGTGGGTCCTGGGGTGGAGCTCAGGTTGTCCGGATTGTCACCAAGAGCCTTAAATTATATTTTTATACCATTTTCTTACTACAAAAACAACATGCAGCAGGGTGACTAATGTGTCTTATGTCTGTGACTGTGTTGTCAGTCTTGTAGGGCTGCTGAGACACTTCCCACAGGTGGCTCAGCCCCTATGCTGCTGCCTCCATCTTTGGAAATCTCAGGACTTTTTTTTCCCTTGTTGATCATGAATACAGGAAGGCTTAAGATGTTCCAAAGGTCATTTATTAACAAGTACATGGCTGTAAAGAAACAGATGTTCTCTCTATATATGAAAAACCTATACCTAAAAAAGAAAACAAAACACAATAAATCTGTAGCATTGTCATAAGAATTCTGAAACCGAGACACTCATGGTTCTCATAACTTAAGGTAGAATTATTACGCACGTCAGGGACTCTGCCTACATCTGGTTTTCATGAACAGTAATGACTGAGCAAGAGGAACGATAAGGAAATGAGGTGGGAAATTTGAGTAGACATTCAGTCCGTGTCTCACGCTCCTCCCATAACAGAACACAGCGCTCCATCCCCTTTGCACTGAGAAACAATAAGACACAAAATTCCCACAATAGAATTTACAAGCTTTGCTGTCTGTATATTATCTTTAAAATTGTCCTCACAATATAAAAAAGTTTTTCAAATATTTTGTTTTAGAGTTTCACAGAGGCAAGAAATTATCCCTATGAGATTTAGAAGAAAAAAAAAACTCCAACTTTTCTGTTCTATAAACTTCTGTTTTATTTATTTTTTCAGTATGTAATACACTTTTTCTTCTTTCTCCGACCATAAAAAATAAATCCAGCATAGTAAGAAAATGCTTGAAGGTGCCCTTTGTAAATCTAGGAATAAGATATACAGTAACATGTTATATAATTCTGAATTGATGTATCATTCATCATTTCATGAGAGTAGTGGAGTACCAAGAACTTACAGAGGATATATGCCACACTGCTGTGCCTAAGGTAACAACATACTACACTGTTAGAACTGAAATGGAATGTTCCCTAGTTAACTAAAGAACCTCAGGTTTATTATACCTTTCCACCATAAGTAATAAGAGTTTACTGAGACAGTATCATCAGCATTTTACATAATGAAGTATTATACTTATACTTAAGATTCTTATACTTAAGAATCGTTTGAGAAGACTTTCACGTACCATATGGTGCTGGAGAATGGCTGAGGAAAGGCTGCTGTGACCATCATGAATTAGGTTCAACACCAAGAGAAAGCCAAGCAAAACTCATTCACAGACTTGATGGACATTAGGCCAACATGCTGCCAAGAAAAACATTTCCTATTTGCTGCCCCAAGGCGTCCTTCCTATGTACGTGGGAGAAATTCATTTGCCAGATGTTGCTGCTTATTTTTCCCTGACATCCTCCATATACACTGCATGGGGGAGGCAAGGCTCTGTAACCCTTGCTAAAGACGTTCCTCGCTGTTCCAGTCAATACATCAGTCTCAACATGTGTTCTTGTTTATGTGGCCAGCCTAATTGTTGATGGATATTGAGTGATTAGGCTTCCCCATTCTATACTATCTGGATATTCATCAGCAAGACAGACTTACAACCTGGCATCATCAACAACATTTTTCTCTCTTGTGATAATAAAGGGCCTATTAAAGATAAATCAAGATGAACAGGATAAAAAAAATCAACTTGAAAGGAAAGTGGTGTATTATTCATTAAAGATGTGTGGTTCCTGGCTCTTCCAAAAGATCACACAACAGAACGTCAGGCCATGCTGTGCTTTCACAGAGATCGTTCTCCCTCAAGACAGAGAGAGTACCAGAATAGCACATTACCTGTCCTTTGTTGATCTTAATCTAAAATCACCCAGTGTCCTCAGGAGACTCCCAACCAGCCAGCCAGTTGACTCCCTGTCAACTTGCCCAAATCCAGCTAATTGTTCTGTGGTGGACACTTCCTCTCCGGCCAGGTGAAGGCTTACTTCTGACACTGATGAGATTCTCAGAGATCTGTTCCTCTGCTATCCTGCTATCTTCAAAATCATTCCAAAATTAGCTGGACCAGCGTCCATTTGAGACGGAGCATATTATTTTCTTCATTGTTGCTGTGATAGAACACTATGACCAAAGTAACTTAGACAAGAAAGTTTGCTTCGACTGTCGTTCCAGAGGATCAGAATCAGAAGGGTCAGGAGAGCATGGAAGCAGGTCGTAAGCAGGGCAGGTACCGGAACAGGATGCTGAAAACTCACATCATGAGCTGCAATCACAAAACTCAGAGAAGAAACTTGAAGTAGGCAAGTGGTTTTTACTCAGAAAGTGTACCCTCAGGGGACATACTTCATCCTGCAAGACTGTAAACACCTACACCTCCCCAAACACCAACAACAATTGGAAACAACTTGTTTAAATACATGAGACTGTAGGAAACATTTCACATTCAAAACTATTACAACATACAATAAGGACACATGTTCCACCATGTTCATAGCAGCCTTATTTATAATAGGCAGAAGCTGGAAAGAATCCAGATGTCCTTCAGTAGATGAATGGATACAAAAATTGTGGTATATTTACACAATGGAATACTACTCAGCTATTAGAAACAATAGCTTTATAAAATTCCTTGGAAAATTGATGTATCTAGAGAATATCATCCTGAGTGAGATAACCCAGTCACAAAAGAACAGACATAATATGTAGTCACTGATAAATAGATACTAGCCCCAGAAAGCTCTGAAACTGAAGAAACAACTCACAGACCATATGAAGCTCAAAAAAGAAGAAGAAGAAGAAGAAGAAGAAGAAGAAGAAGAAGAAGAAGAAGAAGAAGAAGAAGAAGAGAAGGAAGGAAGGAAGGAAGGAAGGAAGGAAGGAAGGAAGGAAGGAAGGCCAAAAAGTGGAAGACTCAGTCCTTCTTAGAAAAAACAAAACAAAACAATAAGTGTTTAGCACCCTCTCAGAGTGGGGTACACCTAGACCTTAAATCATTAATAACTCAAGAGCTAAAAAGATAGCTTTGTGGCAACTTTTGGAATTTAAAAATCAGTATGTTTAATCTTTACACACCAAGAAAACTGTGACTATTTCCATGTTACATTTTGTTTTACATAAACTTTATGATCATTGTAAACAGTAAGATTTCAATGCATACTAACAAACTTCTAAAAAATCAAGTACTGACAAAAATATATTCATATATATTTATGCTAAAATGCTTTTAATAGTCTGTACATGTATCTCTGTTTTTTAAAAAAATAAAGTTGCAAGGAAAAAAATTTTAAAAACCTATTACATAG
Source organism: Micromys minutus (assembly GCF_963924665.1). Lineage (NCBI taxonomy): Eukaryota > Metazoa > Chordata > Mammalia > Rodentia > Muridae > Micromys > Micromys minutus. Next base: position 3,306,021 of record NC_137959.1, on the reverse strand, counting down.
GAAAATCAGAATTGTAACATAGTCAAATACAAATATTCTACAAATGAAACCACCATGACTGAGTCCTTAGGAGTTCAAGGAACTCGAAGCACAATCATTTAAATTATCTTTACATATATCTGAGCAAATTTAAAACTTGAGTGAAGTATGCATATAACCCCTTGTGTGGTCACTAAATTGTGTTCTCCTACTCAGAGGAAAGCCCCGAGCACATAATAGTCATCAAATAGGCTAATGGGTAGATCGGTAGCTGATGTATAAATGAAGGGATGGATGGTCAAATGGATACAGTAATTGCTGTGTAAAGACTGAGCACAGATCTCCTCACTCATTTATTAAGATAAGATATGTTGTAAGAATAAGGTGGACTTACCCCTCTAATATTTGAAGCAAAACTCTTTGCATGGAGTTTGCCCAAAGTTGCCTCCATCTGCCTGGGTATCTCCAGAATCCTCTCTGATACTATTCTGTGTAATGGAAGATTGAACATACCTGTTATTCAATCACACAGCATAGGAATTGTAACCTGGTGCTGTCTACTGCTCACTATTTCTACTTCACTGACACCCGGGGCTTGGTGTGTTTTCTAAGCATTCTCGAACTATGCTGGATGTTGGAAGACTGTGTTGTCTTTAAACTTCCAGAAAGTGAAAATGAAAGCAAGTGTCCTGTGGCAGGGAGATGTGAACTCCACTTTGCTCATAGACAGAGTCGACAGACACAGAAGCCCACACTGCCTGTCAACTACACTAAACAATGCCAAGCTCCTAGACTTTGTGGTTTTCTGTTCACAAAGTGTCCGCAATGAATCCACGGAGTAGAACCAACCTGTGGGCACACTTAGACCCTATCGGCTTGTGTCCCTGTGGGCACACTCAGACCCTATCGGCTTGTGTCCCTGTGGGCACACTCAGACCCTATCAGCTTGTGTCCCTGTGGGCACACTCAGACCCTATCGGCTTGTGTCCCGAGTTCTCCTGGAGTTTGTCTAGCGTTAGGTAGACTAACAGCGACAGCACATGAGACTTCACCCCACCTCCTTTGCACAACACTTAAAATAAGGCTTGGCCAAAAAGACTCACTCTGTGTTTTAAGAATTTGTTTCCACTCATTTCCAAACGTGGCAGAAGTTAATTTAAACTATTGCATCCTGCAGTCTACAGTGATGATTTTTAAAAGTCAGGAACTAAAAGAAACTAAAACTCTAAATGTCTTGTTTCCCCTCCCCCACCCTCCAAAAAGTGACTAGGTCACCAGCGTGTGTGGATTTTGGCCAGGCAGACAGATGGAAAACCATTACCACGTTCTTTGGCCCTTACACTTTGCATGTCAGATGAGCGAACCTGCAACACAAAACTAACTCTTCCAGGCCGAAGAAGACACTAAATTTCATGAAGCTTCTGGGAGACAGAGTAAGGACTTCTCTGCAAGCCTACGCTCTATGCTGCTGCTCATGGGGACAGGTCATTCTGCTCTGTGAGTCTCGGTGTCTCTAACTCACACTGAAGAATTCTTCCTAAACGCAGATCTGATGATCACTGTTAAAGCACTGTATTATGAATTGACTCATGAATGACTACTGAAAACTCATATGCTGACAGCCTGGTCTCCAGCTAGTGGCAATACTTAAAGGGGGTTGATTCACGTAGATACTAATCTCATCAAGGGGTCCGTTCCCTGGTAAGTTCATATTAAATGCTTGCCAGGGAGTGGAGCCCAGCTGGAGGAAGTAATTTGCTGGGGGCAGCCTAGATCCTGTCCTGGCCACTTAGACCCCTTCTTCCTGTTTCTTGTTTGCATGAGGTAAGCCACTTTGTTCCACCACAAATGTCTTGTCGTGACATTCTTCTGCCTTACCACATGTTAGCCCAGAGGCAATAGAACCGTCTGAAACTGTGAGCAAAAGAATCCTCAGGCAGCACGAGGGTCCAGTGAGTAAGGGTGTTTGAGACCATGCCTGATGACCTGAGTTCAATTTCCGGAATCTACAGGGAAGAAAAGAACAACCTCCTGTAAGTTGTCCTTTGACCCTCATAGGCATAGGTTAACTTATACATGCACACACACACACACACACACACACACACACACACAGCAGAGACACATACACACAGGCACACATACAGAGAGACACAGCAACACACATATTCACAAATAATTGATATAATTTAATTTTTACATTTCATTTTTTATTTTAATTCATGGGTACTGTATTTGCGTCATTTTTACCTTTTTCTCTCAGTTCCAACTCTTTTCCTGTTTTCTCCCATGTTCCTTCTCCAATTCATGACTGCTTCCTTTTTAATTATTACTGTGACATGTACACTCACACTTGCACACACACACACACACACACACACACACACACACACACACACACACACACGCATGCGCTCACGCACACGCTTCCAACCTGCTGAGTCCCTTTAGGGTTACGTGTATGCACATGTATTTCCCAGGGTGGAGCACTTGCCGTGGTCCTCCCTGGAAAAGACTCCTTCTCTTCACTCAGCAGCTATTAACTGCCTGTGGCTCTTTGTCTGGTGGGGGAGCCTTGTGAGCTCTTCCTCTTATCTGGCATCTTGCCCAAGGATGAAAAGATGATTGACACAGAGCATCTCAGGTGACCATCTTCAGCAACTTCCTATATTTATATTAAGAAAGGGACTGTTGAAAAGTTTAGGTTTTTGTTGTCCAGACCAGATTTGGAATACGACGTAACCGAAAGTAAAAAGTTATCTGTTAAGCATTCATCACTCTACACACCGCTGGGAAACTGGGTAAGCTAAAAGTACTGAAAAGTTTAACTTACATCGGTAGTTTAAAAGTCACACCTTGGGCTGGAGACCTGCCTCAGAGCTTAAGAGCACGGGCTACTCTTCCAGGGGTTCTGAGTTCAATTCCCAGCAACCACATAGCGACTCAACAATCTATAATGAGATCTGGTGCCCTCTTCTGGTGGGCAGGCAGACATGCATGCAGAAGGTTGAGTACACAATAAATAAAAGTAAATCTTTAAAAGAAAGTATGTCTGTTACTTGTTAATATGTAGCATTTGTCTAAATTAATATAAATGTTTGTATTCTCATTGGTTGCATACTATTTAATAAATGTATACATCAAAATTCACAATCATTCCCTGCAGATGAGCATTTCAAATAGCACGTCATCAAAAAACATTACCTTCCTGTGCAAAGGCCATAAAGCCGTCATCGAGCGGAGTCAGAGTATATGATACTTCGAAACTAACAGGAGGAAAGAGAGGAGACTCAGTGTCCAGGTTTCCCACCCAGAAGGCAACTCTTCAGGGTAGTTAAGAGTAAGAGGCTTAGGGAAGCTGGAACCTGGCAGTCAAAGAAACTCAGCATCCTGGCAAGCAAGTCTAAACAAATGCTTGTTCCCAGAAGTCCCATTTAGTCCATAGCCAGACGGAATATTCATCAAAGAAAACCAGATTTTCTACAGGAATAGAAAGTGTCTTTGAATGTAGTGTTCAAAAACCACAAAGTATGTCACAGATTCCAAAGCTCGGTGGAAATGGAGCCATCCATCCCTACAGCAAGCAGGTTAAGAAAATGGGGTTTCTTTGCAATCACATTGTACAAATAAGGAAGAGTTTTAACCGCTCTCCAGGGTCTACATGGACTCTCATGTTTGCAACATTGTATAAGTTTCCTTCTTTGAAGTCAAACCCAGGTTAGGAGATGTGCAGAGAGTTGATCCTTGTTTTACAAAGCCAACCTAGCTGAAGTCAATATTTAAATTTTTCCACCCCCCCCCCAAGAAAAATGACATCAGGCCATCATTTTATTGGGAAAAAAATCCCCAGGATTAGTTTTAAAATGTAGCAGCGGTAATAAGGATTGTTGCAGAAATACTAAATAGCATGTGACTTGGTATTTGAAGACAAGTGGGTAGTGGTTCGGAAGGCTTTAGAATTTAAAAACCAGGGCCTGGGGATGTGTTGTGGCAGAACAGTGCTTGCCTCTGATGCAGAAGGCCCAGGTTCTGTCTCCTGAGCTGTGTGACATCAGGCATGGTGACCTTCACACTGGGAGACAGAGGCTGGAGACAGACATTCAGCATCATCCTCAGCTAAGTGGTGAGCTTTGTGAGAAGCTGTCTCTTGCACGAAAACAAGGCAGAAAGGAATATAACGTGGAATATAGGTCAAATAGGTTATATTATTCCAAGATGAGCAATATCAGAATCTATAGGACATTCTCTGTTTTCTTAACTGCAACCAGAGCTTTAAAAACAGTCTAAAAATTATCTTGATGGTGGCATTCAGACTATTCAGAGGCTTTCTCTGTTTTCTTCCCTCTAAAGCAGGCTTTTTTTAAAAAAAAAAAAAAAGAAGAAAGAAAGAAAGAAAGAAAGAAAGAAAGAAAGAAAAAGAAAGGACTTTCCCTCTCTCTAAAAATATCTGGGTGGGAGAGTTTTGAAAGAGAGAGGGGCCCTGCACCCAGACATCTCTTAAAAGCACTTCTTGTGTACTAACCCCAAATCCTCTCCTTGCTCATCTCCTAAGAGGTAACCTAAACAGATTAAGAAATGAAATGTTTTTTTTTTTCTCCTTGCATCTTCTTCCTTGGCTTGAAGAACTATTTTTAAATTAGTATTTCCTGTCCTCTCCCAAGAACCCTGGAAGCTTTGTAAACCGTTGTTAAAGACCTAGAATCTTTCCCATATTCGTTCAACACTGCTCCCCAGACGAGTAACACCCACACGAAGACATCACCGTGTCAAGCGCTGTGAGAAAGACAGAACTGAGCCGCAGCAGCTGCTGGGGACGGGCTGCTAGTTCAAGAGGACACTGCAAAGGGAAGAGGGGCTTCTCCTCTCCACTGGGATTTCAGGTTCCTAAGCTTGTCCGGCTCTCAAAGTCTCTGCTGCAAACAACTCAACCCAGAACGTGGTTTGCATTTCTCTTGGCTTCAAGCTATACTTCGAACAATAACTAGATGCAGGGATTTCTTTGGACTGAATGGCCGCTCATCTTGTCATGCAACACCTTTTCCTTGGCATCAGCCGCGGCACAGTTTCATGAGGACCTCGGGTCATTTTCTCCAGCTTACATAATGGAAGGACAGACAGCACTTTGTAGAAAACATGGAGTGTTTCCCAGTTCATCCTTCACACAAAGAATGCATACCTGAGCAAGCACACACACACACACACACAGAGAGAGAGAGAGAGAGTGCCAGAAGAAATATCTAGAGGAAATTTTCTTTCATCTTTTTTCAGAGAAAAATCCTTGCAAACATAACTAACCAACGATTTTTCTCTCTTTTTTTTTCCCAATCCAAAGTTTGCAAAAAGAGTTTATTTGTTTGCTTTCGTTAATAATGGCATTGCATTGGGTAATACTCAAAAATGAGAATACAGAACCCACAAGGTTCTCTTTTGGATTGAATTCTTCCCAAGCAACAGCAATAGATGTTCTCATACAAGCTGGTTCGACTTAGGCACTGGTGAACGTTTAAAATAAAAGGTCTAAGTTTGAAATCCTAGTTTCATAGCCAATGATACAAAAGTCCAGACTAAAAATTTCTAGAACAATAGATAGAAAAATTACGTATTGTCTCCAATTAACCAAAGAAGTATTTGACCTAAGAGTAAAGCACAACGCTTACATTCTGTCTGCCTCCTTACTCACTGAAACCTACTAACCAGGAAGAGTCTTCTACCTTGTGACCTGTGCTTATTTTGAGATTTGTTACATGGATTTTTAAAACCAAAAAGAATGTTTTCTAGGTGCCATAGAAAAAGAGTGGTTTCGCCCATGGACTGAAATTCTTGAGAAAGTATGGCCAATCGGATAGTGATGTCATCGAATTACTCTCCCAAGTAAAGCTCGTACAGGTTTCCCAGTGGCTGAGCTAAGGCAGCTACAATGTAACCCTTCCAAGAAAACTTGGGTGTGGCTAGCTTCGGGATCCCTCAAGGCTGCACACTCAGAATCACCTGCATTTTGACGCAGAATGTAATTTGTAGATGGGCCCTTTCTTACAGCGGTCTGTCCCTCATTTCCAGGCTGCTGGCCACCTTGAGTTTCTCTGTACACAGCTCTTCTGACCCTTTAACAACTAGCATGTCGGAACCCCGGCTGCATGAGAGCAACTTCCATAAGCTGTGCTCTCCTTAAAGCAAAGGGACTTTGAAAGACTTTGGGGAACAGTGACAGTCAGCGGAACCTGAGCCCAAGACTCTTCAGAAAAGCCACCCTTGAGTAACCCACTGGTGGTTTCCTGTGCACACACTAACAGTCATTTTCAACGCTGTGACCCACTTTTCTGTGGACTTCCGCGAAGCCCTTTGCCTGGCAGGATTTGTTCTGGGAGAGGATTTGCTGATACGCACTGTGTATGTTTCTCAGAGGGACGTTTCCATTTCCATCAGCAGAGTTCCTCTGCTGAGACTGGAAGCTAAAGTCTTTTCTCTTTAAGCATATTCTCAGTTACATGAACTAAGGTTTTGCTTGCTCAAACAGCAATAGACTCTGTTCAATACAAATGATCTCTAAACTTATCTATCAACCAAATCTTATAATTATGAGATCTCAGGGAAGTCTGTTGATTTATGTGACCCTATGCACTGTCTTTGTAAAGTGACTTTTAAAGATAAATTATTTTATTAACAACAAATGTATGATCTTTATTATTAAACCAAGAGTGTGTTTTATAAGGTTGGATAGTATTCATGTTTTAAAGGGATAAAGACTTAAAAACAAAACAAAACAACAACAACAACAAAATAAAAACAGAAAATCATCAGCCAAGTAAAACTTTGCCCAGGTAAATACTTTTATTCAATAAACATGCGCCTAGGGCTTTTCTAAGCCAAGCGTTAAACAACAAGGACAAGGGCTGGCTGGAGTCCCTGCTGTCTGCAGAGCTCACATGGGGGAATGGTAAGCACTAAGCAAACACTAATTGGTGGGAAATTGGTGTTAATCAGACTTTAAAAGGACAGGGGTGTTAAAATGGCATCTGAGAGGTATTCCTGGGGATGAGGAATTTAGACTGACTGAGGTCTGAGTCTTGTGTCTTCTTCACCAAGAAAAGTGTGAAGAGTAAGCCAGCTTTACACATAGGGAATAGACCATCACCTAAAGAGAACTGAGCAAAACATATTAAAGCCAAGGAAAAGAGGGGATAGGTTGGCAAGTTTAGGCATGGGCAGGTCTCAGGGCAGAAACCCTTGCCACCAAGCAAAATTTTTATCCCTTATCTGCAGAACAGAAGTAAAGCAACATCAGCAACACTATTAAAACAACACCAGTAACAACACTATTAAAACAACATCAGCAACAACATTATCAAAACAACACCAGTAACAGCACCAGTCAAACAACACCAGTAGCAACACCATTAAAACAACATCAGCAACAACACTATTAAAACAACACCAGTAACAACACCATTAAAACAACATCAGCAACAATACCATTAAAACCACACCAGGAACAGCACCATTAAAACAACACCAGCAACAGCACCATTAAAACAACACCAGCAACAACACCATTAAAACAACACCAGCAACAGCACCATTAAAACAACACCAGCAACAACACCATTAAAACAACACCAGCAACAGCACCATTAAAACAACACCAGCAACAACACTGATACAATGAGCTTCAGTACAGTTTCATTGGCCCACTCATTGAGCAAAAGGCACTCCGGAAGCTCTCCCTGGAGCCAGGCTATCCTTACGGAAGACCTGGTGCTGTCTGGTGTTTGATGCAGGGACTCTGATGGAAAGAGGAAGGGGTGGAGAGGAATAAGATGAAGACGGGCACCACCAGTCCGAAGGCACAAGTTGAGCTCAGGATTTAGTGCCTCCAACAGTCCCATCATGGGGAACTGATCAGAATGTCTGATGTCCATTGAGATACAGAAAACTGTCCCAAATCTGCCATCTCAAAGCTGCAAGCTCTGTTACCTCACTCACTTCTCACAGATGAGGCGCTGGATAGCCGTTCCATTTCAGGTCATGGTTTCCTATGGGGTTGTAGTCAAAACACTGACCGTGCTGTCAGGGTCTGAAGCCCTCACTGTGGGGGATGTTTTCCACAGCCACCATTGTTTCTCACCCATACAGTCCTGTTTGACAGGACACAGTAGCCCTGTGAGCCTTTCTCGGGCCATGTCACACTGCTTGCAAGAAAGCTTTTACACGACGTTTTTTTCCTGACTGAACAATTCAAGAAAAAGAGCAAGACAGAAGCCATAATGCCTAGAATGCCTCAGAAGTCACACACCATCATTTCCACGACTTCATATTGGTTTTCACAGCTCAGCTGAACCAGTAGGGAAGCAAGGCGACATCGGTGTGAACACCTTTGGACAGGGTCACAGGTGGTCACCGTTCTATAACTGAGGTTCCTGGGACTCAAGGACTTGAAGTAACTTTGCAGAGGTGCCACATACGTTGTGAATTTGGGATTTAAAGCTAGCTTTCTCAGAACCCCAGGATCTGAAGCACTGGACACACTGCCTCTTTAAATAACCTAATACTCAAAGGCAAAGATATTTATCCACACAGGGAACTGTTTATGATGATATCAAGAATACAAAATTGTAAAAAAACAAAAATCCTGGAGCCTACCAATAGACTTAATTTGGCACAAATTTCTGACTCCAACTTCCTTCATCTCCAGCCTAAATTGTCAGGTTTATAAACACAGGTGTACTTGTGCCAGAATTAATCAAGTATCACATGGCACAGTAAAAGGGGGAGGGGGTTCACGATCTGAGAAAGTTTAATTTAGTAAAATAAACTGACTTCAAAGCAAGCCAGATGTGTTGCATTCTACCTTCATAAAGGATGGGCAGAGATTAAAGGCATGATAATGAAGCGTTCCGTCTTTCTAGGAGATGGAGGCGGGTCTGCTTTCTTCTCCTTATTTACAAGACATCATAAACCCAAAGGCTGAGTGACTAAATGCTGCCATAAATCACGGATGCTGCCTCCCTCAGGTCTGGGGAGTGTGGAGACTGGGGAACAGAGGAAAGGGCGCCCAACTTTTCTCCACTTGAATCCACATGGCCACACCACACATGCCTCCTGCTCATTCAGCAAACATTGGTGTTTGCTTAGGAACATAGAGCATGGGTCTTATTTATTCTGAAGTCAGTATGAAACATGTTGATTGTTAAGCCACATGGAGAAAGTCTAGAGACAATGGCCACACTGTAGAGGAGGAGGCTGCACAGCCCCCTATTCCGGGTCCCAACACTGTCCTATGGCATCTGCAGACCCACCTACTGACGGGGGAAGCTGTCTGAATTCTCTCTAAAGAGGACGCTGGGATCTCTTTCCCCAGTTCCAGCTCCTGGACTCCTCTGCAACAATACCCTATTGTTCAATGGAAATAACAATCTTGAAGCTTCAAGCAACTGGTTCTTTTCAACTCCAGCCATTCTGAAAGTGCTTGCCCTGTGTTTCTCTCTAATGAAAGCAAATGAAAAGCAGGCATATTGCAGGCTGAGGTCCACGCAGTAAATTAAAGCCAGCCCCACTGCATGCTTCCCAGCAGCTCCTCATAACTGCAGGCCTGGCTTCAGACCTAATCATTTTCATTCACTTCGACTCCTGTTTCAAAGCGTTGGGAATGGGATGAATTAGCCAACTCATGTTACCCCTATTTCATAAAAGCCACAGCCTCGTTTCTTTAGAGAATGTTCCGTGGAAGACACAGCATTTCTCGCAGAAGAAAACTGGCAAGAAGGTAAAGGAGCTACAACCGTGTTCAATAGGATTGCAAAGAATATTGAGATGTGGAACAAAAAGAAGGAGCGAGCTTCAGCACAATAGAGCATTTGAACTTCGGACGGTCTTTGATGTAGAAGAAGAGGAGGAGGGAGAAGGAAAAGGAGACAGAGGGTGAGGAGGGAGATGATGAGAAGGAAGAGGAGGAGGAAGAAAAAGAACAACAAAAGTAGTTTGTGGGGGGGGGGGTTTAAAATGTGATGAGTCTTTGTTCCACGCCATCCCCTGGTCCCACTCCATTTTATACACGCAGAGGCTGCTCTCAGAGATTTCGTCTCAAAAGCTGCATCTTTTGCATCTGTGCATAAAGTACACCAAAAAGACACTCCAAAGCCATTGTAAGAGCCAAACAAAAGTTTTGTTTGGCCTTGTTTTTTTAACATTGTGCTCTGGATTGGGGATATTTGATAGCAGAATAAAATAAAGATAAAATAATAAAAAGGGAAAGGAAGGCAGAGCCTCTTTTGAATAATGGGACCGTGTTCTCATGAATGACGGGACAATGTTTCAAACAAGTTTCAGAGTTGAACTCTGGTCTCGGCTCCATGTGAAGACAGAACTATCTACCCCGACTCTTCCATGAAGCAAGCGAAAGCCTGTATGACATCGGGAGCTGAAGCTCTGAGCCCTCATCTGCATGGGGCCTTTCTAAGGACGATCCTGTTCCCGAATTATAGCTGTAGTTTCGGAGTCTTTTCTTCCACTGAGCATCCTCAAATTGCCTAAGATGTAGGGCCTTTGAAATTAGAATTCATTTCTGCCTCATGTTTGCAGGGATCTTCTCATGAGCACAGTACTCAGAACGGGCACTTTGAAGCCTTCCACGGCCTCCATGAGACTAAGATTCACATTCCTCTCTGGATTCTTTTCAGCCCTTCGCAGTCCAGATCTTTGTTCTTTTATCCAAAACCATTCCATATTTCCTCTGACCTGTGTCCCACTCAGAACCCTTCCCCCCCGCACAGCTCTTCTGTGATGTGCCTCTGCTATTAACTCCCCCCCCCCATCTCCGTCTCCCTTCCTCCCTCTCCCTCCCTGTCTCCTTCCTCTTCCTCATATTGCTACCTCCATCCTGGCATTTTTAGAGGGAGCTCCTTGCTTCTGTCTGGTAATTCTACCCTCACCTCTCACACCCATTCTTGGGATTCTGCATTACACCACACATTTTTTTTCTCGTGTAGCTTTCTTTATTCACATATATGTATTTCTTTTCCTTTTCCCTTTTTTCTAGTTTAATAGGCCCATCATTCCAGTGCAATCCAAGCCCTCAGGCAGCATTAGTGTTTGTTTAGTTCACTGTTGTGAACACAGCTCCTAGTTGGTGCCTGGTATGTATTACATGTGCCATAAAAACACATACAAAAGATGGTCAGTGAGTCATGCAGCATAATAAACGTTCCCATTAATTGAACTTAAACCTTTCAGAGACAGACACTAACGAGATTAAACGTAATAACCAGCTGGTGGGAATCTTACCGTGTCTTTAGAATTGACTGCTTGAATGCAGTGTACGCCTCTCCTGGCATGCCAAGGCTGTGCTCATGAGTGGTGCACTCGGCACCAGAGAAGCTCTGGGATGTTGTTCTTGGACTTCACTGATCATTAGCTCAGCAGTGAGCATGCACATGTGCCTGAAATTGCTATGCTCTTGAAGTTCTGTGTCTGTTCTCTTGCTCTGTTTTTGTTTGTTTGGTTGGTTGGCTGTTTGTTTGTTTGTTTGGTTGGTTGGTTGGTTGGTTGGTTAGTTAGTTGGTTGGCTGGTTAGGTTTGGTTTGGTTTTAACATACAGAGAGATTCTCAGCTGAGCTGACATTCTCTGCCTTTTATTATTAGCTCGGGTGTTCTATCGTGTTCATGAGGTTGTCAAACAGATGATATATTTGACTTATAGAATGTTCTTCTGTTTTTTGTTAGGATGAAAAATTCTTGTCACCTTTGTCAAGGCTGAACTGTCAAATTGCAACCTTTTAGAGAAAGATCCTTAAGCAGTTGCCCTCCCCAGCTTGGCTGCTTCAGTCTGTTTATGGTCTAGGAAATCAGATAATAATTGTGGGACACTGTGGATAATGTAGCAGTGGACAGGCTCCTGAACACTTGTCAGAAAATTCACTGAGCAGGACAATTTCTAGCTCAGCCTCTATCTTTCTGGGAGTTACTGAGTTCTAGCTAAAGGGTCAGCCATGGACACAATCCCTGGAAAGTTGAAATGTGCTACAGTGACTTAGCAGCTACCAAGGCAGAGCCACCAAAGCTTGCATCTCTAGGCCAGAAGGAAAAACAGATGCAAGCTAAAATATTAGTGCAGATGTATGTGGGAAATATGCTTACATTGTTTTGCAGAGAACAGAATGTATAAAGAGTAAAGGAAGCATTTTGTATATAGAGTATACATTGGGGGTTAGTAATTTAGAAACTTAATCAAAGCTAATGGCAAGCATCCAAAGCAGGAAGATGAAAGTTTAACTAAGGACAGCCCATACTTGATTCATTAGTCTCCCATTAGTCAATAACCGAATTAATGAGTCCTCAAAGAAAAATCTTTTCTGAGTCTGAAGGAGGTAAAATTGGAGCACAGATGAAAATGAAAACATGAAATCTATGTTTTTGTTTTTTTTTTTTTTTTTAAGGATGAGTCACTGAGAATCTTCTAAATGATTGATTGCAACCCGTGAGAAAAAAGAACACATTAAGCCATTTGAGCCCAGTGGCTCTCTGGGGATCTTGCCTCCACTGTTGGAACAATTTGATTGCATAAGCTAATGCTACACATTACCAAAGTAAAAAAGTTCCAACATTTGGTTTCTTTGTCCGCCTGGAGTGTACTAATGTCATTTTCTAAAGTGGAGACCTGTCTAGTACTACTGTAGGGTTATTAGGATCTTTTACTTTTAGTCTCAGTGGGGCAGGGCAGGGTGTGTATGTGCACACGCAGAGGTGCCCAGATACCCCAGCTGAGTTTCAGACAGTTGTGGGCACTGGCAACAAACTCAGATCTTCTGCGAGAGCTGTCCACACTTTTAACTACTAAGCTATCTCTCCTGTCTCATGTTGCTGTGTTTTTTAAATATTTTGATTTCATCTTATCCAACTTCAGAAATGATAGAGGTGTCCTGAGGTGAATATCCACACACAGTAAGAAAGCTGAACTAGAAAAGGGAAAGCAGTTCTAGCCGTGAAAGCCGAGTTCATCTACTCTAAGGACATGGGCAAATGGTGACAAATGGCACCGGAGTTTTCTAAGAGCCAAAGTAAACCAGGGGCAGGGGAGGGATTACACATTTCTTATCCAAACAAAATGTATTTCACATTGAGGAACTAGACATCTTCTAAGCATTTATTGCTTGGACTCTTTACAAGTAGTGTTAGAGAAAACAGCAGACAATCAGAAACAACTCCCACACGGATGTTACTGTGCTTACCAATACAGCATAATTGTAAATCATGTCATATTTATAAGCCCACTATAAGTTCAATTGGTAAATCACTTTATTATTCATAAACCCACTTTAAGTATGTGCATACACACTGCTGAGTTTTACCCTATTTACACATATTTATGAAATCCATAGGTACATATATGTGTGTACATACACACACATGAACCATACACACATACACAGAATAATTCTAAGAAATTATTCTCTAAGGTGGTAAGGTAATTGGAGGCATACAGACAGCTGGTGAGGACAGCCACAGTAGGGCCACAGCAGGGTCACTCATCTCTGGATGTTAACATGTTACCATGTGACTCAGCCATTTTCTCATCCAGTGGTTGGGTTTATTATCTTTTTCCCTTGGATGTGGGATGACCTTGTGAGCAGCTTCAATTCACAGAGGTGAGATTTGCGATTTCCTAGCTGACTTTGGCAGACCACACCATATGTACTCTAACATCAAGAAGACAGGGCTGCATTGTGGGGGACAAGAAGCTCACACAAGGCAGTTGGTACCTCCTGACAGATATGAGGACTGAGCCTTTTATGCTCTTCTACAGGTAAGATGCCAAACCAGCAAAGACCCACAGCTGAGGCAGACCTCAGGAGAGGCTCTAATGAGATAGTTAAAACTGATAAAGAATCATGAGGTACTTTATTAAGGTTATGTTAATCATGCTGGGGCAGTTTTTATGGTGTAAAGCAACCACTTAAGGACATTTTATCATGAGATGCTGACATTAAAGGCACCCGAATCTAACAACAGGGACAATGGCTAATTCAAGAAAATCCCTCGAAGGTCCTTCCTGTGTAGATGATGCCTCTGCTTTTGTGTTTTATGGACTCTCTGTAAATGTGTGTGTGCATCTGTATGTGCTTCTTACTCTCTGTAAATGTGTGTGTGCATCTGTATGTGCTTCTTACTCTCTGTAAATGTGTGTGTGCATCTGTACTTCTTCTGCCTTCTCTTGGGCTCTGTTTCCTGTTTGCTTGTTTTTGCTTTATCTTCCTGTCCCGTATTTCATCATTCTTTCTTAGATGCCTGTTTGCTTCTAAGGAGAGACAGAAAGGGTGTGGATGTGAAGGAGGAACTGGGAGGAGTCAGAAGAGAGAAAACTATAATCAGAATATATTGAATGGGGAAAATTATTTTCAATAAAGCCATTTTATTTTCTTATATAAATACATAAAATAGTTTCAATAAAAACAGGGTGTCTGTGCTGAGTCGATGGAGTGTCCACCTATTTTCCTTTTTCTGTTTTCATTTTCAGTAGAATCATAAGTAGGTTGGAGACACAACTTGAAGAACCAATAGAATTTACTGACACACCAATGTTCTGTAGGAAGAACTTATAAAATTTACTGATGCACCAACTTTCTGGGAAGAAGGCTCTGAAACCATGAGTTAAGAAAATAAAAGCCTATGTAAGTCTGATATTTCAAAGATGATGCACTTTCTCAAGCAGATAAGATACAATGCATGTGCACTAAAGTAGGTCTATGGGATGCTAAAGGAGAAGGGAAATGAAAATCAGGAAATCATCTTAACATGTGAGACATGAAGATATGAGTGTGTAGATTAATAATCATGGGCCACCAAAGTTAGTTGTGAGCACAATGACACAAAGAGCCAGCTGTCTTCTGTGTTCTGACACAATCCTTTAATCAAAGAGCAATTCCACCCTTCATCATACCTACCCAACAAAGAAATAGTCTAAACAGTCATCCACCACTAATGACCCAATAATATACAACAGTGGTGTAGATTTGGCTATTGTTCATATCATGTTAATCGGGTTCCAAATTACAGGGGAATTACAGAGGAACAACATGTAAGGTGTTGTAGGTCCCTGTCCCAAATTGGCTCTAATTGGTAAATAGAGTTGCTGGTGGCCAATGGATGGGAAGGCAGAAAGAGGTGGGACCTTACATTTCCTAAGCAAGGGAATCCAGGGAAGAGGGACTGAGTACCACCATGCCAGGAAAGCCGAAAGATCAGGCTTGAGAGCTTACAGCCATGGCAGAGCCAGGGAAGAGCACCCCATGGACCCCCTCAACACACACACATTTGCGTCTAGGGTAGCAAAGATGGAATTTAGATTTTAGTAAGCAATAACTCAGTAGTATCGGATGGGAGGCATTAGCAACAAGCAAGTTTAAGAGTAGCCCAGCTGCTTAGGACATATTAAAATAAAGCTGCGCTCCCGCAAACGTGTGTGTGTGTGTGTGTGTGTGTGTGTGTGTGTGTGTGTGTGTTTTATTCGAGTATCCAAAGCATTTTGGTGGGTAATTTGAGTAGTGTTAAGTGATTAGTGCAATGCAAGGGTCAAAAAGACAGAACAAAACCCCATTGCTTTCCTGCTTGGAGTCCTGACACCATGTCACATTCAGAGGAATACGGACAACAGCCAGAACACAGCTGCGAAGGTGTTGGCATGTTCATGGTACCTTCACATGGCACCACTGACCGTGGGGATCTCATCTTTAGTCCACATTGAAGCCCTGTCCGCTCTCAAAATTCCACAGACCAGGGATAGGGATACAGCTGAGTTGGTAAAGTGCTTGTCACACACATGTAAGGACCTGTATTGGTTTCCCAGAACCCACATAATGGGCCAGCCATAGTATTGTGCACGTAGTTCCAGTGCTGGGGAGACAGACAGGAAGATCACTGGGGCTCACTAGCCAGCCTGCCTAGTATAAGGGATCAGGTGGAGAGACCTCATCTCAAATACAAGGTAGACGGCCCCTAAGAAATGATACCCTAGGGTGACCTCAGTACATACACGCATAAATGTAGCCTCATGATCATGCGTGTCCATGGGTGTGGTGAAGACAGATTGTCAAGTCAAGATGTTTCTCCAGTCTTCCCAGCCTACACATCTCCTCAGAATTAAGTCAGAATCTCCTCTCCTACTAGACTCTTTTCTTATGCCCCTCAATCACTTCCATTCTGAATGCTATTATTCCCACCTTAATCAATCAGCTGAACTTTTTAGGACTGCAGTTCTGTGTAACAGAGTTCTGGTCAGACACAGGGGGACTCTCCCGTTCAGGTGCAAAGGGACAACCTGCTGTTTTGACACTTTTTTCTCCCAACACACAAAGGATGAACTTTTCACAAATTTCAGTTTCCAAAAGTTCTTGTTAAAATGCAGATTCTTCAGCTCATCCCCCAAAGAGTCTGAAAGGTCTGTGTCGAATCTAAGAGTTTGCATTTCAATGAACCAGGGTGAATTACTACACTGCGGGTCACCAACATGCATGCAAGTTTCTCTGAGAGCCCTCTGGAAAGACCCCAGATCACAGAAGGACTTGTTATTTAGTATTCTTAAGTATTTTTCTTTCAGCATGTATGGGCATATCACATACATTTTTAGGATAAATAGGAAGACAGGTGATAGATGATAGACTGACAGACAGACAGGTAGATAATATTAGGGAGAGAAGAGGGAGAGAGAGAGAGAGAGAGAGAGAGAGAGAGAGAGAGAGAGAGAGGATAATGTTAGGTAGGTGACACCAGAGGAGAGGTGAGAAAAGTGTGGAGAGAAAGGAGAAGGAAAGAAGTGTAAGAAAGAATTCAGACTCCTCCCTGTTGCCCCCTACAGCCATGAGCAGCTGCTGGTGCCACCTGCTGAAGACATCCTTCTTCAGGCCATCTTATCTGCCCTTCCTACCCACCACCTAGTTGGATGAAAACTGTTAGATTACAGAAGTCACAGCAAACACAACTTACTCCTGACCAAAGGGTGCTGTGGTACCCAGAACATGGCTGTGGAGTAGCTCAGCTCACCAACACCCCTTTCGATGAGGTTTGTCTTCAGGCTCCCTCTCCTCAGCCTTACCTCACAACTGCAGGGTTTTAGTGTAAAATACCAGTTGTCCCCCAGCCCCACATCTCCCTTTAATCCTATTTTTTCCCATTAAGCTTAGTCTACACATGTAGCCAACTTCCTTTGTAATTACGAGAAGACAGATTTATTATTTTGTGCTTTAATTAAAACTCTAGCTATTATTCATCCTTAAATATGTAGTTTATTACAAGTTTGTTCCTCTGTCATAGGACATTTGGCCTGATGTAACAGAGTATCATACACAAAGTGACATAAATCATGGAAGTTTCCTTGGTTCATGGTTCTGGGCCTCTTAGAAGCCCAGAAGGTACTGGTGAATGCATTGGAGTTCATGTCTGGGGACGGGTTTCCTGTGTCACATAGGGCATCTTGTCACTAGAGCCTCATGTGGAAATGAGACCTCTCCAACCTCTGTCATGAAGGTCCAACCTATTCCTGAGGGCTCCACCTTCCCTCCCTAATCCCTCCACCCAGATTGTACCCTTCAACACTGTCAACATGGCGGGGAGGGCTAGGATTTTAATACATGAATTTGGCTAGACACATGCATGACTTTCTTCCTTGTCTACATCATATTCTTGGGATCAATTCCTTCTTTTCATTTCTTTTTCCTGGCACTTGGGCTCTGGCTACATCTTCCTAAACAAGTCTGTAATTCTTCATTCTGTCTTATTCTTGGCTCATGCTGCCATATATATTGGTTGGTTCAAGCTGCCCACTGTCCTGTACAAGGTCTCCTGGTCTGTAGGAAGTCCTTCTCATTCCCATAGGGTAACCTTACATTCTGGAACTCGTGGGGTTTTTTAGGAGTAATTGCTGAGAAAGGATGGGAGAATTATGATTAAGAAAATAGACTGTGTGGGCTCTCTGTTTCTCCCATTCCAGAGACAGCCACATCTTCTTGTGCAGTACCAGCCTCATCCCATAGACAAGATGGTGAAGGTCGGTGTGAATGGATTTGTCCATATTGGGTGCCTGGTTACCAGGGCTGCCTTCTGCTCTGCAGTTTGGACATTGTTGCCATCAGTGACTTCAACTACATGGTCTACATGTTCCACTATGACTCTGCTCACGTTAAATGGCACAGTCAACGCTGAGACTAGGAAGCTTGTCATGACTGAGAAACCCATCACTATCATCCAGGAGCGAGATCCCACTAACATCAAATGGAGTAATGCTAGTGCTGAGTATGTTGTGGAGTCTTGTCCAAGGCCAGCTTGGTCAGACATCAGTTTCCCCAGGTCAGGAGCAAGGATTGAAAGAAAAGAGAGACAGTTAGTCAAGATTATAACATGTCTTCAACCAGTTCTAAGGCTGAAGCGAAGCCTTCTTTATTCAGTCCTCTTTTAAACCACTTTAATTACATGCAGAAAGTTAGCATCCGTTCTGAGTCAAGGAACAAGCAAGTTAATAATCAGAAATCCTGTAAACATCATCCGGGAGCTAGGTGGGGAGACCGGAGACAAGAGGTCTCTTGGGACAAGAGTTCAAAAAGACAATGAGACTGCCACACCTACATCCTCTGAGCAGGTCCTGAGCTTCAAATGTAAATGTTCTTAATCCAGGCCAGTTTCTCTAGTTTAGGGCCAGAGTCATATTTCTGCTTTGACTAACTTCTAATTGTCCTGGTGATGACAAAAATTCCCACCGCCAACTGTCCAGTACTGTCAAAAGGCTTTCCACAGAGTCTACTGGCCTCTTTACCACCATGGAGAAGGCCGGAACCCACTTGAAGAGTGGGGCCAAGAGGGTCATCATCTCTGCCCCTTCTGCTGATGGCCTCATATTTGTGATTGGTGTGAACCACGAAAAATATGACAACTCACTCAAGATTGTCAGCAATGCATCCTGTAGCACCAACTGCTTAGCCCCCCGGCAAAGGTCATCAATGACAACTTTGGCCTCATGGAAAGGCTCCTGACCATGATCCATGACGTCACTGCCACTCAGAAGACTCTGGAAAGCTGTGGCATGATGGTCATGGGGCTGCTCAGAAGAGCATCCCTACATCCACTGGTGCTGCCAAAGCTGCCGGCAAGGTCATCCTAGACCTGAACAGGAATCTCACTGCATGGCCTTTTGTGTTCCTACCCCCAATGTATCCATATTGGATCTGACATGCTGCCTGAAGAAGCCTTCCAAGTATGATGACATCAAGAAGGTGGTAAAGCAGGCATCCTGGGACTCACTAAAGGGCATCCTGGGCAACACGGAGGACCAGGTTGTCTCCTATGACTTCAACAGTAACTCCCACTCCTCCATCTTTGATGCTGAGGCTGGCATTGCTCTCAATGACAACTTTGTGAAGCTCATTTCCTGGTATGACAGTGAATGAGGCCCAGCAACGGGGTGGTAGACCCCATAGCCTACATGGCCTCCAAAGAGTAAGAAACCCTGGACCACACACCCCAGCAAGGACACTGAGAACAAGAGAGAGGCTCTCAGTTGCTGTAGAGTCCCTGTCCCAATTTGACCCCCAATACTAAACATCTCCCTCACAATTGCTTTTCCAGACTACCATAATAACAGGAAGGGCCTAGGGAGCACTGCCTACTCTCTTAAATACCATCAATAAAGTTTGCTGCACCCACAGAAAGTCTACTTTGTGACTGGGTAGATGGCTTTTGTGGTAAAGTGGTTGTTTTTCAAGTATGAGGACCTGAATTCAGAATCCATGTTTCAAAGGCTGGGGGCATGTGGGGATGCACCTGGAATTCCAAAACTGGGGAGGAAGAGTCTGGTAAATCCCCAGAGCTCAGTAGACAGTTAATGGTGTCAAATTGGCAAGTGTCCAGTCAGGGATGACGACACCCGAGTCGTCACTGTCACCGAGCCTTGGACAGAGGCCTGGGGGATTGAAAAAGAAACACACACAGAGACACACATGGGTCACTCAATAATTGGTGAATGCCAACTAGGCTTTACTCGGGACTCCTTTTATATGGGGTGAACAACAAAGCCTGGGGAGGTCAGGTGCAGTCACGAGTGTACAAAACAGGATGTAGCTCGGATCGTTCTAGGGCATGGTTAAGAACCACAATGGATACAAGGAAGGAGTTCTTTAGCAAAACAAGTGGGGGAAGGAAAAATAAGGCCAGGCTCCAATGGCGGATTGCAACAAGGAAGAAACTTTGAGTCAAGAAACATGGTATTTGGAAATGGCTCTGTGGGAAAGTTCTTGCTAGTGAATGTGAGAGCTGCAGTTTGGATCATGGGAACCTATGTAAAAGCTAATTAAACATGGCAGTCCATCTGTGATCTTAGCACTCAGGAAGCAGAGGTAAGGGATCTCTTGGGAACGTTAGTTAGCTAGATGACTGAATTAGCAAGCTTCATGTTTGGACCCTGCCTTAGTAAATAAGGTAGAGAGGGATCAAGAAAGACACCTCAAATCAACATCCACACACATATTAGCACATAAAACCACACATATGTGGACTCTCAGACACACACACACACACACACACACACACACACACACACACAACTAGGTTGACTACACGCTGCACCTGAACATTGACAGCTAAGATTGACCTCTGGCCTCCAATAACACACATGAACATGCACACATATAAGCACAGACATGCACACAAAGTCTTTGCCTGTTCAAAAACATCCGCATTCTAGTTTTGCAATAGACTGCTTATTTCTCCTGGTAGTGACATCTCTGAACTTTGAGGTCTTGTCCAGTACCACTGCCTCCTAGCCTTCCACATGGAAGTCTGACTGCCCTTAGTGATGTCAGTCACCACTTGCTTCTGCTGATTTTTCTGTGAAGGTGATTAAGATCTCCTTTTTATGTCTGAGATTTTACAAAATTCAAAAATATGTGGTACTGGTCTTTCATCTGATCATCATTCAGTGCTCAGTGACCTTCACAATTGAGAGCTGAAACCTTGAATATTGAAAATGCTCTGTGAAAGCCCTTCACGGTGTTCTCTCTCTGAGGTGCCTGTTATCTGGGTCTTGGACATCTGCTCTCCTTTCATGCCTTTCCTGTCACAGGCCTCCCTGACTCACTGAAAGTTCTCAAATGACGCCCCTGTTTATATGTTTCCCATGACTGGCCCATTAATGTTTTAGTGTCTCATTAAATGTTTTTCACAGACTCAGAGACTTCTTTTGTTTTTTGTGTATTTTTCTCTGTCTGAGACTAGTCATTGTGTGTGTGTGTGTGTGTGTGTGTGTGTGTGTGTGTGTGTGTGTGTTATGCCCCCTTGCAATTAATATTTTCTTTGATTTTGTTGTGGTTGGTAGGTTGGCTCCTGTCTTCATGTTATGAACATTCCTTATGATTGTTCCTTTGTATCTAATACTGGTTGCCTCTTCCTTGTGGAATCTCCATGTGCATGTGATAGGACTTCTCACAGGACACCCAACAGGGATGGGCCATTCAGACCTCTCTACTTTCCTAATTATGACCTGGGAACAGAACAAGAAATGGTTAGGAGACCTCACAATTAAACTATAAGCTTTTGTTTAATCCTATCTCCCTATGGCCTCAAATTTCACAAAACTGTTAGGTTTCAAACCTATGACAATTGGTTAAGGTAGGTAGGTACTTAAAGTAGACACTGGCTGCCAGGTTCTCCCAGCATCTCTTAGTCCTTACCTGTTATAGGGTGTGGCCAGCATACTCAGCCTCTACCCTGAACTTCTCCAGTCCAGGGCTGGGTTGTCCTTCCCCCAGCTTTCTTCTTTGTACAGCACAACCATTTCTGTAATGTTCCCCTTTTGGCCCTTTTTTCTTTTTGTCCTCTTTGCTTCTTGACTTCTTGGCTCCCAGCTCTCCTCTTTCCTTACCTCCTGTCTCCACACATGGCCCAGCTAAGTCTGATAGTAATGTCCACTCTGGACTCACCCAGATGTCTCTGCTTCTCCCTGTTTTCTCCCTTAATCTATAATAAGAATTATCAATTATATTATATATTATATATAATTAATTATATAATAATAGTAATAAACAACTCAACGTCTTAGGAGCAGACATGTATTTTTTTCATCCGAGTACACAAATTTTTACTAATCCTAGTTCGTGCCCTGGATCCTTGGAATAACAAGGTCACCATCAACATAGAGCCTGTAGGGTTAGCAGAGACCTGGGGTTCTTATCATGGGAAGAAAGGGCATTGAGAATGTGCTAAAACTCAGACCAGGAGAAGCAAGAAAGGTACCTAGATGTAGTGACAACAAAAGATGCTGAAAGAAGTGAGGGATTCTCTACCCCCACCCACTCGGAAACAATGGCCCAGCAGGCCACCCTGCTTTGGCCTAAGAGACTTCCTTGAGTAAACAATTGTCAGAAGAATTGTAAAATGTGCTGACCAATAGCCATCTGACCTTCTGAAGAGTCCCAGTTAGGGTCCTGACGCATATGCTCACTAACCAATGGGTTTAAAGGTCAATATCCTTAGCCAATGAATTTAAGTTATGCCCTCCTGATGTAACCTGTACCCCTGAAAAGTATAAAAACTGCTTGTAACAGCCTTTCAGGGTCACCTCTCCTCTGGATGTAGGCCACCCCAGTGCACTGGACAAATAAACCTCTTGCTTTTGCATCAATTCCCAATCTCTTGTCTCATTCATGGGAGCCTCAAATAGATAAGACTCAATTTGGATCTTACAGTACATGTATCCCATGGGCCAGTGCCCCAGAGACACTCTTCTCAGGCTCGATGTGCTAAGTCAATTGACTCAATTCTTCCTACTGTCTGTCAGCTGCCATCTTGCTCTTTTCTCTGAGGCAGGGAGTGTCAGGAAGGAGATCCTCCTGGAATTTACTGCATGGGGTATCAACAGGCTCTCTTTAACATGCCCCAGGGTTAGACCTCTCCTAAACTATAAATGAGATCAGTCAAAAACACACTCAGTGTGTTTAGCCGCTGAACTTCTATTAATGCAGCTCACTGCCAAGTGTTGGTTGTCTCAGGCGATGAGTTGATGACTGTCTAGAAACTGTAGCTCATTCCTGGCTTCCTGAGAAAGGAACATACTTCAGGTCACAAGCCCAGAAAAAGAACAACTCCCAAAAGCTCGATTTTAATCTATACTGAATGTAGATCACTTTTACATCGGATAACTCTCTCCATTGCATCGCCTTCTGGGCCGAGAGCATGGCCTTGACCTGTCACATATGTGTGAGGGTAGAGATTCTGTTTGGAATTTTTCTCTTCTATTTACCCAGAAAGGTTATTTCAAAGCAAAACACAGTTGATACCCCTAATATACATCTGGGCTCCCATTTAAACAGGCACGGTAAAATTTGCATATCCCAAACATGAAGAGGAATTTTCCCAGCCCTCCTCCTATTTCTCTTGGAACATCAGCAAACTGAATGGCAAGGGGCTAAGAAGACCTTAGTTATCCGGCAGACATGAGGACATGGGAAGTTGGCTATAAAATTACATTTGGGTATTTTTTCTTACTCCCTGCTCGAACGCGGTCCAAAATTTCCGTATGAAATTAGAAACTGCCTTCCCTTTTCCTGCCTGTGCTTTCTGCATGTTTGGAGCCAAGGAGACTTTCATAATCAACCCCGTTCTCTCTCTACTCCACCGCCTACAATACTCAGCAGCATTAGAGTCGGGATTCACTAAACTACAAAAAAACAAAAACGCAGTCCATAAAACAAGCTTTCTGTCACTAAGCAGAATATTCTCCAAGGAATCACCTTTAAAAAAGGTAAGATATGTGGTTGGATAAATAGCAGGCTTGTTTACATGGAGAAACCAGGTTGTAATAGAATGTGCTAGAAGTGTGAGTACAGCCCAGACTAGCGTTCACGCAGTGCTTCAGAAGGAAGCACAAACACTGCTCTCTTGTGGGTGCCCTTCTTTTTCTTCCCCCCTTTTCATCTCAGAGCGGGAGGTGAGAACTCGTGGGATCCGCAATCAACAGGACATTCGCTGTGGGACATCTTTTCCTTCTGAACACAGGAAGTGTGACATGTATGTCAACGACTGTGTCCACATCTTCAGCACTATCCTCAGCCTCAGATCATGGAGAGCATGTTACAGTCGGTCCTAAAACAGGCAAAGCAAGTTCTGTTTACAAAGCAAGTGATGGGGTCAATCCTGAACCGTCCCAGGACTCCACTGCATGATCTAAGTTTATAAATGTTTAAGGGAGGCTAGCCTGGAGCTTTCCCATAGGACAGGGGGAAGGGAAAGAGAAATCAAATAAATTCCAGCTAGATAAGCAGTCTGGGTGAAGGACAGGAATGGGGGCAGGGAGAGAGAAAACTGAGGAGGCCATAAAGCCAACAGCAGTAAAGTTCATTAGAGCAGAGCATGAAAGGAAATCGTACACACACTTAATAGAGATCAAAACGGGAGAGATCGGTTCCCAGGACCTCATTCTCATCAGCCACGGCAGCAGACTTGTATATAGGACAATGTGAGCAAATTAGACAGGGGACACAATGGGCCAAGAAGTCACGAGAGTTGAAAACAGACACTAGCTGTCTCCAGAGCTGAACGCATGAGAGAGAAGCCAATCCAAACCTTTAACTGCTAGGGGCCATCGGCTACTGAAGATTCTTCACGAAGGAACGAGAACGGCTTTTAGGAATTTCAGCTAATGAGGTTAAAGTTCAGTGTATGTCGGAGGAGTTTGTAGTCTGTCCTGCCTTCTGGGCATTTGTCTTTCCACATCCAGCCACTCCTGCTTGGTGTGTATCAGCAGGACAAGGTCACATGCACAGACTCACCAACCACCAGCAATGCTACATTTGCTATTCCCGACCCAAGTGCAAAACACACAGCATTTTCCATAATGCACACAGGAAAGCTCCAGTGTCAGCAATGTTCACCCCAGCCCAGCCACAAGGGTCCAGCCGCCCTTGTTAGCAGATGCAGGATTTATCTCTCACGGATGGAAAGCAGTGGACAGCCTGGCTGAGAAACACATGACTCGAACTGATGAGATCAGCCCCAAGGGACAGTGACTTTAACCATACAATCCATATCTTCTGGTGCTAAGCCACACAGATAGGACCTCTCTGTGTTAAAGTCTCTCAGCACCCTGACACTGTACTTTCAATCAAGTGATAGCTTCAGCTAGGAGTTCAATAAGTTACTTTCAAACACAGTCATCTTTGTTCTTCCAGAGCAAGATTCATTCAGCTCAATGGTACTTTTTTTTCTTGAACCCAAATTAATTTGAGTAGACCCTCCAAACATGCTGGATAATGTATCTGGAGGACATTCCTAGTCTTGATATTCCTTCCATATCCACTGGAAAAAGATGAGCGTTGACTGAATCACCTGCTGTTTGAGAATCCACATACACTCAGGAGACAAAAGGCAGAACGGAATATACCCATCTCAAAAATCCCACAAGAGAAAGACCAAGGTTTTCTGTCTTTCTTCCTTCCTTCCTTCCTTCCTTCCTTCCTTCCTTCCTTCCTTCCTTCTACTGACCATTGAAATATTGCTTTTTCCAAAATTACTTTAAGGCCTGTATTTACAAAATCCAAACATCAAAATTTCAGCTGTATTTCC
Organism: Micromys minutus; assembly: GCF_963924665.1. Lineage (NCBI taxonomy): Eukaryota > Metazoa > Chordata > Mammalia > Rodentia > Muridae > Micromys > Micromys minutus. The sequence goes on along the minus strand of NC_137959.1, from coordinate 3,280,452 downwards.
CCTGCATTTTACCTCAAAACAGCAACAAAACTGAATTAAATTAAAAGAAGAAAGAAAGGAAGGAAGGAAGGGAAAGAGGGAGGGAGGAAGGGAGAGAGGGAGGGAGGGAGGGAGGGAGGGAAAGAGAGTTGAGCTGAGACATCTGGATAAATAAGTTAAACACCATTGTTGTTCTTCTCTATTCTATAGGAGGCAAGGCAGCTGGGAGGTAGCCCAGTGGTTAGGGGTACTTGGTGCTCTTGCAGAGAACCCCCATTCGGTCACCAGCATCTATATGATGGCTCACACTCATCTGTAACTCCAGTTCCGAATCTGGCACCCTCCTGTGACCTCCTCCGGCACCAGGCATGTTAGTGAAGAGCAAACACTCATGCTGACTGGCAATGTGATTGTGCACATACATTCTAAAAGCAGCTTTACAGGCCCTGCGTGTGTGCCTCAGGAGGCGTGATAACAATGACATGTGTGTCCACTCAGTTAGGCCGGATCTTCACGGCCCATCAAAGAGACAACTGATTTTCAATGCTACATGGAGTAAATCTTGTCCGGGAAAAATAAGCTGGAGATTTACGTAACTCTCAGTTAACCAAACTCTTTCTTTCTCCTTTCTGAGTGATATGTTTTCATTTGAAAGAAGAAGAATTTTTACTACATGTGTCCTCTAAGAATCTTACCCTATACAAGAGCCTGAATATCAAAATTTCTAGCAGTAAATTACACAGTTGCTCTAAGTAATAAAAGACAGTTGATCTTTACCCATCAAGGAAAATACTTACATTTCACTAAATTTAACAACCCCCCAAATCACATATTTAGTATGTAAGGTTAACAGATAAATTTCGAATGTAACATGTTTTACAAGAATCTACCAGCTTTTTGTGTCTAGAAATGGACTTCACTTTCAGGATTCAAAAATGATGTCTTAAAAAAAAGTTCATGTATTCTTCTATAGCCGCACACTTTCTACAGCCCCTGCCACTCCAGACAGACCGGGCATGGCTGTGCCTGCTTCATTATTACTGCCTTCCCAAAACAAAGTATAAAGTAAAACTACGGAATACCTCACGGTTGTCCATGTCATCCTCACTGCGAGCCGCGCTAATCTCTGAATTGTTCCAATTTTAGTACGTGTGTTGCCAAAGCACATATGTTTCTTAGTATGTGGGCTGTGGTGCATATATTATACTTTATAGTATACTTGTATGTACAGTATACTTTATGCATATATAGTATGCTACATACATACATATATGACATATATAGCATACTTTGTAAATGAGGAAACTAGATTCGGTAATAAAACACATAGAAACAGAAAAGTCTTAACAAGTGAGTAAGTTCTAGAGAGAAAGCTCGGCAGCCCTGTCAGTGAAGGAAGCTGAGCACAATGAAGCATCTTCCATTATATGCAGTGTTCTGAACAGATCACTAGGAAAACCAGCTGTGAGTTAGCCACGGCCACAGTCAGGATGGGGAAGATGGGGAAATGTACAGTTACTTAATAAATGGAGGGTTTTTTCAAATGATAAAAATGTCTCCTTTTTTTCTTCTTCTCAGTGTTAGGCTTTGAACAGAGGGCCTTCCTCTCATGAGCACTGTACCAATAAGTAACTCCCCAAATGTCAGACGATGAAAATATGTGATAAAATGTAAGCCGGTGGTGACATCTGTACGGCAGTGAGTACAGTAACACTGGCAAGTGTTTGGGACGGGTCCGTATCTAGCCACCTGACACGGGCATGCCTGTGTTTGTTACTCTTCTTGCTGTGATCAAAGACCTGACAAGAAACTTAAGGGAGGAAGGGTTTGTTTAGCTCACTGTCTGACAGGACACAATTGATTATGCCAAAGCTGGGTAGCCTGAGTGTAAGATGGCTGGCCATCAGGTAACCAAAGACAGAATGTAGGGAAAGACGGGACCATCCCTCCCCCAGGCCACCCCCTTCCCGTAACCCACAGCAAGACTCCACCAACTGAAGGTTCCAGTGCATTCCCCAAAGAGAGCATTACACATGAACCTGGGGGAGACATCTCACTACGACCATAACAGTGAGTCAGTGTGAGTCAAATGAGGACCGCAGATACAATCATCCACCTCCTTTGCCTCCTCCCTCTCTCTTTGACTCTTGTGTTTTACTGCTGGCTATTTGGACATACCAAGTAGCAGAGGGTGACCTTGAGCTTCTGATCCTTCCTTCTTGGTGCTGGATTTAAAGTCATGTGCCATCAGACCCAGTTGTATGTGGTGCTGGTGATAGAACATGGAACTTCGTGCACAGTAGCCTAGACTCTACCAACTGAGCCACGTTCTCAGCCACCAGTGACCCTGAATCATATCAAAACCTGATGAAAACAAGCAGGTTCTCCTTGATTGTGACCTTAAACCTCTGTCTCCTTCAGAGATGTTAAGTAAGGACTCAGCTTGAGAAGGAACCAGATTCTTAGAAACGCTTTGCTGGGTCTCGTAGAAGTCACTAGTGACAAGATAAGATATTGTTTTGTGTAGTTAATGCACACTAGGCAGTATACAAACCCCTCCTAGCCATTATCTGATGTAGATACCTTACTTTTTCTTTTTTTGGTGGAGCTGGAGTTTGCTGTTCTACATCAGAATGGATGCTATAGAACAGACGTGAGACATTCCCAGCAGTGCTGAGTGTGCCTTAGCATCAGGGACACCCATCCACAGACCTGAAAGCACATTTCCAAAGGTAAACTCGTGTTGAGTAACCATGTTTGGAGATGCTGAGGAAAAGGAGGCGTCCTAAGGGTTTATCTGATCTCGTGGATGGACCAATGCCAGACACATGGTTTCCTTGAGTTGCTCAGCCTTTCCCAAATGTCTCCACCCCACATCCAGAGCTCTGCCTTTCTCTGCAGAGTCTCTTCAGAATGTAGGGCTAAAGGCACTGGTGAGTCACACACTCTCCTGCGGTCAGACTCCCTGTTGCCTTCCCTTTTGACTTGATGAAATTGCACAAAAGCACCTCTCTCTCTCTCTCTCTCTCTCTCTCTCTCTCTCTCTCTCTCTCTCTCTCTCTCTCTTTCTCTCTCTCTCTCTCAACACTGACAAATGGCAAGGCGGCTAAGTTTTCACAGACTAAAAGCAATATTCTCAAGTGAGAAATATAAAAATCACTCTACCATTATTTTGTTTGTCTCAAACAGTTAATAATTAAAAAATGGGCCCCAACATTCTAGCTAATGGCCTAAAAGATTCTTTTCCTTTGTGTTTGCAGGCTTTGCAAACTGCCAGCACTCTAAGAAAAAAAAAATCTCTTAAGCATTTAGGTAAAAATTGTCAAGGACTTTAAGTAGATCACTCATTCAAAATGGAATTTAAATTTCTCTATAGAAATTTCAGTTTCATAAAATTTTACATGTAAAAATAATTCCATACAACTCTTTTACCTTACCTGAAGTAAAACTGAGAACCAATGCACAAAAGTGGCTTGTTCCACTTCCTGGAGCTACATACTGGTACAGCTAGGGTTAGAGGAAGGAGCCCATCCCGCCTACAAAATTGTCTTCTCCAGGACTGAGCAGTCAGAAGAGAGAGGGCGGGGACTTGGCAGACCGAGAAGATGGGATAACATCTCTAGTCAGAATACCATGAGAAGGACTAAACTTCTCCCCAAGCAGAAAGCACAGGATTCCTGGCAGTTAAAAAAAAAAAAAAAAGCTGGGAACCAGACCTTCTCAACCCGCAGCTGCAACACAGGGCTTGGATTCTGAAACCCAGAGCTTCCTGTGTCAGGACAGACAAGGCCCGAATGACTCATGACAGTCTGAAGCAGTTGCAATTATATTTTTTAGTATTTCTCTCTCATATCAAAATAATAATAGCAATTATATGCAGTTATATTTTATATACAAGTGTACATTTATCCCTGCAGAGTCATGTAATGTATAAATAGAGAAACTATTTTCTACTACACTGGTGCTGTTTCCTGACACTCCTTAGCTCTACTAAGAAAATGCAAGCCTTCTGTCGGCCACTGTCATCTAACCCATTTGCTGTTAGCTATTTCGGACATTGCTAATATGTGTTTCTACAGAATACTTTCATTGGCCAGAGGGCAGCTAAGGGAAACCCGCAGCCCCTAGGAAGACATTAGTTCTTAGTCTGAGTGAGGAGAGTTGAGGTTGCTCATTAGGGCCTATTTCTTAATGTTCTACTTGGAAGAATTTCTCAGGAGCAGAGGAACCATTTTAGGGAGATTCTTACAAGGTAAGTGGTATTGGAGCAGGTGACTGCAGTTTTCAGTGAAAAGCATGCAACCCACATTTCCCACCTCTATTGGATATGTTATTGAACATGCCTACAATGTTGGTAAGGATAAGCCATAGAAATACTATGGGATGTTGTGTGCAATTAATAGCAGAAATACGCAATTGTCCCTAGCCTGTCACACGCAAGAACTATATTTTCCCATAACCAGTAGCTTTCTTCTCCTCCTTCCTGTTCCTTCTTCTCCACCCCTCTTATTAAAAATAGAAAGTGTGTGTGTGTGTGTGTGTGTGTGTGTGTGTGTGTGTGTGACAGCACACATGTATATGTCAAAAGACAACTTTGTAGAGTCAGTTCTCTCCATCTGCCTTTATGTGGGCTCCAAGGATTGAACTCAGGTTACCCGGCTTCAGCAGCAAGCCCCTTTATCCACTGAGTCATTCTATACCCTCAACTCCTTTCTTCTTCTTAAGGAAATCAACTCAAAGTTCTGGTTGTACTGCTGAAGAGACAAGACATCCCACAGACCACGGGAGCCATCTGAACTTTAGGAAGGGAACTTTGGTTTCCAGGGAGGTGGTCAGGTCTTGTTTTAATCTATGGCCCAACAGTATCAGTATCACCTGACCCTTCCAGTGTGTATCTCTTGAGGTGGGACCCATAGATCTGGGGCTCCAGAATCACTCCAGGTAATTCTTTGGAAGATCAAGTCTGAGAAGTACCACACGAGAGAAGATGTTACCACCGAATCTGAAAGGACAGAGAGGCACTGGCCCAAAAAGCAATGTGATGTTTCAAGGGCTCAAGTCAAAGAGACCTTAGGGAAAGATGAGATAGTCAAAGCCTCAGAGGAGAACATTCAGGAAACACGGAAGCACAAATGTCACAAACATTTTCATTCAGTCAGTCGACAAGAACCCACATGCCGTTCATTCATCATCTAACCAGAAGAAAGCCAGGAAACTTATTAGAAATGGGCTGGGCAGGCTTATATCCAAACAGGAAGGGATCTACTGTGAAAGCCTTAGGCTTTGGTGACAGCAAGAGAAAAGGGAGACAGGAGGACAGCATGTCACCAGTCCTGGGAAGAAAGGAACTCAGGAGCAGAAGCAAGCAGTTCAAATCCCAGGGTGGGGGCAGGGAGAGTAGGAAAGAGAGAAAAATCAAAGAGCCTAGCATGGGCTGAGACATGCTCCTTCAAGCTCACACTGGCAGGAGGCCCAGCGGGAGCCTCCCTCCCAGAAACCGACATCTGCCTTTCTTCACGTCTGCAGCACACTGGATGACCTGCTAAAGAGCGGTCTCAGCGTCTCAGGACACAGGATGCTTACAAAGTTCAGTGATATATGTAAACACTGACCTCGCTACTTCCTTGAGGTTAGCAGACCAGTTTCATTTTACTGGCAAACTGAGTGAGGCTCTATAATTTACTAAGAGTATACGAACTATGAATACAGAACTGTGTATATTGTTAAGAATAGTTGAGAAATATATACAAATATATAATATATACTTGAAACAATTAGAAAATATATGTGTGTGATAGGGTTTATCCCACTTAAGCCTCTAAAACTGAAAGATCTTTCAGTTAGGATTTCAATGTCATACCTTGCAGAAAATTTAACCTACTATGATTCCACAGGATTCCATTTGTGTTAGGGTTGTTTGAACTCATTTCCACCTTAAATTCCTGTCAAGGATCTAGATCTGATCTGGACTATAATCTACCCAATATCGGAAATAAACTAAGTCCTATGTTCTCTTTCCCCAGACCTACTGCATCCGTCATGTTTCGGTGGCTGTAAGAGAACTGTGACCAACGGCAACTTGAGGAGGGGAGAGTTTGTTTGCCTTATGGTTCCCGAGGGCCCATGACATGGGCAGAGCAGCAACAAGCCACAGGCATTCCGACAGCAGCAGAAAGGTGAGAACTCACATCTTCAAACACAGACACAGCAGAAAGAGCAAAGCTAAAGAGGGAAAGGACACTCCTCGATAGGTGACCTCCCAAACCTCTAACAGCACCACAAGCGGGGACCAAGTATTCAAATACCAAAGCCTACAGAGCACGGCCTCCTTAAGCCTGCATGCCTACTAAGGCTGTAAGTTTGTCTCATCTCCTTTGCCTACATCATGTACCTTTGGCTACCTTCCTCCCTGTGTTTTGTTGTGTTCCTACTATGCATCTAACTCAATTTGAGACCCTGTGATCCAAACTTGTTCTTCAAGAGAACACCAATGTACTATTTAGAACAAGACTCTCATCTCCCTACCTAGCTTCTACAATTTGATAGGAACTAAAAACTCAAAAAAAAAAAAAGTTTGGCAAGAAAAACATGGTCTAAAAATAGAGACTCAAGAGACAGAAGGAAGACAGGTTCTGAGAATCCAGTAATATTCTTTATAAAATGGGAACAGAAAAATAAAGAGGAAATCCACAATTAGAAGTCTGAGAAAGCTTCCTAGAACTGAGGTCATGTGGAAATGTAGTACATGAGCCATGAGAACTGAAGCATGTAGACATGTCACAGGGACACTCCAGAAGTTCAACACAGGAATGCTATCAACCGCTGGTCCCAGAGAGGAGTGCAAGAGGCATAAGAGAACAAGAAGAGAGAAAGTAAGACACAGTATCAGTAGCTGCTCAAGATACTGCTGCCTTAACTTCCCAGTGGTAGATGGCACTGTGAGCTGGGCGCCAAAATAAATCCTTCATCCCTTAAGCTGTTTCCATCATGTGACAGAAGAGAGTAAGACATGACCAAGGCATCAGATGCAAACAGTGATGACTACGACTGTAAAAACGCAAACGGAAAATAAGGCAACTCAGAGAGAACAGAAAGTCATTCAAGGAAAAGAAAAATAGGCTGTGTATGGTCCGTTCGTAAGTAGAGCGAGGGCTGAGCATTGACACTGCAGATTGCAGGGAAGCTCAAGCAGTTTATGCACTGAAAACCACATCCCCAATATGGTGGAACTGTGGGGCCTTTAAGAGGTGACCAGGCCATGTAGAGGAATCCACATCTTTCTCCCAGGATTGGAAAGTGGACATCACTGAGAGGAATTCTCTCTCACTATGTCCAGTTCCCTTCCTGCCCTGTGTCATGGGTGGAACTGTTCAAGGCCCTTGCAAGTGCTGTGTTCTTAGACTTCTGTGGCTTCAGAACTCTGAGCCCAAGTCAACTGTCCTCTAACGCCTATGTTACAGGGACAGGAAACAGATGAAGATACTGCTCTATGATTAACTCCATTAGGATGCCAGAGACTGAAAAAATGTGTGAGTATGCATGCAAGCACCTGTGTGTGTGTGTGTGTGTGTGTGTGTGTGTGTGTGTGTGTAAGGGGGGAGAGAATTAGAAAGAGGGGGGAGAAGGAGGAGGAGGACAAAATGAGAATAACCATGAGGACAATTCTAAATGTCACCTTCCAATGTAGAATTTTTAAAGTGGATGGGGGGATGTTAAGAAACAGAAAAATTTGGTTAAGAGTCAGACGTTTTGAAGAAAGTGCAAAAGCTGAATGCAAGCTAGGAAAGGTGTGTAAAGCAATACTATGATTACTGGATTTTAGTCTTCTTACTTAAAAAATTATAAATACATTCTGAACATATTCTGTCCTCTCCCTCAATGCCTACAAACTCTCTCTTAAATTTTATGGGAAGATACAATGACCCTGAGTAATATAAACGCAGAGGAGACTGACCTTCATGCAGTGATGAGCACCACAGCCGAGCAGGGAAGACACAGTATCTGGGCAAATTCTCTGACTCCAAACATCTTCACCTGTGGAAACTTCTGCTCCTCAGTGTGGCTGTGATGTCATTTACACTAGAGCATTGCTCCAAGGTTTAAACAACACAGGATAGAAACTGACAGTAAGTGCTTCAGGCACAAGTCAGCTCTTAGCATGACAGTCAGAGACTTTAGCTCACACCAGTGAACAAGCGGCATCTCTGCTCCTCCTCAGCTTCCAAGAGCAGCTGTGGGAGAAGGACAAGACTCAAGAAGCAGAACACAGAATACATGATACAGCTAAAAAGCCTGTGAGGGAAAAGAGCAGGACCAGGGAGGACCTTGCTCAAGAAAGGCCTGGGGGTGTTGCTCAGTGGTAGAACACTAGGTGAGCACAAGACCTTGGGTCCTGTCCCCAGAGGGAAAAAAAAAGCCAGAAGGGGGAAGGGAGGGAGACAATGAAAAAGGAAGAAAGGAAAAGGAAGAATGAGAATGGGAGGGAAGAGGAAAAGAGAGGGAGGGAAGAACAGAGGGGGCGGGGGAGGAAAGAGCTGGCTCCAAAGTTAAAAGAGCTTATTGCTCTACAGAGGAGCTGGGTTCAGTTCGCAGCACCCAGAGCAGGTGTGTTGAAATGCCTGACACTCCAATTCCCGGGATCTGATGCCCTCTTCTGATCTGAGGACTCCTTCGTGATGATGGTATACATAAACTCATGCAAGTACATATACAAGAACATACAAACGATAAAATAAATCTTTAAAATACCTGGCAGAGGCAGGTATCTGTGAGTTTGAGGCCAACCTGGTCTACATAGTAATTTCAGATCAGCCTCAAAAAGTGAGACTCGGTCTCAAAAAGCAAGGGGGGAGGGGTAAGGAAAGGGTGGGGGGGGTGGTGAAGAAAGGAGGAGCAGTTGAAGTCAGGAGAACATCTAAGAACTGGGATACAATGGGCAAAATTTGCGACCTAGGGAGTACGTCCTTGGAGTGGATACTGGAACCATGGCTCCTTCTGTTCCTCTTTGCTTCTGGGCCACTGAGAGTTGAGCATTACTCCTCCATCATATGAGATGTTTTAGGTACAAAACAAGAGTCTTGTGACCATAATCTAAAACCTCTGAAACGGCCAAAATAAACCTTTCCTTTTTTTAAGATGATGACCTCAGGCATTTTGTTATAGCTATGGGGAAGTAAACACATACATTAATGCTGTTCATCTATTTCACTTTTAATGCACTGTTATATAGAGCATCATTTGTGTACTTAAGGGAAGATTTATTTGTTCAGTGAATTTTAAAATAGACCTAACCCTCCTCTTATTTAACTGCACACGGAGGGAGAGCAGAGCATACTGGGAATTAAGCACATGTAGACAGCACTACTGCCCTAATCCTGACGTGATGACTCCAGGAAGGGCAGAGGAGAGCAGTCATCCCTCCCAGCATGGGGAAGTCAGGGCACTGTGCAAAGTTCCATGGTGAAGCAGCTGCAGGACTTTCTGCCTTTGGATGTGTCAGCTTTTCCCCAGAAATTAAGAAAATGCAAAAAGGCATAAAAGCAGAACACTCTCACGGATACCAGAGCAACCTCTCTGTAGCTTTCCAAAAGCTTGTAGCTCAGGAGAGAGGACAGTGATCTGTGAGAAATGATGAAAGAGATCAGTCAGCATCAGATTACGAAGGGTCACAACATTGGCTGAGAGGCGCTGGATAAAGAAGGAAAGAGAAGCGGAGACAGTTACTGGAGCAACCAGCTGAGATTATGACAACTGTCTAACTGTGTATTTGCCACTTGTCAAGTTCACATCTCAAGATCAGAATATGGGCAAGAACTTCAGCATACAATTAAAAACTCATCCCTAAGCACTCTTACTTCCTACCTAAAGGCTGTTTAATGTTTTTTTCCCCTTTGAGCGTTCCTTTCTCCTCACTGTGTAGCTTTCTTATCCCAACTGAGGAGGCGATGGCTGGACCCTCCTTTCCTCACATCCTACAGAGAAACTCTCAGCTTTCAAGGTTTCCCGAAACAGCCCATCGGCTGACCTGATGGCTTTAATAGCCACCCTTGTGCTGTGAGAACTCGCTACAGTCAGAACCGTGACCAAGCCTCAGGAAAGAAACTTGCAAATAAACACTCACTGACAAATGCCTGCAGCGAGCATTCCTTCGTGTGTTCAGCTGTGAGCTTCCACAGCCCCCTTCCAGCACCAATAAGCAGAAATACATCATTCCCCCAGCTGTCTCTGAGCCTTTCTAGAACCCTGATTATCTGGACACATCTCAACTTTCGAGTCTCCAGAAGCTCCCTTCAAAACACAGTCACATTTCTGCCAAAACCCACAATAGCTCGTGCTGATGGAGAACCTATGTAGTCCCTGGAATATGAAATTTTGTTTCATCTTGAAACATCACTGGGAGACAGGAGCAACCATTTGCAAAAGGGAAACCCAAGGACTGGCAAAGGGGCTCATAGAAGCCAAGTGACCATCAGAGAGTAACACAGTGTCACAGAGCTGGTGCAGAAGAAAATAACCAAAATCTCTCTTGTGCTCCCCAGCCCAGAGTACACAGCCACCACCTCTGACTTTGAACTTGGCGCTGCCTTGTCTAATAACATGCACTTATGCATTTGGAAATAAAGGCCTCATTTCTTTGCAAAATGAAACCTATCTTTATTATCTCCTAACGTGGTCCAGGCCCGTTTCTCAGTTCACTCTTGGTTGCGGCAAGTTAGAATTAAAACTTAACCATCATGTCTGGGTTTGTGCCAAGTCATCCCACCTATACTGGCTTCTTTTAGCCCCTGTCAATTACAAAAAGAAAAAAGGAAAAAGGAAAAGCTTGGACTAGAGGGCATTGATGCTTGCCTTTTGAGGTAAAGTGCCTCTGTCCCACAGGCCATGGTAGGCAGCCTGAAGACCTCTTCTCCCTTTGTTCCCCAGATCCAGCCCCAACCAGTCTTGTCCCTAATCCTATAACACAGCACCAGCTACAGCCTTCCGTCATCCGTGCCCACATATTTTGTGTATCCCATGAACCACCCCCTCCTACCTACCTTTCCCCTGCATGTTGGTTCATCCCAGATCCCAACTAGCAAACACCCCCTGCTAACTCAAGGGTCTTTCCTCCAAGAGCAACAACTGGGCTGAAGGCACTCGCATCTCTCTACAACTCCTGAGACCGGCTGTGGTCTCTCTTTTCACTCTCAGGCCATGTCCCAATGGATCACAATGACCTTCTCTTCCTCTTCCTCTTTCCTTTTCCCAATTTATTTCCTGTGAACACACTAGCTGAGTAGGCCAAAAAAACAGTCATCCTTTAGCCATCTCACTTGCCAAAAATTTAAAAAGAAAACACAAACCAAGGAGCAAGATCCACGCAACGAACACCAGAAATCAATACCTGGATTTTAATCATCCCAAACCTAGATACTGAGATGCCACGTAAAACACAGCAATGGCCAGGGCAGTGCGTCTCCACTGGAGCCCAGCTATCTAGCCCAGCAGGCCCTAAATATTCAATATAGCTGAAGCACAAGAAAAGGCCTTAAACCACCTGTCTAAATATGATAGAGGTTATTAAGGAGAAAATAAACAGATCCCTTAAAGAAATCCAGGAAAACACAAACTGTGGAAGAAAATAAATGAAAATGTTTAAGATCTGAAATTGTAAATAAAATCAATTTTAAAAACTGAGGGAATTTTGGAAATAAATATTTAGAAATTCAAACAGAAACTACAAGGCAGATTTCATCAACAAAATACAAGAGATGGGAGAGAGAATCCCAGGCAGAGAAGGTATAACAGGAGAAATGAATATATCAGTCAAAGGAATGTTAAATCTAAAATCTCCTGACATAAGAAATCAGTAAATCTAGGATACTATAAAAAAGAATAAACCAAAAAAATAATAAATATAGAAAAAAGAGAAGATTCCCAGCTCAGAGTTCTAAAAAATATTTTCAACAAAAATTACAGGAAAAAAATTTTTCAACCTAAAGGAGGAGAATGACTATAAAGTTAAAAGAATCATATAGATCACCAACCAGAGTGAACCAGAAAAGAAAGTTTCTCACCACACAATAACCAAAACACTAAACATACAGAACAACAACAAAAAAATATTAAAAGCTTCAAGGAAAAAGGCCAGGTAATATATAAAATGGAGATCCTAAAACCACAATAACCTGGAGAAATGTCCTGCAGACCCCAAGAGACAACAAGAGACAAGAGATGATTTTTCAGCCAGCACAAACCAGCTATACTCACCAAAACTTTCAGTCACAATATATGGAAAAAATAACACATTCCATACTAGAGTCAAATTTACATAATGTCTATCCATAAATCTAGCAATACAGAAGGGATAGAAGAAAAACTCCAACCTAAAGAGGTTAGCTATTGTAGATTGTCCTAAAGCTGTTCATATTTTAATGCTAATTCCAACTTCCCCAAGAAGTGCTGCCTACTAACGTATTCATGAGGTGACTTCATCTGAACCTTCCCAATTTTGATTAGTACAAAACTGGGCCCTCGGAGTGAGGCTGCCAGGCCTATAAAGAGAAAGTCATTATTTAATTTTTTTAATATTTACTGAGGCAGGTGGTGCACCAATGTGTTAGGCAACAATCCACTAAAAGGTTTATGGCTATCAGCCTAAGAATTAGTTAAAAAGTTTTTATTTTTCAAGTAAGAGGGGGCCAGCGCCATGTTTAGTCACATGATGTCTCGATCGTGGGAACCTTAAAGAGACAGCCTTTGCTGGCAGACTATAGTATCCTGTGGTTAAAAAGCAGGTGACCCAGGTATACACACATACACACACACACACACACACACACACACACACAGAGTGAGAGATAGAGAGAGAGAGAGACAGACAGACAGACAGACAGACAGAGACAGAGAGAGAAGGGGGAATTAGTAACTATTTGATTCTTTAAAAAATGTTTTCAAAATTAAAAAGCTTATTTGTTTGTTTTAGATGGTATAAAAATTGATACACAAGTCAAGTTTATTTTTCTAGATAGAAGTCTGAACACCAGAAGAATGAATATGATGTATATTAGGTTAGGTGTTAATAATGAAGATCTGACTCTCCAGACTGCGAGAAGGACAGATTGACATTCTTTGGACTGAAGTCCTGGTTTTACAGTATTGTTTAGAGAATGTATTGAGAGATATTTGTTTGTTTTAAGGATGGAATACAGAATTAATGATCAAGTCAAGTTTGGTTTTTTGTTTATTATTATTATTATTATTAGTAGTAGTAGTAGTAGTAGTAGTAGTAGTAGTAGTAGTAGTAGTATTTAGTTAGAAAAGAGATTACAGAGCTTACATGATTCACATGGGGATTTTCACTTGCAGTTTAGAACTAAGAGTCTAACTCAGACTGAATTACAGACATGTATTAAGGTAGGTGTTAATAAAGACCTGACACTCCAGACTAGGAGAAGGACAGATCAAAATACTTTGGGCTAGGGTCCTAGATTTATAAAATTGTTTAGTAAATATATGAAAATTTGGTTCAAAATTAGATAGAGAAAATTAGTCACTAACTCCAGGAAAGAGAGAGGTGATTTTTGAGGTTAAAGGTTTCTCATTGATACAGATCTGTGCAACAAGAGTGAATACAGACACATATTAGGGAAGTTATTAATAAATAAAGATCTGACGCTCCAGACTGAGAGATGGACAGATCAAAATACTTTAAAGTCCTGGCTTTACACACTGCTTACTTACTGATTTGTAAGTGATAGTAGTTTGTTCTGTGAATTATCCCGCTAAGGCCATGTGGCTCATCAGATGCGGGCTAGGGAGCGCTTATAATTTTTTAAATTGTTTATATTGTTTTAAAATAGATATGATTTTGAGTTTTGGGTTTATATTATTTCTCTGGGAAAGAACACAAGATACAAGATATTCTAGCTGCCAAAACTAAGGGACACTCTATTTTAGAAGAAAGGTTTTGTCTTTGTGTTTTTAAAAGGTGTAATTTGGCTCTGTGTGCCTTCCAGAGTTATATGGATCAGATTTGATAGAAGTAGACCACCTGAAAAACTAAATTCAAAAAGATTGAGCAAAATATTTCTTGATACTAAAATGTTTTTTGTTGAGTTTTACTTATGTTACAGAATGTACAGCTATGGTGAAGCTTGTCATCAGAATGCCTGATTCCAGACATCAGTGTGGCTGTCCCTCTGGAGGCCTGTCCAGCTTTATTATCCTCCCCTCTTCTAAATTCTCAGTGCCCATATATTCAGCTTGAAGAAACTAAGAGGAGCCATCACCATTCCCCTGGACTTTGGGGGGGGGTGAAAGTGATTATTGTAAGGTTGTTTTTAGGAAGAATTTAGAAATAGTCATAATCATACAGGGAAGAATTATACAGATTTGATTATACAGCCAAAATCTTTTTTAGTAACTAAGCTAAAGTCATATCTTCACTGGTAAGAATCTTTTTAATTTATACAAAGTTAAATTACATCTATACAGTACTAAAAAATTGATTTGATACAGATTTTAAAGTTTATACATTGTGTTTAGTTGATTAAACAATACTAGTTGAGGGCTATATAACAAGCTCATGGTTCTGAGTCATTAAAGGGGTGTTTTTTAAAGATACTTTCAATTAAATATAGCCAAGAGTAGTCAAGGCTTAACAGTTCAAAGATGCTTTATGTGGATAGATAATCTTCAGAGGCATCAGAAGTCCACAGAATATGACATTTTAGACTTTTTTTATTAAAGATCATTTGACTAGAGACCTGCCTGCTTCTGACAGCACCCTTCTTAGATTCTAAGAAGAAATTGAGCATCAGTAGAGCTGCTGCAGTTGGGGCAAAACAGCCACTAGGCAAGAATTGCTTCATTCATCTACAGACAATACTGTCCAAAAAGGGGCACTTTATGTGAAATAGCTGATTAATAATCTCTGCCAAGCCAAAATTATCAGCCCTTCAAATTTCTACATTGCATAGGTCTGTCAGATGTGATCCTGGGTCAGAAGGCTGAAGACTGATGCTCCAACATTTTGAGAGATGAGGGGACTGTCCAAGTGATCAGCAGTCTCTATATTGGCTAGTTTTAGAAGCTGTGTTTTGTGCTTCTCATATTTCAGGTAATATTAGTCATTCTGGAATTTCAATATGGGCGAAGACTGGTAGCCTCATAGCCAAACAGGTGTTTGGCATTAAGAAAGTTAATATAGATCTAAAATGGTGGTTTTCAGCTAACACAGAATCTAAAACTGAGATATAAGTCAGATGTATAATTATAGTCTTTCAAAATAGATGAAAAGGTGCTTTATTTAGTAGACAAAATTTATAAACTAGGTGTTAAGGCTGTCTTATACTTTATAAATTGTAAAATGCTATAATTGTATTCATTTTATTAGTGAGGGAAAAGAGCCTTTTAACTGGACAAAAAAGGGGGAAATGTAAATTTCCTAAAGCTGTTCATATTTTAATACTAATTCCAATTCCCCAAGAAGTGCTGCCTAGTAATGTACTTATGAGGTGACTTCATCTGAAACTTCCCATTTTGATTAGTACAATAAAGGAGAGCCAGTGACTGGGTGGGGCGAGGGATGTAGAGGGAGGGGAAGAGAGAAGACAGAGGAGGACCAGGAGAGGAAGCTTCAAGATGTAGATCCAGGAGGATGAACTAGATCCAGGTGGGCTTAATTGGCATTAAGTAGCTATGAATATTTAATAATTTTATAGATCTAATGTCTCATATAGAAGGGCAGTTTGCATCTTTGTCTATTTGATGTAATCTTATTATGTAGAGGGTTTGTTGATTGAGAGTTTGATAAATAAATCTATATGAAAAGCTATCGGGCCTTAGAGCTGTACTTGTGTTGGAATTTGTGGTAAAGAAACATGTCAGGAATGAAGTGAGACCCAGGTAGCAGCTCTAACTGAGCAACAGAGGTTTGTGTAGTTTCAAGCTAGAAGCAGGCCCTTGGAGTGATGCTGCTGGGCCGATAAATAAATATGCTTATTTTATTTTTTAATAATTATTGCAACAAGCTATACACATAAAAACATAGGGAAAAATAATTTCACACCAGCAAAATCAAAAGAATGGAAAAGTACACACACACATGCACACACACACAAACACAAATACACACATACACAAACACACACACACACACACACACACACACACACACACACACACACCACTATCACCACCATTAACAAAACAGCAAAATAACAGGAATTAACAATCATTGGTCTGACATCTCTCCGTATCAATGATCTCCATTCCCCAATAAAAAGACACAGACTAAGAGAAGGGATGTGAAGGCAGATTCATCCTTTTGCTGCTTTCAAGAAACACACCTCGATATCAAGGGTAAACATTAATTGGATGAAGGGTAGGGAAGAGACATACCACCAAATTGGACAACCTAAAAGAAATAAATAATTTTATTGATAGTTACCACTTACCAAATTAAATCAAGATCACATAAACAATTTAAATAGACCTAGTGAAACAAAAGCAATCATTAAAATCTCCCATCCCCTTTCTTCACTAAAAAGTCCAGGGCAAGATGACTTTAGTGCAGAATTCTACCAGTCTTAAAAAGAAGGATTAATGCCAATAGTTCTCAAATTAGTCCATAAAAATGAAACAGAAGGAACAATACCCTGTTCATGTTATGAGGCAACTATCACCCTGAGCCCCAAACCACATAAAGACTCAACAAGGAAATAAAATGATGGAGTGGTTTCTACGGGGGTAGGAAGCATAGATGCAAAAATACTCAATAAAACACTTGCAAACTGAATCCAAGAACATATCAAAAAAGATCATCCATATGATTAAGTAGGTTTCATCCCAGAGATGCAAGCATGATTTGTTATATAAAAATGCAGTAAATATATTCCACTGTAAACAAACAGAAAAAAATTACATGATCATGTCATTAGATACAGAAAAGGCCTTTGAAAGACCCTAATTCCCTTTCATGATAAAGTCCTGGAAAAATTAGGGACACAAGAAACATAATAACTTCAGTCTACAGAAAACCTGAAGCAAACATCAAATAAAATGGAGAGAAGCTCAGAGTAACTCCACTTGAATCAGAAAGAAGACAAGGTTGTTTACGATTTCCATCCCTGTTCAGCACAGGAATAAGGAGATAAGGAACATAAGTGTTAGAAGGGAGGAAGTCAAAGGACTACTATTGTCAAATGATACGACACCATATGTAAGTCATCCAAAATTCCACCCAGGCACTCTTACCATTGATAAACACGTACAGCTGGATATAAGATTAACTCAAAAAAAAAATCAGTAGCTCTCCTATATACAACAAAAAACAGACTGAGAAAGAAATCGGGGAAACAACCTCTTTCACAATAGCCTCAAATATCATAAAATATCTTAACCAAGTAATTAAAAGTCTTGTATATTAAAAAATTTAAATATTTGAAGAAATTGAAGAAGGTATCTGAAGATGGATCAGTACGATTAACATGGTAGAAAAAATGGCCATCCTAACAAAAGCAATCCACAGATTCAGTGCAACCCTCATCAAAATTTTAACACAATCATTCACCAACCTTGGAAAGAAAATTCTCAACTTCGCATGAATGAACAAAAGACCCAGGGTAACTAAAACAATTCTGACCAATAAAAGAACTGCTGGTGGTCTCACCATTCCCAATTGTAAGTTGTACTACAGAACTGTCATAGTAAAACCCACATGATATTGTCATAAATACAGACATGTTGCTTAATGAAATCAAATTGAAGACCAAGACATAAATCCACACAATTTTGGACACTTGATTTTTTTTTTATAAAGAAGCCAGAAACATCCACTTGGGGAAAAAAAAGACAGAATCTTTAGAAACAAAAAACAAAACAAAAAAACCCACCTGGATCTGTCTGATCAAACTGAATATCCTTCTGTAGAAGAATGCAAATAGCTCCATGTTTATCACTTACACAAACCTAGTGCAGTGCACACTTCCTAGACTCTATGCAACTGATCCTAATGAGAACTCCTAGTAACGGGTGAGACAGACTCCACCTGACCATCTCTTGCAGCCTGGCTAGTTTTCAGTGGCTGGCCTGGGTTGCATTCAACTGAGTCATTGTCTAAGCATGTCCTATGGAAATCTCCAAACAACCAGACTGTTGATAAAACAGAAGACTGCTTTCTGCAAACTGACTCTGGGACCCCATTGCTTATGACAACACCCTCACAGTTCATGGAATGTGGCGAAGTCAGCTGGTGTCCACACAACTCACCCCTATATTATAGTCTCTTTGGTACAAGAAGGTACACTGTGGGCCACTGAATGAGAAGCATGACATCAACCCATCCACAAAGCCTTTGTTCTACAATCTGTCCTGCCTGCAAGATATGCTAGGACAATGGTGACATAGAACTGTGTTAGTCACCAATGTCTGATTTGACTTAAGGCCACTCCATGAGAAGGAACCCACACCCAACACCGCTTGGGTAAACATGAACCAGTAGATGGCAGAAACCTAGGCTAGAATAAAACACTGTTAGCCTTTTTAAAAAATCAATAAAATGACTCCTAAAGATGTTCTGATATACTAGACTATCAGTGCCTTCTCCAATAATCATCAGAGAGGCTTCTTCCAGCAGCAGATGGGAACAGATGCAACAACCCACAGCCAGATGTTGTGTGGAGACAGGGTCTACATTCATGGTTTCCATTAAATACATCCCCAGGAGTTTGGGGAACCCTGTGGAACCCTGTAGAATCCTCTGGAAGAGGAGGCAGAAAGACTGTGAGACTCAAAGGGGATGGAGAACAACAGAACATGGCTCCCTGAAGTAACTAAGCAAGGTACATATGAGCCCACAGAGAGAGAAACAGCGATCACAGGGCCTACATGGGTCCCTGTGTATGTACAACAGCAACTAGCTTAGAATTGTATGGGACTCGAGACTGAGAACAAGTGTGTCTCTGACTCCTGTGTCTGTTCCTTGTATGGGACTCGAGACTGTGAAAACAGGTGTGTCTCTGACTCCTGTGTCTGTTCCTTGGACTATTTCTCTCCTGCTGTGTTGCCATGTTCAACTTTGATGTGAGTTTTTCCTTCATATTATAATTTATTTTGTCATGTTTGGTTGTTATCTCTTAGAAGCCTGTTATTTTCTAATAAAAGACAAAAGGGGAATGGATCTGGAACAGAGGACAGGTGGGGAGGAAGGAGAAACTATGATCAGGACATATTATATGAGAAAGAAGTCTATTTTCAATTTTTTAAAAGGAGTGGGGTCTCAGTTCCACTTCCAGAACTCATGTTACTATATCCTTCTGATCACCATGCTTGGGAGGTGGAGACAGGAGGATTCCCAAGGTTACCTATTCCAGCTTCCCGGTGATCTCAAGCCAATGACAGAGGAGGTGGATGACATTCCTGAGAATGGCAATTGAGCTCGTTCTATGACTTGCACATGTATGCTCATACAGGCACATATACCCACTGGATGGCATGCATGTAAAGACATACACAAATGCGCACATGAATGTGCACACACACATAAGCAAAAACAAATAAAGACCTAACTTTATTTTTCCCTCTACCAAAAGGATTCTGTCATGTAATCAAACCTATCCTCTTACCGTGAAAGGGGTAATGTTAGGTGATGGCGGTGGTAGAGATGATGGTGGTAGTGGTGGTGGTGATGGTGGTGGCCGAGGTGGTGGTGGTGGTAGAGATGATGGTGGATGTGGTGGCTGAGGTGGTAGTTGTGGCAGAGATAGTGATAGTGGTAGTGGTAATGTTATTTTTGTTTCCAGTGAAGTTCATCATTTTCAGATGTCAGATTGGTTCATCTCTGTATTAGTCAGGGTTTTCTAGTATCACAGCACTTATAGATAGTGTCTACATAGTAAGGGAATTTGTTGTGACTTACAGTGTAGTCCAACTTCCCAACAATGGTCAGCTGCAGCTGTGAATGGAGGTCCAAGGATCCAGCAGATGCTCAATCCCACACGGCAAGCAGGTGAAAAGAGAGTGTCCTCCTCCTTCCAATGTCCTTATGTAGGTTTCCAGCAGAAGGTGTGGCCCAGATTAAAGGTGTGTACCACCATGCCTGGATCTGGGACTTGCTTTGTCCCACTGAACTCAGAGGTCTCCTTGCCTGGGATTCATAGCCACTATGCCTCAAGATCTCCATGCCAAGATCCAGGTCAGAAACTTGTATTTCCCAGCCTCATAATCAGGATCACAGGTGAGCCTTCCAATTCTGGACTGTGGTTCATTCCAGATGTAGTCAAGTTGACAACCAGGAACACCCACTACAGACACCATGTAAGCACTTTTGGAGGCCTTGAAATCGGTTCTGCAAAGGCACACTGGAGCCCCCATCCCTGCTCTTGAGCACTGAGGTGGAGTTGCAAGGATGGGAAAGAAAGAGAAATGTCCTCAGCTGCCTGCACATCTGTCCACGTCCTTAGCCGTGGGCTTGGAAAGGTTGCGGCGCTCACAGCCTGTGCCATCCTGCGGTTCCTGGGGCGGAATGCACAGAGCCACCGGCAGGCTAGTGCAGCGAACACACGCACAGGCTTCTATGGCTGTCACGGCTTCACAAAACCAGCTGCAATGGCCTTCCGCATATATGAGTTATGAGTGTTTCCGTTACGTTATTTGTGGACACAGGTTTAATCTGAGTAATCGATGCCCTTCACTTTTGCACTCAGCCATTTTTATAGGAAAAAGAAACCAAAGAGCACTATTTATATTTCTCTAAACTTTCTTCTAAACTCTGTCGCTGCCCTTCTGTAAGTGCATTTCTATGCCATGGCATCATGTTCTGTGTTACACTTTCTTCCCGTTCTGGTCAATATCCCTCTGTACCCAAGCAGGCCTCCTGCTTGCCTGCCAAGGAAGAGCTACGTGCTCCCCCTTTGTGACTTCATTTTTTTTTTCTGGTTTGGTTTTTAGCATTTTGGGTATATCCTACTTTTCTGGTCTTTAAACTGAGTTTTTTAAATGTTAAAGTATAGTTTTCATTTCCCTCTGTAGAAATGCATTAACACAGTAGCTCTGACATTTTTGTTTCTTTCGTACTCTTAGCTTAACTATATATTAACTGGAAGTCGAGTTAAGATATAAGCACGAATACGCACTCACACAGAGGCTCACAGAGAACCTAACCTTACCTGCCCTTCCTCCATGGCTCCCAGAGGCTCCTCTGGAACTTAGGGATGGATGCCTTCTCAGAATTGGGGTTCAAGCAAACCGTGAAGGGTACTTAGGGTCAGATTTTTGAGTCTCGTCTGCAAGAGCACTTTAGCAGTTGATAATGCAGAAACTGCACGTGGCTGTGCCCTCTGTGCAGCCTGTGTGGGGCTTTCCTGCTCATGGTGTTGAAACAGAAAAAAGGTGATACATACAAATGCTGCCCAAGAATTCAAACCCTCAGGCCAGCCCTGCTGACCAAGGCCTGTAGTCCCGAGGCTTAGGCCGCAGGGTCACAGGTCTAAGGTCGGCCTGGACTGCACACTGGACTACAGTGAGTACATTCTGCTCAGTTCACTGAGATCTGTGTCAAAATTGAGCTGTTAAAAAATCCTGGGGATGCAGCTCAGTGAAGAGTTCATGACTAGCATGAGGCAGAGACTGGGGCTAACCCTTAGTGCCACAGGAAAAAATAAAACTCAAATTTGAGCAAAGCTGTGTTTTGCGACACGCTCATTTCTTTTACGGTTCTTTGGAGTTGCCTAAACTGTGTTCTCACTGGGACATCACGTCTCTAATGTAGGGTCCACAACATATAATATGTACCACTTTGTAGCACTTTATAAAATTACATTCTTTCTTTGCACTTATGTGTAACAATCTCACCTATTATATAGCTACTTTGTTGTTTTCCTCGAAATGTCTTATTGCTGTTTGCTCTACAAAACCTTTCAGAAGTCTGTATTTAAAGTCCCTGTGTGAAACTGAGACCCAGGAGTAAAGGTGAATTCATAGACACCCCACAGCTACCTCGAGGACAGATTCCCTAGACAAGGCCACAGACACCATACAGGCAGCCCACCATGGAGTCAGAGAAGCTTGGCCAGAAAATCAGCGAGTCCAGATAAGAGACGGAAAGGGCTGGAGTACATCAGAAGCCAAAGGTACTGAGGACTCAGAAGTTATAAACTAGTCTCCGTCCACTTAACCCGAGTCACTGACACCAGTTCTTGCTCCTTGCAGTCTACGGAGATGTTTCCTGGGGAGAAAGCCATCTTGACATAGGTCAGCACACAGGCAAAAACCCACACCAGACTTTCTGTCCTGTGATATCTTTGCTTTCCTCAAACCTGGGAATTTGTCTTCTAGCTATAAGATGTTGACCTTGCTCCAAAGAGTATTTCAACAGCTTACATAAGATTCAATTTAAACAAAAGTGTGGCTTGAGGTTTGCATAGTTCCCAGAGGTAGGACTGGAGTTTAACGGAGCCATGGAGGCTCAGGTACATCAATGTGACTGTGTCCTTCCTTCTTCATGGTCCCTAGGCCAATACCATGTGCTATAAAGATGTTCATCTCTATATCTGAGATTTTCTGCAATATTGATTTGTTAATTCCAGTGCGGTTTTCTGGATAAAATTTCGTTTGTTTTTCTGGCTTATATACCTGTGCTTTCATAAGAACATCATTGTCCGTGTTTTTATCCTCGATTCTGTTTATATCACAAACAGCTGTGGCTGACGTTGTAAGTGTTCCGTAGTTACACTGGGACACAGACATTGTTCAGCTGTGTCCCTTTGATTAAGGGATATTCTTCAGTATCTGTACTTTTTCTTTTATTTAACACTTGCCTTGTTTCTGTTTATCTGATTTGATTTTGTTTGGTTGGTTGGGTTTTTTTTTTGTTTGTTTGTTTGTTTGTTTGTTTGATCCTGATCACTCTATAGACCAGGCTAGCCTGGAACTCAGAGATCTGCCTGCCTCTGCCTCCCAGTGCTGGGATGAAAGGCATGGAAGTATTCTCATATTTGAACTCAAAACTAAATAAACACAAGTAAACAAATCATGTAACCTTTTATAAAATTATGTCTTCCAAAAAACAAATTCTTAGAAATTTGGAATGCAGTCGTATATTTAAGAACAACATAGTCTTTGTATAGAATGATGCCTTTTTCTCTTTTTCTCAAAGAAGTTACTTTATGGACCTTATTTATTTGGTTCATTTGTGTCTCTTTTATATTTAAGTGCAATTTTATCAACAAATTTAGTTTAGCCACAGAAACTTCAACTAGAAATAACAGAAATTGTTTTTAAATATGCTTTTATTATTACTTTTTGTAGATCAGTCTTAATTCAAATTCCTGATTTCTCAGTAGCTGCTGACAAGTTGCATAGCTCTTGCCTAGCAAGGCCCAAGGCTTGATCTCCAGTAGAAACCCCAGAGTAAGGTACAAGAGTATGCAAACAAAATAAAAGAGGAGTGAAAATTTCCAGTGTGGCGTGTCACGTAGACTCCCGTGATGTCTTGCTGAGGCCCATGAGAGGACACGAGATGCTTGGAGACAGTGTAAATAGGACTCGGTTTATTAGATGAGCCAGTGTCGGCGACTTGTATAGGCTGCCCTGCAAGGCTTCGTTGGTTTCACACCTTCACTGAGCTTCTCGGAGCTGACTTGTGCCCATTTGGCAGAGGCCAGTCGTTTCTGCTGACTCGTGCTACCCCTGACACATTTGAACCGGACGGCTGGTGTCCTGACACTAAACAGAGATCGCACTCGCCCCAAAGAACTATTTCTAAACAGGTCCACATCCCCTTGTCCTACTTACCATCTTTCCTCCCCAACCTTTGTGTGGTGGGCTGCAAGAGGAGTCGAAGCATTTGAGAACCCTCATTAAATTAGGTTTTGAAAAATCTAAGCCTACAGTTACGTGCTATCTTGAAGTAAAAACTTTAGTCTGAACTGCTATTTTATTCAGCTGACACTTTGTTGGTGGGATTAAGTGTATTTCAGCACTTTGCCAATGGCATGGAAGTACTGAGGTGAAACAATTTTAAGGACTTACAACTGCTATAGGAAAAGAGCCAAACCCACCCACTGAGCTTATTAAAGCGGGGTCTTCATTTCTGTAGGATCAAGAAGTCCATTGCTTATTAAAAAATATTTTACTCAGGGTAAAACCAAGGTGAGCTACAAGCCAATTAACATAAGGAGAGATAGATGGGTCTATAACTGGCCCATGTGTTTTTCTGACTCTGAAACACACACACACAACACACACACACACCTTTCAAGTGCACAGAGACATGCTAAGAGCATGAGAAAGATTTTTAAAGGCTAGCTGCTGTGTTGCATTAAAAAGAAAGAGGGGGGGAGAGAGAGAGAGAAAGAGAGAGAGGGGGGGATATGTTTGATAGAGTTAGATATGGTAAGGTGGGAGTGGGGTGCCTCAGTGGGCCCATGCTGAGGAATCTCTTCTGCCTGTGGTACCAGCCACACTAAGAATACAGTATGAAATAAAGTTTATTTAGGGCATTGGAAGGGAATTGAGGCAGACAAACAGAGGAAAGGGGGGGAGGGGCTCATCAGGAACATGTGGAGAGAGAGGAAAAGGGGAAACAGGAGAGGAAGAAAGGGGTCAGTGTACTGGCTGGTTTTGTGTCAACTTGACACAAGCTGGAGTTATCACAGAGAAAGGAGCCTCCTTTGAAGAAATGTCTCCTTGAGATCCAGCTGAAAGACAATTTCTCAACTAGGATCAAGCAGGGTAGGGGCCCAGCCCATTATGGGTGGTGCCATCCCTGGGCTGGTAGACCTGGGTTCTATAAGAAAGCAGGCTGAGCAAGCCAGGGGAAGCAAGCCAGTAAGTGACATCCCTCCATGGCCTCTGCATCAGCTCCTGCTTCCTGACCTGCTTGAGTTCCAGTCCTGACTTCCTGTGGTGATGAACAGCAATGTGAACAGTGTAAGCTGAATAAACCCTTTCCTCCCCAGCTTGTTTCGTGGTCATGATGTTTTGTGCAGGAATAGAAACCCTGACTAAGACAGTGAGAGGAGAAGCAGAGAGTAAGAGAGTGCAAGAGCAAGGAGGGGCCAAATAGCCCCTCTTACAGTAATGGAGGCATACCTGTCTGTTGCCAGGTAACTGTGGGGCAGAGCCTAGAAGGAATGCTAACTCTAGCTACATTGCCTTCCCCATGTGCCCACTTTCAAAAGCTTCTAATGAGAGTTAGGCCAGGGCGCTGACTCCTTCAGTGTCAGCGCCACACCCCCTTTTTCTCAGCTAGCTCAGCTCAGCCAGACCTTCTCACTTTAAAGAACTTCTTTCTTCAAGGTGCTTCTAAAGAGATCTCCAGATGTCTGTCGCAAAAACCTGTGGTCTGCCACTAGCATCACTGGCTTGTAAGCAGCTTCAAATGGCTTTCTTAAGTTTGAAAGTTTGTTTCTTAAAAAGTTTTGTTTGATTACAAGTCCACTGATTTGTACTTTTACCTGAAAGCTTCGGCTTGGAGAGGGTTATCTGAAGACATCTTCAAGTTGTATGGTTTTGACCAGAGAGCAGACAGGTACTGTCAGAAACAAGTAAGTTGTCAGTCTGTCGGACTATTGTTTTTCTTTCAGCCCTGAGACTAGCTATAGACACTGTGAAAGCTATGGTGGCATCGAGGGTGGCTGTGGGGAGGGGAGGCACAACACACACACACTCACACACACTCAGGACACGTGACAAGGACTAGATGGAAGACAAATTTGGAGATGGACACCTCAACACAGCATTCTCTACATAACACTGGGCTGGGAACCTTCCATCCTCTGCTTTATTTACTAAGAGGTAGGGAGGTTATACGTTGCTGTTTGTTTTAAAGTAAAAGTATCGGGCTTTAAGCTACTAGTCACATAACTGGAAAGAAGGGGGGAAAGTATTGTGTTATAATAAATGTTAGCTTGCAATCAATGTACCCCATGCAACGCCAGAAGCTCTGAGAGGCTGGAGCCAAGTCTTTTTGGAGACAACAAATTCCTCTCTTTGGAAATGCTTGGGGCACGCACTGCATCTCTCAGTAAAAACACATTTTCAGTGTTCTCTGTAGACACTCGGCAATCAGCAAAGAGCATCTCTTCCTCATCTGAACATTTCTAAGGTAATATAGCATTCATTTCTCCACTATACCGACTGTAAAACAGGTCATCTTTGTTAATTTCACAAATCAAATTATCGACCATCGAAAAACCCATGTGGAACTACATTGGCCTGGTATAGTCTGTCTGGATGAGACCCTCAGTTGTATCAAACACTAATTATCTGCCTATTGCGGCATTAAAATCGAGTGTCAGGGTGCTGTGTGCAGCCATCTTACAAACACATCCACAGATCCAGGTAACTAACAGAACACAACACTCTAGTTCCAATTCACTTTTTGTTTATTGGGTTTGGTTTTGATTTTGGTTTCTGAGAAAAGCGTGTTTCTATCTAGCCCATGCTGGGTCTTGACTCATGGCTTGCAGTCCTCTGCATGCCCAGAATAGTCCTGCACTCCTAGTTTCTACTCCTCTGCTAGCCCAGGCTGGACTCAAACAGGATTCCCAGTTCTGGGTTGACTGTGCCAGAATTTCAGTGTAGTTCCAACTCAAGTTCTAATTTAGTTTTTAGTAACACTTTCAGTCAACTACCCATCACACACTTGATGGTTTATTTTATTTTATTATGTTTAGTGTATTCTAAATATAATCAAGTATCTAGAGAAAGCCAAAAGGCATTTAATTAGTTCTTAAAACATAATTAGTATCAAAAATCTCTCTGTAGGAACTTGTGAGGTCACTGTGCAGAGAGAGCACACTGCTCTTCCAGAGAACCTGAGCGTGACTCCCACCCACATGGCTCACAACTGCCTAGCACTCCAGCTTCAGGAGGCTCGGTGAGCTGCCCCGGCTTCCATATGTGCTACGCTCATGTGCACTAACTCCCTCACACACATGTGCACATTTACACACCATTTTAAAATATTGAAAATAAATATTTTAAAACATTTTTCTATTAAACTTTTTCATTATATATTTGGATTATATGACAAAATTTTTAACTTATTTTTCTGGTTGATCAATCTTGATATATTATCATGTATGTATAATATGACATTTTGAAACATGACTTCATTGTAGAAGGACCACAGAATAATGTGTGATTTATTTTAGATCCTTACCATTTTTGTGATGAAAATATTTAAAATTTTTTCTACTACTACTATGATTACTATTATAACTTTCAAAAATAGATAATATAACACATGTTTTTTAATTATTGTTCCCACACTGTTCCACAGTCCTCTTGTTTTATAATGTCAATGTTTAAGCAACACAGCCACTGAGGAATAAGGGATCTGTTATGCCATCTTAGAATTTCTCAGGCATCTGTCATACATTTGGCCCCTCTATTTTTACCGTCATTCCTTTTTAATGTAGCCCATACATATTAAATTCTCCTTTAGTTATAAATGTACATAGCAAAAATCTACCCAAGTGTTTGCTTATGAAAACATGTATTTTATAATCCACAAAACTAGCTGTTACCTACATTACTTAACACACATTGTATCTAAAATACATGTTACATTTTACAGTTGGTACCTAAATGACTTTGTTGTGATTTTACAGTCTTCCCCTAAGAAGTTATGATACAATGTTACAATGTTTATATTGTGCACATAATGTCTGTGGTGATGCTGAATTCTGCTTTGATTTCTACAATGGCTATACCATTCTATAGCTTCTTGGTTACATCTCTTGATGACAAAGGTTTACCAACATCTGGGTCATGTGTATTAGGGGGGCAATCAGGTACATCAATACTTTTGCCTTCTTGGTACAGCCTCTGGTCACATGACTACTTACAAGATTTCCTGTAAGATCCCAATGTGGAGCCTTGACATAATTGTTAGTATGTTACTATTATTCCATGCTCACTAAGAAATATGCAATAAATGCTAACAGTTACTCTGCACAATTTGATTTTTTTTCTGATCCAAAGTAATTTTTGAGGAAGAATAACTATGTCACCATTTCTCCTCATCTGGAAGAATTCTTGTGTCGCTATGCTATGGATCGGACCTTGAGTGCTCTAAGGCCATGTGCTGAACAACAACTCTATAGTCCATGGTGCTATTGAACAGTGATGGAGCTTTTAAGAAGTGGAGCCAGGGTGAAGGAGTTTGATTGGTGGACAACAATACCAGTCACTTCTGAACTACTTCTCCATAGAGTTCTTTTGGAGTACTATATTTCCTTATATAATTGTATGATTTCCAACACAAGCATCAGATCCTTTTGTTCTGTATTTCAATGAAATACCTATGAACTTGGACCAATAACTGACTAGGGAGCTCCCACTCTGACTTGTTCTTTAGTTTTGATGCAGTAGGGAGGAGACATATGCGTGCTACAGCTTATGTGGAGGCCGGGGGACAACTCCCAGGAGCCAGTTCTTTTGTCCCATAGTAAGAGTTCCAGGGATTAAAGTCTGGCTTCCAGGTTGACAGCAGGTCCCTTTCCTACTGAGCCATCTCACTGGTTCAAGTTGCTCTGGAAATACTTCTGATGAAGTGACCTTAAGGTTGGGGGTAAATTTCCACCCTGCTTCATTAACAGCAGATCTTAGGTGAGCAGCATTGCTCCATCCTCCTGCGGTCGGCCACTCCGTGTACTTCCAGAACATTTATCTAACCGGAACATTTTTCTTTTTATTTCTACACATCTCCCAATGTTTTCTGTTACTGACGACTAGCTCAAATTTTCTCTTCAACATATGTAAATATTTTTCAACATTTTATAAATTTTAAAATAATGCCACATCTCCAAATCAGAAGTCTATTTTGTAACAGCATCCCCATAGTAACAACAAAGCCAAAGGCTACAATAAAATTAACAAATTATTACTTGGTAATCTCTAATTTATATCTATGCAAACCATACTTTCTGAATTTTTAATAGAAATTGAATCACTCATTGCATAGTAACTTGTGTTACAATGTAAGACTCACATGAAACGGCAACTTGGCAACTATAGCTCGGGAACAGGGTCCAGATGGCATGAGCTCTGACACGGAACAGATAGTTAAGCCCATGTGCAAAGCCGGTGGAAGAATTCTCTAAGAGATCTTTACCGAGATAAGTAAGAACTTCCATGTTTAGACCCAGACTCCTGGATCGACATGGCCCACGCTGGAAAGAAACACATTTGCCTTTCACGAGGGGAAGCAGGATGAAGCTATCCTTCATGTTGAGACACGCCCATCTGTTGGGAATTGGTCACACTGTGGTGGGGTTGGTAGAGCAAAACTCTGTATTGTAACAAGCCAGAAAATTGACCTAACAAAGATGCACATCATCTATTTTTGGAGTTAGCAAAAATAAAATTATTTTAAAGATCCAATATGTCAACAAAAATGGCTATATTTGAGGGTTTTGGGGGTTTTTTTGTTTTGTTTTGTTTTGTTTTGTTTGTTTGTTTGTTTTACCTCCCTGGCCTTTTATTATTTATATTTGCCTGATCTGTCAATGCTGCCCATGTATGGAGTAGTGTTCAAAACTGAGTCATCTTTCTCAAGGTCTAAACTTTTGGCCTTTTAAGTGTTTGTAAATGTTACCATCTTCTAGTTCCCACTGGCTCACTGTTGCGTGTGCAGCACATACGCCTGGGGCTCAGTGACCACACTTGGTCCATGAACACAATACGCGGGGACTAAAGGCCAGCAGTCAGCTCTTTCCCCTTCAGATGTTTGCCATTTCTGTTTGAAACCTTGACTTCTAGTTACTTACAAAAGAGTACAATCAGTTGTAAGCTACAGCAATTCTAGCCACTTCTTCCGGTGTCTTATTTACCCCCCTTCCCTGGTCACTCCCTCATCTCCTTCCCTTACTGTTCATTCAGTGTTAGTGCTGCCAATTTTCAGTCTGGGACTTAGTGATGAGTTACCAGGATTTACCAAACTTTAAGTGTGTTTCTTTATCTTGTACAGTTTGCCATTGTGGTTATAACACTTTTTTTCTCCTTTCTGAGTGAATCCCCAAAAATAAACTATTCAGACCTGGGTCTGTGGCTTCGTGGTAGCCCATTAGCCTAGTGCATGTAAGGCTCCTGGTTCAGTACTTGATACTGAAAACAACCTCCATCACTTGGGAAATGAAGGCAGACAGTGAGTATTGAGAACCTAACCGACTGCGATGACTACACCTATGTCCAGATGGCTGGGGAGCATCTCTTCTGTGTCCCATTTGTAGAGGGGTTTCCATAGAGATCAGTGCTTGTCTTGGTTTCATTTTGACTACTGTGATCAGATACCTGGACAGAAGGCAACTTAGGAAAGAAGGGGTGTATCAGGTTTAGAATCCAACGTGATATCTATGATAGCAACTATAGTTAAAGAGCCACCTCTATCCACAACTGAGCAGAAATGGACTTCTACATAACCTCAGCTGCTTGCTGCTACCCTAGTTTCCTCTACTCACACGGTCCCACGCCCAGCCTACAATGATGCTCTCACATTCAGGGTGGTTCTCCCTGCGTCAGGGACCTCTGAGGATGACCCCCTACAGACATGCCCACAGGCTAACCAATTAAGACTCTGTTCCCATTTGTCCAGATGGTGCCAAGTTGACAGTTAAAACTAACTAGAATAGTGCTTAGCATTAGGACCAGAGAAGATGATCCAGTCACTGGTGTGGACAAGCTCCATCGTCCTCTTAGGGCCCTCCCTACAAGCTCAGAGGAAAGAGGGGTTCCTTGTGCCTGTGGTACCCGCCCACTCCCGACTGTGGATACCAGAGCCCCTGGTTCTCACATGTTCAGCCTTTAGGTCTCACAGGTTCCTGCTTCTTCATTGCCAAGGTCTTTGGACATCACCAGACCCTTGATCTTCCTACAATCAATTCAGACTGGATTACCACCAAGGCTCTTCCGGTTCCCCGGCTTACTGACTGTGAAACTTTCTCATTTCCATATAAAGTGCCCGGCTGTGTAAGGAGCGATTATGTCATGCATGCTCCCCAATTACTGAACCAGTAGAGTGTGCCTGTTAGGAAGATCTGACTAAGTCACCAGTGGAGTTCCTTAGCTAGTGTGACTAACTTCTGAGGCCACAGAGGTAACAAGAGCCGTGCCTTTGCCGCTATCCCATGCTATCTTCCCACAAGCAGGCCACCAAATGTTCCCACGAGGCACGCCCATCACAGTGCGCTATTATACCTCATAAAGCCAAACTCGTGGAAGCAGCAATATTAGAGGAGGAACAGCTGTATTTTGTTTTGCTTTGTTTTTGTTTTGGTTTTCAACTATGCCCTTTCTACCAGAGTTGTCCAAGAAACCACGTAGAATCCTTAGAATTTAAAATTCGGATCAAATAAAGAAAAACCGCTTGAGACAAATCATTGTCCCGTAAAAGAGATATTTCTTAATGAGGTAAGGAATTACATGGACAAGCAAAGCAGCATTGGAAAACCGTTTGCTGCTGAAGAGGTAGAATGACCCCTTACCTAAAAGGCATGAAGCCCAGGGTTCGAGCCCCAGCATCTCATAAACCCAGAATATAACAGATACCTTTTATCTCAGCACTGGGGAGGTAGAGGCAAGAGAATAAAAAACATTCAAGGTTGAGGAGGTGGGGGGCTGGCTCACTGGCTAAAGTGCTTGCTGCAAGAGTATATTTCAGAGTTTGAATCCCAGGGACCCACATAAACCAGGTGCCGTAGGATACCTTTTCAGTCCCAGCACTCCAACAATAATGGGGTGCAGAGATAGGATAAGCCTTGGAGACCAGAAAGCCATCTAGCACAGCATAGACTGGGGCTCACAAAGAAGAGACTCTGTCCCAAACAAAGTGGAAAGCTTTGATTGACAGCCAAGGTTGACCTCTGACCTCTGCATGCCTCACCACCACAGTACATGTGCATTCTTTCACACACATACATACAAAGCTAAGGCTAGACTCAGCTATGCGGTGACTATGAGGCCAGCTTGAGCCACATGACACCCTGCTTCAAAAAATAACAAAATGTGGTTTAGGTGCTTTGAAATGAGAAATGCATCCTTTTAGTAAGCTCCAGAGACTTCCTGAATAGTCCTCTTTAAGGAAAGGGGGATGATTGGGCAACTGTGAGGAAAACACAAAGACTTTATATCACATTCAAGTCACAGGAAGTTTCCTCAGATTTAGTCTTTTAGATTCTATCTGAAAACGAGGTACATACTGTGTATCTTCACCCTCCACAGGAATACAATTCTGTCTGACTACTGGGCTCACAGTAGACAGGGCCTTGGCTCTTCTTCCACGAAGCTCCTGTGAGGATCCTGCTCTCTGGACATGCCCACACTGGAAAGGCTTGGGCTGTGGTCCATTTTTTACTGCCTCAGAGGTTTAATGGCAACTCCATCATAAGAATATGAATCACACACAATGAAGCTACAGATGCCCCAACGTTCTTGAGCAAGATATCCTAAGCCTTGTGTTAGGTTCGGCCCACGTAGACTTTGTGAAAGGGAGCACTCAGAGTTCAAGGGAGTTGGAGAACAGCCACCTTTCAGTCCATCATTTGTTTGTGGTGATAGGATAAGTCTCAAATTAATTCTATCCTTGTTTCTGTTACTGTACCTAGATATTGTCTACCTGAAGCCCAAATAATGTTTGGATCAACTCAGTGACAGGGAAAATCAAACTAAATTTAATCAAATGGATAAAACTTCAATTATGCAGACTTTTTAACTCCAGTAGCTATGAACATCAATCACAGTGTGTGTCCTAAATCAAAGCGTCATCTCAAAGTCCCAGTGTAACTCAGTCACACCCTCCGACCTACCCTGCTCAGGTTGCGTAGTCCCTCCCTGAGGTCACTCCAACCTTCTCTCCTTTCTCCAAATGAACAAAGTCCTGCTGGGCTTCTGTACTTCAAGACTCCTCCCCAAGGACAGGCATCCTGTGCGCATGAAGATGCATAATGCGTCTCAACATGCCAGTTACACATCAATCCATGCACGTGTTCCCTTCTTTGAGACCCATTCCCACAATCCTAAGTGTTTCTCTTGGTCCATGACTACTCTGGGTCTTTATTATTTTTTATGTAATTTTATTCTCTAAAGTATGCTGTTTACTTGCTTAACCATTTTGTTTTCCTGTTGACACTATGCACTATATGAAAAGATGCCTTAGCTCTCATCCAACACATCTCCAAGGAATTGAATGTTGGCCATCTGAAGCCAGGTATGAATGCACTTGCCTATATCATCCCAGTATTCCGGGCTCTGAGGAAGGAAGAACACAAGTTCAAAATGTTCTATGAGAGACTGGAGAGAGGGCTCAGTGCCTAAGAGGGCTTGCTAAAACTGCACAGGACCTGAGTTCAATCCCCAGCACATCATGGTGGGTGTCTCACAACTGCCTGTAACTCCAGTTCCAGGGCTCTGATGGCCTGTTCTCACCACCTGGGGAACCTGAAATTTCATGCACATATCAGTGCATACACACATACATAAGATTTAAAGATTAAAAGTTAAATGAAAAAAATGTTATATTGATGAATGAACAAAATGGATAGATACAAGAATATCAATTAACAAAATCAATAGCAAAGAAATTCACTCCAGACTCAGCAGTCTGCTACAGCACAGGTAAATTACTGCAGGAACACGATACTGTATACTTCTTCCTCAATAAATGAAGGGCTTTCCCAAAAGTGAGCAATGTGCTTCATTGTACACGACTCGTCTGATCTGCTTACTCTGGCGTGCCCCCTCCCAACGTTAGAAGTAAGATAACCACATGGAGGTTACGGCATGGATACATCCTGAGTTCTTCCTGTGTACAAGATGGCAGAGACAGAGGCACAATGTAAGAACTGCTGGAAAATGAGCCAGAAACATGTCACGCTCACCCTCGGAACAGTCACCATATCCTTTTATACGGACAAAATATTTCTGTCTTATTAAACACCACTAAATCACAGGACTTTTACTAAAATATTGGGAGGGAAAGAGAATAGTGACAATCTAAACATAAGAAATGACCATTCATGGCCTGGTAAGGTGATACCTGCCTGTAATCCCAGCAGTCAGGAGACAAGCAGGTCTCTGCAAGTTCAAGGCCAGCCTGGTCTGCACAGTGAGTTCCATACTACACAAGACCATGTACAGAGCTGTTATCTCAAAAAGCAAAAAAACAAAAAGTAATATGATCAGTCATATCCATTTAATTCTGCTGTTCTGAGTTATTCACACAGTGATGCAGAAGCTATTTGTGGACCTTACGTTTTCAGAGCATATAAAAAATAATTTTAAAAAAACCTAAATTTTTTCCAAACGTGTTTCCTTGTTGTTTCAAGATTGCTTTCATTAGATCATTGGAAACACAGGATTTAAATGCAGGATCCTTATTTTTTTTTTAAAAAAAAAAAATGGGAACATCCAGGACTGACCAAAGAGCAGACAGGCTGTGGTCAGAGGTCCTGGCTCATCTGGGCTCAGCCGTCGGTGAAAGATTCTGTTCAATCTGCTGTGAAGAGTTGTAAGTACTTTTCTGAACACAGTGTAGGCAAATTGAAGCAGACAGTGCAGAATTCTAATTATTCCAATAGAAAGAAACAAACTATTAGCAATTCACCACACAATGTTTTCTCCTCTTTCTAGATTCTTACACTGGTAACTTTTCCATTCATTAATTCATTCATCCAGACAACAAAAATTTTAGCACTGTGCTAAACCGCAAAGAATTCTTCAAATTAGTGTTGTGTCTGAGGGAGGACCCAGTTCCTGGATTTCAAATTATCTTTTAAAAACAAACTGGATGAAGTCAACAGTTGTGTTTTTGACAACACAGGGGTTTGTTCAATTTGGGGGAGGGCTAAACTTAATTTTTCAGAGAACAATCTAGATAAATGTTTTTCTCTTTTGTTCTGTTTTAATTTGATATTGTTAAATACAAAAGTATTATTACTGATATTATTAAAAACAAAAAGTAGATCCAACAAAAATACTGAACGTTTGACCTACTATTAGAAAGTAAATATTATGGACTCAAGATGTAGTTTTAAAACTCCAAATGGTATGATGCTATTCAGGATGTGGGGGTTTGAGGGCAGGGAGAGAGCCTATCAGGCTGCTGAGGGATGTGTACAATCACACCTTATCCATCGAGGTCAGATAATCTCGTAGAAAGACACCATATACTTAGCTATTGATTCAGTGCTTCACTTCTATGCATAAATTTTCACAGGCAGAAGAATAGCGTACATTTCTACAAAAGGTATGACACAAAAATACTAGGAATGCATTTGTTTATTATTGCAAAATTTGTAGATAATCCAAATACCCATCAAAAAGTGACTAAACAAGCAGATTACGATGTAATAAAATAATGGGATATTGCTTAGCAACGGAGTAATAAATACTGAAACAGAAAACTATATAAACAAATCTCAAAAGCATCATGCTGAAAGAAGCCATATACCGTCGAGTGTGTGTTGATCACAGTTAAAGGCCTCATTGCTAAAGCAAGCAATGATGTTCATTGATAATAAAAATTCAAGTCAATCGTTTGCATGGG
Organism: Micromys minutus; assembly: GCF_963924665.1. NCBI lineage: Eukaryota > Metazoa > Chordata > Mammalia > Rodentia > Muridae > Micromys > Micromys minutus. The sequence continues at coordinate 3,244,943 of NC_137959.1, read as the reverse complement.
ACATGGGAAACCTTTATTGATGAAATTACACACTGCTTCAGGTGGTCTTCAGTGATCTGTACCTCAAAAATTGTGGGCATCCAAGCAGGGTATAGTGGTGTACTTCTTTAATCCTAGTATGAAGAAGGCAAAGGCAGGGGATCTCTGAGTTTAAGGCCAGCCTGGTCTACAGAATTAGCTCCAGGATAGCCAGGAAAGATTCTGTCTCAGAATAAACAAATACAGATAGATGATAGATAGATAGATAGATAGATAGATAGATAGATAGATAGATGATAGATAGATAAATAGATGATAGATAGATAGATAGATAGATAGATGATAGATAGATAGATAAATAGATGATAGATAGATAGATAGATAGATGATAGATAGATAAATAGATGATAGATAGATAGATAGATAGATAGATAGATAGATAGATAGATAGACAGACAGACAGACAGATAAAACTCTGTGCATCCATCATGTACAAGTTTTTCATCTCCTTCCTGAGAATGTTGTCAGCACAAAATAAAACCTTGAACCGAGAAGCAGCTACATGACACCTCCCCCAGTACCCAGCAGCCACTGGTCTGCTTTCTGTCTCTGAGAACTGACCTACATTTTGTATTTTTTTGGGTATTACACATAAATGGAGTTCTACAGTGTGTGATGTTTTGTGTCTGGCTACTTTCATTCACAGCAATGAGTTAAAACTTCACCAGTCATGAAGTTCACTTCAATACTGAGTTCTAGTGTGTGGCTGAAAAGAATTCCATCATAGCTTATATCTTTACATTACAGTCCAGTATACTGTATTCCATTGCATTACATTACAGTGGTACTGCCTCCGTGTTCTCACTTTCTGCTTAGTGTGAATTTCACTCTATGAATACTGATGTACTTCCATTCCTTGGAGTTCAGGTGGTGTAGCCTCTAGGTTGAAACAATCCATTCTAGAAGAAGGCTTGTGAGACTCAGAAGTAAGCAGGCTTCTCAGGCTTCTTTTGTTCCAGACAGCTGAAATCTACAAGAGTCAAAAGACCCCTGTTTGTCAGAGACACAGAAACATCCTGCAGATGGAGAAGCCTGGCCAGCACATCGGCTGGAGGACGTTCTCTGATGGGGAAACTGTCTGAAAGTCATCCAGAGAACCTCACGGCTGCGGCTGTGTGAGTGGTCATGGTGGGGTTAGCCTCTTCATGATGCACTTGTTTCTCTAAGTGACCCCTCAGCCATACTCCTGTAAACAGCCCCATACACTCATGGGCTTGCCAAGCTGTACTTTAGCGTAACCATTATTCTCGTCAGCATCCGTTTGAATCTTGGGTAGATAGATGTTTATGCTGTGTCTGGTCAAGAAGAGTCTCACATGATAAGCCTCGAGAGTGGAACTGTTAGGTCAGAGAGTAATTCTAAGTCTGCCTTTGTAAGATGCCATCAGATTTTTCCACCATAATTTAGCTGATTTATATCCCCCTGAGCACTGGCTACGGGCTCCAACTCCCTGTGCCTGCCATGATTCACTCCTCCTTTTACTCTGTTCTGGTGATTGTGAAGTAGATTTCACTGTGGATTTGATGTTGATTTTACAAAAAGCTTACACGCACACACATCTATCATTCTTAATAGCCTTTGCTGGTAGCTTAGTAAAGAGCCCTCACCCTCCCATTACTCACACCCCTCATCCCATCACCCACCCCCACTCCTATTCCCACCACACCATACCACATCCACACCCCCACAACTCACACACCCATTCCTCCCCACTCCTCCAGCAGATGTTAATTAATAACCACAATGAAAATAACAGTAACACTGCTTACCTTATATGTATTAATATTATTAATGCTTAAGAATTATGGAGCTCTCACAACCCAATATGGAAATTATTATGTTTAACTCCCCTTTCCAAGTGAAGAGACTGAAACTTTAAAAACCTAAATGTGGAGATGGGGCCGGAGAAATGGTTAAGAGCTGTTAACTTGACACAAGCTGGAGTTATCACAGAGAAAGGAGCCTCGGCAGAGGAAATGCCTCTATGAGATCCAGCTGTAAGGCATTTTCTTAACTAGTGATCAAGGGGGAGGGCCCAGCCCATTGTGGGTGGTGCCATCACTGGGCTGGTAGACCTGGTTCTATAAGAAAGCAGGCTGAGCAAGCCAGGGGAAGCAAGCCAGTAAGTGACATCCCTCCATGGCCTCTGCATCAGCTCCTGCTTCCTGACCTGCTTAGGTCCCAGTCCTGACTTCCTTTAGTGATGAACAGCAATATGGAAGTGTGAGCTGAATAAACCCTTTCCTCCCCAAGTTGCAATACGGTCAGGATGATTTGTGCAGGAATAGAAGCCCTAAGACAATATGTATCTTTCCAAATGGAAGCTAAATGTTCTTACAATCAAAGGGTCATCCTATGGCAGTGACTCTGAGTAGCCACCAAACTGAGAGGGAAACCAGTCAGGGAGCCTGATGAAGCCAGAGGTGGGGCTGGGCTGGGGCTGAGCATAGCCTGAGACAGTGTCTGTCATAATAAGGGGACCAACCTATGGACAAGGACGAGTGCTGTCACCTGTTCAGAGCTAAGTTCTCTAAGTACCTGCCGAGAGGAAGGAGGGGTCTGGTGCAGGTGTCTCACCACAGATCAGTTAGAATAAAGGTCTGTGACACTGAGTGCTCAAATAAGGGTTCTGAAACACCCTAATCAGTAAGCTTTCAATAAAAGAATGTATCCGTAACCAAAGAGACAAAATTAGTGGTGGGCTATAGAGAAGCTACAGGGGTACAAAGTGGAGTGTTTAATATAGGAGGGACAGAGTCTGAAATCAAAAGGACCTATGGGGGTAAACCTTTCAGGACTAAAACTGTGTGACCTAAATGCGATCTTCATTGTGGCTTTACCAAGGGAATCAAAAGAAATGAACAGACACTGCACACCAAGGCATGCACAGCACCCAAATAGCTCAGGCCCCAGTGACCTCCCCTGGACACTCGGAACTTCAGGGCAGGCAGTGTCACTAAGTATATTAATGTGGCTCTGAGAAGGTGGTTACACAGAGAAATCATAGAGATCCCAGAAGATCTGGCAGGCTCCGACTCCATTGCCCATCGGGCATTTTAGCCCTTTTCCGTTCGAGGCCCCAGAGCTCAAGTGAAACACACCACATTCCCCACAAACCCCAAACTGTGTGGCGTCTTGTGTGTAACATGTGGAAAGGCTGTAGGAAGTGCAGGAGCCTGGAAGTCAGCCTGGTTTCATCCTTAGAGGTGCTAAATCTCTCCTGATGGTTGCTAACTCCTGAACCTCCCTTTCTGAACCCACCCAACCCACGTGCCGTTTCTGTCACTCATTCTGGTCTGATGTCACGAAGGCCTGGGCTTGCCTGGTTACGGAGTAGCAGGTACCCGCTCACTTTTCATTTGAGTGGTGTGCGGATGACTAGGTCTCACAGCGACTACCCCAAATGAGAAGGTTTTATGTTGTGTGTGACTGGCCGCAAGGCTGCCAGCCTGACCTGGGCCATTGCGCACTATGCTCAGTGGATAAGAAGCCCCGACAGGGCCCGAGTTTTTGGGAAAGGATGAATTCCTTGGTGTACGATTCATCCTGTACCACTGGGCTCTATGGCACCCCCAGAAGGCTGTGTGGTTCCAGATTACATGAACCTTCAGGAACCAGGAGGCTCCTTCCTCCGAGAACACATCCCGCTCACTCCACGGCCTCAACCGTGAGAAGGTCGGAGGCAGAAAATACACCGACTTCGGGCCACCTGCTTTATACAAAGACAACTGAGGTGAGAGAAAAAGAATTTAAAGAAGGGAGAAAAGAGAAGAAAATAACAAATGAAGAAATGGCTAGGAAGGGGGAGGAAAAGAAGGAAGAAAAAGGTGAGAAAGAGAAGGAAGAGAAGGGAGAGGAAGAGGAGGATGCAGGAGAGGAGGGGGAGAAGAAGAAAAAGAAAGAGGTGGTGGAAGAAAAACAAGACAGTGAAGAGCAGGAAAGGCAGGAGAAATGTGATAAAGACAAGGCAGAGAAGGGGAGACGGCCATGTCTCCAGGAGACTGAAGGCCAAGACTGTAAGGAAAAATGGACACCAGGCAGCTATGTACAAGCAGCAACACCTACAACGGTGGCTGCCACAGGAGGAATGATTTCTACAAGGCCAACTTACAGGCCACAAGAGGGACAGGACATATCAAACTACATGGATCCCAGGAAGGACTCCCGTGGCTTTAGTTCCTCTAGCCCTCGCAGCCATGACAGTGACAATTCTGCTCTTGGGCTGGCTGGTGACGGTGCACTGAGGTGCCCTCAGTCAGACTTGTCTAGCTGTGCTACACTTCAGAAGACTTCTCTGAAGAAAGAAGTCAAGGAAACTGCTGTTCTGGACTGTGCACCTTCCCAAGAACCTAGGAAGGAGGAGAAACTAGGACCGAAGCCCCAGGCTACTGTACTGAGGAGCCCTGCTGATCCTGTGGCTGCCGTGAAAAAACCCTGCAAAAGGAAAGGAGCCAGTCTGAGGCTTTGCTTTCCACCCTCAAGGCCACCCCCACCAGTGGCGCTCCTAAAACTACTATGTGATCAATGAAACCTGCCCCCACCCCCAAAGATTCCAAGACTGGATACACAGAAAGAATCACACACCATGAAGAAGAGGAAGAAGATCAACAAGAGGAGGGAGAGGGAGAAGAAATATAAGAGGAAGCAGAGGCGTCAAGCCGTCCAGATCTCTGCTGATAAAACCCAGGTAATAGCTGCTGGGACTGCCCCTCAGCCTGTCCTGCCAAGGCCTCCATCTGCCTCAGTGCCTACAGTCTCTGGGGTTTCCATTCTGGGTCATCATCCCGCCACCACTCCCTTGTTATGCCAGGCTGCTGGGCCTCCAGTCCCAGAATCTGTCCCTTCACTTTCCCTCACGCCAAGAATACCCACAATCCCCATTTCTCCTTCATCTGTCCCTACTGACTCTCTTCTTTCCTTTCAGTCCAAGCCCTGTGTGGTGACTCCAGCTGATGGCAGCAAGAAAGACCCTACCGATTTGTCCCCTGCCACTTCTCACCTCCCCAGGTCTGGTGTTGAAGTTTTGTCTTTCAATCCCCCTCCTACAGGAGGGAGTCCACAGTGTCAACGCGCCTACCTAGACACCCTCCTCTCCCATCCTCTGTGGCTCCTCTGTCCACTTACCCCAGAAAACCTCCCACAGTGTTTTTTCCCAAGGCATCCGATGCCTGTGAAGACATGTGTTGGGAATCATCTCCATTGCCTGAAGAGACGATGGACTTGGATACCACACCCCTTTCTCAGGCAGCTACTGTGAGCTCACCCACAGTCAGCAGTATGGCAGTAATATGCCGCCCTTCTCCTAACACCCAGGACGTTGAGTTCATGGAAACCACCCCACCTTCTAAAGCTGTCACTCTGCATTCTACCCCTGGCGCTAACCTTGCCTCCAACAGTCTCCAGTTAGTGTTGATGCCTACTACATCTGGCCACCATACTAGAGTTCAAGACTTCCAGGCATTGTTCAATGAGCTACGGTCCAAGGGCTATGTTTTAATAAAGAAACCATACCCTGCAACGGCAGCAGTTGGCCCCCCATCCCAGTCTGCCCGTGGTAGCAAAATTCAACCCAGACTTGCAGGTTCAGTGCCACCTGCTGACCATGGTATGCCTTCTGGACCAAAGCAAGCCAATGGGAAGCAGGGCAATGACAAGCTGGCCAATGGGAAGCAGGGCAATGACAGGCTGGCCAATGGGAACTGGCTGTCTACTTCCTACATTGCCCAGCCTACTGTGGCTCATGCTCTCCAATTGGAAATGGGCACAAGGCACTGCGGTTCATCATCTGTCAATGTCACTCCCAGCACACCAACATCGGTGAGACCTCTGGTGCCAGCAAATGGAGAGAACCGCTTGCATGCCATGGCCATGCAAAGATGTGGGGCTGCACCTTGCAGACTCGGTGCTGGGAAGAGGAATAGCAGTGGAGGAACTGATGAACCTATTGTTTACGTATTATGCCCCTGTTGTAACCACAATAATGCTCCTGAGAAGACGAGGAAGGGAAGACACTAGGAGTGGGGTACATAGTCCTCCCCGCACTGTCTTCCCCTCAACAACATTTGCTTCCACCTCCAAGTGACCAGAACAACTTTTGCTATTAACAGAACCAATCACATAAACATTTACAAAATCTGATATTTACCTCTGCCATGGCCCCAAAGGTCTACCAGTTGATTAATGTAGTTACTATGAATTTAATTTGAATTTTTGGGGCACACTAATTAATTGAGTAGTATTTATTCTTAGTTAATCTGTTAGTATTCTAAGTAAGTTTGTTCTCATGTTGATTGTGTTTGTGTTACTTTGAGTTGTTCATTAAAGATGTTGTTAAGGTTGATATTCTTGTAAATGACTTTTCATTGTTGGCAAGGCTGAGTTTCACTCACATGTGTTTTATCTTTCAGTAATACCGACGTGATTCTCTACTAAAATGGAGAGCAGAGTTTGGGGGGAATAAGTTCTACTCAACCAATGATGAATTTTCTGGAGGTTTCTGTCATTACAGGTTTCGTTGTTTATTGGGTTACTGTTCTCTGCCCACCTCCAGTATCTCCTAGACTGGTTTCCTAAGCCATCCAAAACCATGAGTTCAATCTATTTCTAATTTTGTTTTTTTTAATACAATGCTTTGTGTTTCTCCCCACAAAATTAATTATATGATGAGACAGACCCATGTGTTAGAGTGTGTGTGTGTAACTTTGCAAATTTCCAATTAGTACCAGTTTAAGAAACAAAGGTCCATTTGGTCAGTGTTCCTACAGGTTTCTGTTCACTGTGGGTCCACGTGCGTATGCTTTCATCCCAAAGTGAGGCTACACAAAGGGGTAGCAGAAGAAAGTGGTATAGGAAACTTCTACCTTCATGGGAGCCAGGAACCCAGAATAATCAAGAAGAGCTTGGTTCAAGATAATTTGCTCAAAAGTACAACCTCTGACACTTTGGGGTGCCTGAACCACAAACAGTTACTCTGAATCAGGCGAAAGCATGAGAGTTTGAAAAAAAGACACATCTCAATTTATTCCTGTTACCAGAAAATATTTTACTCCATCTCCAACAACTGCAACTGACTCCAGCTCCCCAATATTTACACTTGCAAAGGTAGTTACAAAGGCAGTGTGTAAATTCCCTAGCTACTGGGTTAAGGCACCCTCCCCCCGGGGTGAAGTCTATATCCTGAGGTAGCCAAAAGCAGGAACAGGAACAGGTGTGGAGTAGGCTTGTGACTGGGCATTCGTATTACAAAGAAAGGTGTGTTGATTTCCCAAAGTCAAGGCATGCAAGCGGACAGTTAAGCTAACCCTTAGCAGATGAGGGTTGGGCATGACTCCCAACATTTCTCCCAAATTTATCTTTTAAAATGACGTACTTGTTTTAGGCACCCATGGAAGTCAGCATCTGCCTTACCTGTCTTTGAAAAGCCCTTGCAGGCCCCCATGGACTCTCTTTCTTAAGTCGACAAGCACCGCCATGGGTTTTCCCCGACTCTGGCCACCTAATTTATTCATGCTCCACTGAGATCAAGCTGTAGGGTTTCTTACTGCTAGTCTGTCAGCTGACAGCTTGGCCCCAGGCTTGTCTTTTGCCCAAGCAACATAAGGGAGTGTGCACACCAAGGGTGCTTTTAAGGGCAAATATGCCCAGAACAGTTCCAATAGTATATACTGCTTTCCCATCTATAAATACAGCAGTTGCATTATCTATGGGCTGCATGCATAAGTTTACAGGTAATATAAAAGAGTGCATGAGAAAAAATGTTAACAACTTATTTATTGGATAATTATCAATTTTGTCTGAAAGGTTTGCACATACAATAAGTGAAACATTAGTATTTAGCAATAACCAATTTAATTGCTGCTCAGATTAAGGAACAAATATTTCATCGGGTTAAGACATTGCGTTAAAAAAAATACCCTCTATCATACAGTTCTGTATTAACACAGCAAAGGATGTTAAAACTTAAAGAGGAAGAAAGATGAATTCACATTAATGGGTCCTTTTGCCAAAAGGACTGCTGTGGGTGTGAGGCAAAAATATAGACAGCCAATAATGATCATAATCTACATATTGTTAACTAATTGCTACCTCTATATTTTCTGCAAAACGTTTCATTCCTCAGTTAACTGCAGAGAGGGACTAAGATATAACTGATAACAAAATTATTGGGATCCTTTTCAAGAGCAGCAATCACTCCTCAAAATTATAAAGCTCATTGTAAAAACAAAAACTCTAGCTAACAAAGCACCTACAACAGTAAACATTGAGGATTTTAAGTCCCAAGTCCTGCCACTGAAGCAGCAGCAAATCTCTAACACAATACAATGATATCAGCCATTCCCTGAGGCAAAAGTTTTCATGGCCTCAAGGAACTTCAAAACCACAAGCAAACACGCCAAAAGCAAACCCTCCACAATCATGAAGATGCAAAAGAACAGCATAAAAACAATCTTTTAAATCTATGATAATTCTTTGGAATAGCAGCTGAAGTGATAAACCAGGCTGCAATGCTCTCCTAAGTTCCACAGCCTCATTAACCCTTTGCAAAGCTGGAACAATGTCTACCTGCTTATGTGAGTTAAAATCCTGAGCCTGTGATCAAACTGCAAACTGCAGCCAATGGAACACAAAGGTCTTTTTGTTTTCTGGGTTTTTTTTTCTGTTTTGTTTGTTTGTTTTTGTAACATTAGAGCATAACCACAATTTTGGAAAAATAAAACCAATTTTTTTAACAGTGTAAATGATCTATTCTTTATAAAATCAATAACAAGTTCAGTATTTCCACGCCAAAGTTTGGCTGCAAGTTCTTATATATGAATGTATGATGAAGCAGCTTTTAATACCTCATTATTTTAAATCCTATCTTTTAAGCCTGTTTTCTAGAACAAGAATTACATAAATTGTTATCCCAAGTTTAGGGTATCCATAAAAAAACATTTCCTTATATATAGAAAACACGTAGTTCATTCCTTGTGTTGTAGTCTAGGATGACTCTGACAAAGTTACTAGTTTTAAACAAACTTTTGTTACCAAAGTTACAAATTTTTAATCATACCCAATTTCTTATAAGCCAATAGCCTACAACCAAGACATTTAGAGCATATTAATACGTTTTAAAACCAGTCAAAAATAAACATGAAGTGACCACACATTTTATATATTTAAAACAGATAACATTCTCACCTTTTTTAGCTGTAATTTTAAGAAATGAGCACCTTGACACCTGCTGAGCTCAATAAACACAGCGATTTTTCTAGGAAAAACAGCCATCAGCTCTAAACTGAAAGCAGCCACCTTTACAAGAGGCCTGTGCAGACATTCAGCTCCTAGCAGGTCTCCAGCTGAGCTAACTTCAGGTGCAGTGCTCTAAAGGCCCCCTTTTTTATTTTTACTTTTTATTATTGCCCTTTTAGACACATGTTGAAACTAAATCACGAGGTGAGCAACCAACAGACAATGTTTTAACCATTTTTCTTTTGAACATGAAACACGAGCAACACTTTAACAAAAACACACACACAAATTGACACACATGGACAGCTTAGTGCCAAGAGACAACACACTAGAGAGAGAGAGAGAGAGAGATGAGAACTAGATATGACAAAGAGACGCTGATACCTTTTCTAAGAAACCCAGAACCAGAACCAGACATTTCTCCAGTGGAAAGCCAGAGAGTCAGGACGTCTCCTGATCTCCTGCTCCCCTCTGAAGAACTCTGGAACAGTTTATGTTCTTTTTCCTTCTCTTTTGCCATACCATCCCAGACAAGGGAGAGAACTGTTTTTCTGAGACCCATTTTCTTTCTCTCTCTTCTCCAATTAAACTACCTCTAATCTGTTTATAAAGGAAGAATGCAAATTCCCTAGCTGCTGGGCGGAAGCTTCACCCCCTAGGGTGAAGTCTATATCCTGGGGTACAAACAGGAACTGGTGTGGTGCAGGATTGTTACTGAGCCAATTAGCATTACAGAAGAGGGTGTGTTGTTCTCCCAAAGTCAAGGCATGCAAGTGGACAGTTCAGCTAACCCTTAGCAGATGGGGGGTTGGACATAATTTCCAACATTTCCCCAAAAATTATTTTTTTTAATTAGGGACTTATTTTAGGCACCTAGAGACGTTAGCACTTGTCTTACCCGTCTTTGATAAGCCCACGCAGGTGCCCTGTGAACTCTCTGTCTTAGGTCAACAAGCACCCCCATAGGTTTTCCCATCTCTGGCCACCTAATTTATTCACACTCCATTGAACTTGAGCTGTAGGGTTGCTAACTGCTAGTCTTTCAGGTGACAGCTTGGCTCTGAGCTTATCTTTTGCCTTGGGGACATAAAGGAGGATATACACCAAAGCTGCTTTAAGGGCTATCTGCCCAAAGCTGATACTAGCCCAGTCTTCAGAGCCTTTTGAAGCACATCGAGTTGTTCTTGTAAAAGTACCGAGTTAATTCAACTTTAACATTCCCAATTGAAAGCACATCCAATTGAAGAAAGACTTCAGATTAACTTAAGTGAAGAGAGCCTCAGCCACTTCTACTGAAAATTTCACCGAACAGCTGTGGCAATCAGGTGGGGAAGGGCAATCTAAAAAAATGTAGCTACAAAGGCAGCTGCTGAAACAGCACTAATAATGGCTACAGTCAAAATCCTCCTGGTGCAGGCAAGAGTCAGTTGATTCTCTACAGTACTCTCCACAGGCAAAGGTGCAGGTGCAGATTCTGGGGTCCTCATCAACACTGCAAGGTCTCCACTTCCCCAGAGGCTTCTCTGATGACATTCCTGTTGAGAACAATTGAAACTATCCCTCTCAATAACAATAGCACTACTCCATGGGTTTCACAGGGTGGACACAGTGCTCAGGAACCCAGACGGGTGACTCAGAATCCCGAGGAAAAACACAAACAGAGCCTCGAGTTCTAGTCAAAATAAGGTCTGGTACCCACCACAAACTGGAGGTCTTTCCATCGCACCATTCCCTGCTGAGCTGGGTACGCTCTCCAGTGAGGATCAGCGGCAGAGTGGCCTTCAGAATTTATAGTTTAAAAATTTAAAACATATAAAATTAAGAATAATTGTGCATGAGGGAAGATATGTTCTCCCTTTTTGTTTTAGACAAATATATCTTTATGGTGCAATGAGTACATTCAATGATTGCTTGTCCATGAAGATTATAGGGAATTTCAGTCTAATGAATTACAGCATATTCTGAACAAAACTGATCAAAATGGAATATGTAGGACCATTATCTGTTTTTAATTTTCTTGGGAAGATTTATATCTTGCAAGCAGTGATTTTTGACATTTTTTTAATTTCTCACCACTATGTGCAGATGCGTATATCATCCCTGAATAAGTATCAATTGCAACATGTACAAATTGTAATTTCCCAAAAGAAGAAACATGCATGACATCCATTTGCCAAATATCATTGGGAGTTAGTACCCTATGATTGACTCCCAAATTAGGAGCTGAAATGAATTCTGCACACATGGGAAATTGAGTGACTATCAGAGCTTGCTCCTTAATTTTGCAATGAAATCTTAAGGATCCTGCATTCAAATAAAATTTAGTATGTATCCGAATAGCTTTATTCACATTAGATTTTTTTAATAACCAATGCAAGAGGGCGAGTGTACACTTCTGCAAGCCAATTTTCCCTCTAAAGAGGTCCCGGAAAGGCAGTATGAGCTCTAATGTGTCCTACAAATATAGAATTTTTTTTTTTTTGCCAAATTAAAGTCTGTAATTTCAATAACTGATCAATAACTGCTGACACAAGGACAATATAAGTGGCAGTTTTTAAAGGTGACTAATTTGAGCAACATAGATACTATCGGTATAAATATTTGAGTTGAGGTTGGGGATTCTTATGGAAGACTTGGAGGAACGATTGAAGGCCTGAGGGAACTCCACAGGAAATACAACAGATTCAACTAAGCTGAACCCTTGGGAGCTCCCAGAGACTGAGCCACCAAACAAACATGGAGCAGATGTGCAGCTGAGTCTTTGTGTGAAACCTGAACAACTGGAGAGGGGCTGTCCCTAAAGCAATAGCATGACCATGGAATTAGTTCTCCAACTAGGTTATCCTTTCTAGCCTCAGTAAGAGAGGATGTGCCTAATCCTACAGAGACTAAATGCTCCAGGGTGGGAGAGTGTGCTGTCAACTCTCAGAGGAGAAGGGAAGGGGGCAGGGAAGGACTGTGTAAGGGAGAATGAGGGAAGTATTTGGGGTGCTCTTGAAATTAATCCAACATTAACTATCACAAAATACCCAAAAAGTTCTTGTCTTTAGATGCAGTGATTTCATTTCTATATAAAAGTTCATGCATAATTTGATATTTCCCACAAATATTGTCCTACTTAACAAATATTTGAAGTGGCCAACAATGGAAAGCAAAGTATATATTTCCATCAACAATGAGATATATCCATATGACATCTTAAAATATCTAAAACATGTTTTAAATATTATTTTTTTCTTTTTTATCTTTCTTTTTCTCAATTTTATTAGATACTCTGTATTTATATTTGAGCTGTTATTCCTGCCCCGATCCAATCCCCCTCCACTCCCATTTGCCTTCACAAAAATGTACTCCCTCCTAATCACCCTCTCCTCCCCATTGTCTTGGCATTCCCCTAGATTGGGAAAACATGCCTTCCCTGGGCTAAAAGCCTCTACTCACCTTAATGCCAGACTCTGGTGTCTTCAGCTACATATGCAACTGGAGCAATAGGTTTCTACATGTGTGCTCAAAGGTTGGTGTTTTACTCCATGGGAGTTTTGAACGGTTTGTATGGGTGATAATGTTGTTCTTCCCATGAGGTTGTAAACCCTTTCAGCTCCTTCAGTCTCTTCTTTAGCACCTTCATTGGGGTCACCATGTTCAGCCCGAAGGTGAGCTGCAAGCATGCTCAGCTGTATCTATATGATCCTAGCATGCTCCCCAAGGAGGCATTGTTATCTGGTTCCTGCCAGTTAAGTACTTCTTGGCATCAGCTGCAGTGCTTAAATTTGGTGGCTGCGTATGTGGTGGATCCCTGGGTGAGGTGACTTCTGAGTGATCTTTTCTTCAATCCCTGCTCCTCTATTTGATCTTGCATTTCCTCCCATAAGTGTTTTGTTCTTCTGAGAAGGACTGAGGCATCCACATTCTGGCATTCTTTCTTTTAGAGCTTCATTGTGTCTCTGGATTGTTTCTTGGGCATTCAGAGCTTTCTGGGACTAGAATCAGCTTCACAGTGAATGCATATCGTGTGTGTTCTTTTGTGACTGGGTTACCTCACCCAGAATGATAGGCTCTAGGTCTGTCCATTTGCCTACAAATGTTATGAAGTCATTGTTTCTAATAACTTAGTAGTACTCTATTATGTAAATGTACCACATTTTCTGTAACTATTCATCTATTGATGGACATTTGGGTTCTTTTCAACTTCTGGCTATTATTAATAAGGCTGATATAAACATAGTAGAGTATGTGTCCTTGTAATATGTTGGAGCATCTTTGGGATATATGCCCAGGAGTGGTGTAGTTGGGTCCTCAGGTAATACTAGGTTGAATTTTCTGAGGAACCAACAGACGGATTTCCAGAATGGTTGTACCAATTTACAATCCCACCAAAAGTGGAGGAGTGTTTCTCTTTCTCCACATCCTTGTCAGCATGTGTTGTCACCTGAGGTTTTGATCCCAGCCATTCCAACTGGTGTGAGGTAGAATCTCAGGGTTGTTTTGATTTGCATTTCCCTGATGACTAGGGATGTTGAGCATTTCTTTAGGTGTTTCTTGGCTATTCCATATTCCTCAATTGAGAATTTTTTGTTTAGCTCTGTACCCCATTTTTGATAGGATTATTTGATTCTCTAGAGTCTAGCTTCTTGAGTTCTTTGTAAATATGGGATACTAGCCCTCTATCAGACGTATATTGGTAAAGATTGTTTTCCAATTTGTTGGTTGCTGTTTTGTCCTTTCCTCAGTGTCCTGGGCCTTACAGAAACTTTGCAATTTCATGAAGTGCCATTTGTCGATTCTTGATCTTAGAGCATGAGCCATTGGTGTTCTGTTCAGAATACTTACCCCTGTGCTTATGTGTTCTAAGCTCTTCCCCACTTTCTCTCCTAATAGTTTCAGTGTACCTGGTTTTATGTGGAGATCTTTGATCCACTTGGACTTGAGCTTTGTACAAGGAGATAAGAAAGAATTGATTTGCATTCTTCTGTATACCGACTGCCTGTTGAACCAACACCATTTGTTGAAGAGGCTGTCCTTTTCTCATTGATAGTTTCTAGCTCCTTTGTCAAAGATTAAGTGACCATAGGTATGTGGGGTCATTTCTGAGTCTTCAATTCTGTTCCACTGATTTACCTGCCTATCTCTGTACCAACATCATGCAGCTTTTTTTCATAATTGCTTTGTAATATAGCTTGAGATCAGGTGATTCCCTGGAAGTTTTTTTATTGTTGAGAATAGATTTTGCTATTCTAGGTTTTTTGTTATTTCAGATGAATTTGCAGGTTGCTCATTTCAACTCTATGAAGAATTGAGTTGGAATTTTGATGGGGATTGCATTGAATCTGTAGATTGCTTTTGGTAAGATGACTATTTTTATAGTGATGGTTTTTCCAATCCATGAACATGGAAGATCTTTCCATCGTCTGAGATCTTCTTCAATTTCCTTCTTCAGAGTCTTGAAGTTTTTGTCATACAGATCCTTCACTTGCTTGGTTAGGGTCACCCCAAGGTATTTTATAGTCTTTGTGACTATTGTGAAAGGTGTCGATCCTCTAATTTCTTTCTTAGCCTGTTTATCCTTTGAGTAGAGGAAGGTGGTTGATTTGTTTGAGTTAATTTTATATCCAGCCACATTGCTGAAGTTGTTTATCAGCTGTAAAAGTTCTCTGATGAAATTTGTGGGGTCACTTAAGTATACTATCATATAATCTGAAAATAGTGATATTTTGACTTCTTCCTTTCCAATGTGTATCCCTTTGACTTCTTTTTGTTGTCTAATTGCTCTAGCCAGGATTTGCAGTACTATATTGACTAGGTAGGGGGACAGTGGGCAGCCTTTTCTAGTCCCTGGTTTTAATGGGATTGCTTCAAGTTTCTCTTCATTTAGTTTGATGTTGGCTACTAGTTTACTATATATTGCTTTTACTATGTTTAGGTATGGGCCTTAAATTCTGGATCTTTTCAAGACTTTTATCATGAAGGGTTGTTGAATTTTGTCAAATGCTTTCTCAGCATCTAGTAGTGAGAGGATCATGTGGTTTTTTTCTTTGAGTTTGTTTATATGGTTGATTACATTAATATATTTCTGTATGTTGAACCATCCCTGCATTCTTGGGATAAAGCCTACTTGATCATAGTGGATGATTGTTTTAACGTGTTCTTTGATTCAGTTTGCAAGAATTTTATTGAGTATTTTTGCATCAGTGTTCATGAGAGAAATTGATCTAAAGTTTTCTTCTTTGTAGTGTCTTTGTGTGGTTTAGGTATGAGGGTAATTATGGCTTCAGAGAACGAGTTGGATAGTGTTTCTTCTGTTTCTATTTTGTGGAATAGTTTGGAGAGTATTGGTATTAGGTCTTCTATGAAGGTCTGATAGAATTCTGAACTAAATCCATCTGGTCCTGAGCTTTTTTTAGTTGGAGGCTTTCGATGACTCCTTCTATTTCTTTCAGTGTTATGGGACTGTTTAGATGGTTTATCTGATCCTGATTTAGCTTTGGTATCTGGTATCTGTCTAGAAAATTATTCACTTCCTCCAGATTTTTCAGTTTAGGCTTTTATAGTAGGATCTGGTGATTTCTTGATTTTCCTCAATTTCTGTTGTTAGGTCCTTTCATTTCTGATTTTGTTAATTTCTATACTCTCTGTGCCCTCTAGTTAGTCTGGCTAAGGGTTTATCAACATTTTTGATTTTCTCAAATAATCAACTCCTGGGCTTGTTGATTCTGTGTGTGTGTGTGTGTGTGTGTGTGTGTGTGTGTGTGTGTGTGTGTATTTACTCACTACTTGGTTGATTTCGGCTCTGAGTTGGATTATTTCCTGTCATCTACTCCTCTTGGGTGTATCTACTTCTTTTTGTTCTAGAGATTTCAGGTGTGCTGTCAAGCTGCTAGTGTATGCTCTCTCCAGTTTGTTTTTGAAGTACTGGGATTAAAGGCATGTGCTACCACACAAAGCCAGATTTATTTTTATTTTGTATGTGTGGGAAGGGGGTATGTGTGTATGCTCTATGTGACTGCAGTGGCCACAAAGTCCAGAATAGAAAAGCCATCCCTTGGAGCTAGAGTTACAGGCATCTGAGAGCCACTACAGGTGAATACTGCGAACTGAACTCAGATCTTCTTTTAAAAAAGTAGCAAATGCTCTTAACCACTGAGCCATCTCTCCACCCTCACACATAGCATTAGAAGTAAAGAAGTCTTATCCTAATTATTAATATATCTCTATATATATTTAATTAGATATACAGATGTAGAAAAAAAGAACTAGGAATACACAGAATTCACTAATTGTTATTAGTGATGGTTTCTCATTATTTTTTTAATGCTTAATGAAGCCTGAGACTTTGGGTATGCTAAGCCAATGTTCTACCACTAAGCCAATACTCCAACCCTACAATAACTTTGTTGCGGTGTTAAGAAGTCTGATTTTTTTAAAATAGATTTGAGTATTTAAATGCTCGGTCCATACTAAGTGGCACTTTTAGGGGTGTGGCCATATTAGAGTGGGTGTGGCCCTGTTGGAGGAAGTATATCTCTGTGGAGGTGAGCTTTGAGATCACCTATGCTCAAGCTCTACCCAGTGTGAAAGCCAGTCTCCTCCTGGCTGCCTTTGAGTGAAGATATGGATGTCTTGGCTCCTCCAGCCCCATGTCTGACTGCACACTGCCATGCTTTTCTCCAGTATGATAATGAACTGAACCTCTGAAACTGTAAGCCAGCCCTAGTTTAATGTTTCCCTTTATAAGAGTTGTCTTGGTCATAGGGTCTCTTCACAGCAGTAAAACCCTAATTAAGACGAGAAATGTGATCGCCATTGGGACTCACAGTCTGTCCGCAGATTGTTGAGCACCCAGAGAGGCCTCAGGAGTACTCTCCCTCCTGAGCCCGCTGGTGAGTCCCCACTTTCTCTCCACAGATTATAAGGGAGAGAACACTGGGTATATTGGAGCTGCTTGGGAACAGACTTCTGGTCCTGCTCTACTTAATAATAACTTGGTCAAGGAAGAAATTAAAAATTTGAAGACTTTTTTAATTTGACAAAAATGAAGGCACAACATATCCAAACTTATGGGGTACAATGAAAACAGTACTAAGAGGAAAACTCATGGCTCTGAGTGCCTCCAAAAAAAAAAAAAAACTGGGGAGAGCATACACTAGCAGCTTGACAGCATACCTGAAAACTCTAGAACAAAAAGAAGCAGATATACCCAAAAGGAATTGACAACAAGAAATAATCAAACTCAGAGCTGGAATCAACCAAATAGAAACCAACCAATATAGAAAAAAATAACTATACAAAGAATCAACAAAGCCAGGAGCTGGTTCTTTGAGAAAATCAACAAGATAAATAAACCCTTAGCCAGACTAACTGGAGGGCACAGAGAGAGTATACGAATTAACAAAATTAAAAATGGAAAGGGAGACATTACAATAGAAACTGAGGAAATTCAAAAAAAATCATCAGATCCTACTACAAAAGCCTATACTCAACAAAACTGAAAAATCTGGAGGAAGTGAACAATTTTCCAAACAGATACCAGGTACCAAAGTTAAGTGAGGATCAGATAAACCATCTCAACAGTCCAATAATCCCTAAAGAAACAGAAGCAGTTATCAAAAGCCTCCCAACCAAAAAAAAAAAAAAAAAAAAAAAACAGCCCAGGACCAGATGTGTTCAATGCAAAATTCTATAAGAACTTCATAGAAAACCTAATACCAATACTGTCCAAACTAAGTGGAGATGGTGGTTGAGAGAGGGAGCACCTTCATGGAAACAAGTGGAAGAGGGAATGGAAGTGGGGGAAAAGGGGATAACATTTGGAATGTAAATACAAAGACTATCCAATAAAAAAAAAAAAAGAAATCAAGAAAAAAAAAAAAAGACAAAAAATGTGGGGGCTCAAAGGGCAGTGGTGGTATACACCTTTAATCCCAGCACTCAGAGGCAAAGGCAGGCAGATCGTCTGAATTTGGGGCCATTCTGGTCTACAGATCTAGTTCTAGGACAGCCGGGACTACATAGAGTAAACCTCCCTCAAAAAATCAAATAACCAAACAACAAGAACTGTCGGCACTGGAGATATAGTGGAGGTGGAGACAGAATGATCCCTGGAAGCAGACAGCTTAGCCATATGGTTGACCCATGCTGTCTCAACACATAATAAGAGCAATATAGAAAGACTCCTAATGTTGACCTTTGGCCCCCACAGATACACATAAGCATGTGTACCTATTTACACACATGCACATACCATACAAATACACTCATGTATACATTCACACAAAGTAACAGCAAAATGAAAGGAAACACATATTTTCAACTTTTATTGAAATGGCAGAGAAGAAATAAACTACTCAGGAAAAGAGGCTCTGAGAACAGAAGATCTCATCAACAAAAGCAACATGATATGCAACCTCTCAGGATACCGAGGACTATGTAAATAATGTGCGTGCTTCACAGGGAGACAGATCTGATTGATCAGATTCAGATCCTGTTTGAGGCCAGGCTGCAGACAGCGGCAATCTATCTCAGAACTTTATTATACACAGTAGAGAAATTACTTGGCTGGTATTGTTGGTCCTTTCACTGCAGCAGGACGTAGAGTGTGCTGGTGGGAATTGCCTTGGCAACCAGAATTGTGGGGTCGCTTTGGCCTACCCACTAACTGACGGGCAGCCCGTGACTGACTGTACACCTTGTGACCAGATTCTTCTCATTTGTAAAACAAGGGCACTCTTCCTTTACCCCATGTAGAGATGGTGATCGCAGATTTTATGTTTCAAGGATCCCTAACTTGTGAGTTTGCCCATCTGCCAAAATGTACTTGTAGCCCCCAAATTGATCTTCCCTGTGTCCACAGAGGCAGGAAATATTTGAGGTCCCACATAGATCCTCACGTTTGATGAGCCAAGCAAGCTTCTGACTTCACATTCCAGCTTCCACACCATGAACAAGTGTTCTTTCACATTCTACCGGGTGGCACCGTTGTTTTCATGTTTGCACCCTTGTGTAGGTATCCTGGATGTAAAATGACCCCTAAGCTGGTGCTGAAGTATCACTTCATATGTCTAAGTAGAAGAAAGCTGTGCTGTGCCAGTGAAGGGTACACGTGTGCCAGGCAGCCTTCACCAAGGTATGAGCTTCTGTGGTATTGACCATGAGTCCCATGTCAACGAATCAACAACACATACTAAGTAATATTGTTGAACATAAAAACATAAAAGTAAAGGATATAAATTAGTCTACTGGTGAACATGTGATCAGAGACTCACAGGAATATAACTCTCTATTTCCTGAAAGTGCCAGATCCAGTATTTAATAACTTATTATTTCTGGAAAATGTATAGACAACAACAAGATTAATGAGAGTAAATGCAAATATAGATTAATTTCTGTTGCTGTGATAAGCATATCCTGACAAAAATCAGATTAGAGTAAAAAATTTATCTGGCTTATGATTCCAGCTTACAGTCTATGACATCACAGCTATGGTCAGGAGAAATGACGAAAGCATGCACGCTCCCTTGCTTGCTTGCTTGTTTGTGTTTGCTTCATAAGCATGACCTCTTGTCTAGGGAGCAGTGCTCTTCACACTGGCCTGGGTCTTCCCACATCAACTAAGGCAACCAAGACAATCCCATTTGGATGTGCTCACAAGCCAATCTGATGTAGACCATCCCTCTCTGAGGTTTTTTTTCCATGTGATGCTAGGTTATGTCAAGTTGACAACTAAAACTAATCATCACAAACTGTATATACAATTTGTTTGTGCTTTTTACAAATATTATATCAAATTGCAGCATGGGCTACAATCAATATGGTCCCTAAAATGAGAAAAACAAATAAACATTTATTAAATCAACTTAATGTCACTTCACATAAATCTGCAGGTGGCTTAAACTTAGAAACTACTTTTAGTGGGTCATAGAGTTTGAGTTTCTGAAAAAGACAAGCTCAGTGGCTTTGTGAGTGCCCTGTTTCTGGGCTACATTTGCAGCAACAGCTCACCTTACGTTTCCTGGTCACATAGCTCATCCACGATCAAAAATCTTACAAAGGCAAGTCACCAAACTTCACCATGATGCTTTGGGCCAAGGCTCTTCTTTTCATAGCTTTTCAGAGCATCCTAACAGTCAAGGAAATAGGCATCAGCTTCATTCCAGCCAATGCTTCTTGCAAGGACACAACTCCAACTTTGTTACCAGTGATGAGTTACTAATTCTACTGCCTTCAACACCAGTGTTTCTGAAAGAGACACCAAGGAAGAAATTGTTTGTAAAAGACAGTGGCCATAAGATTGTACTAACCCCTCAGAAACCACCAAAGTCCAATCTGAGCAGGATTGTAAAATTCCAGTACTCTTGGAAAGCTCACAACGGCCACACAAGATGAAGACAGGAGCCTTACCACGGACCTGAAGACACTACAGAGCAACAGCATGTAAGTGTAACAACATTAATGGGAAAAAAAGAAATGGAAGCAAACTCAGCAGTTTCTACCATTGCCCCACTGGTTTTCATTTCTTAACTACACGTAGTGTTTACCTTATGTGAAGAAGCTGGGCGAAACTCCAATTCTACACTACATTTATAACTCTTCTCTACAGTATAAGATCAACTCAAGGATATTTGAGACATGAGAATAAAGGGAGGGAGGAAAGAATAGAGGCAGGGATTGGACCCATCCCATATCCGAGAGTGAGTCCTGAAATAAAGCCAGGCTGTGGGAAGGGTGGGCAGACAGCTGCTGTGCTGCTGGGAAGAATTCCCATCCCCACTAATCACTTTCTCAGTGAAGAGACAGGAAATGGCTCTTTTCCTGGGTCTGTGTAGGATGGCTACGCTTCCCAGGGTCTTTAAACTGCTGCCACAGAGCAGATGTCTCAAAACAGACTAACTGCCCAGCACTCTTCCAATCAGAATTAAATTCTCCAGATCAGAGAATGACCCAGATGCCACATTTTAGAGAGTGTCAACTCACCTGCTGTGATGGTTTGTATGTGTTTGGGCCAGGGAGTGATACTATCAGTGACACTTGTTGAAGTAAGTGTATCACTGGGTGTGGGCTTTAATAACCTAGTCCTAGATGCCTGCAAGTGAGTATTCTGGTAGCAACCTTCAGATGATGTAGAACTCTCAGCCTCAGATGAATATGTAGAATTCTCAGCTCCTCCTGCCACATGCCTGCCTGGACTCTGCCGTGTTCTCACCTTGATGATAATGAACTGAACCTCTGACCTGTAAGCCAGCCCCAATTAAATGTTTTCATTTATAAGACTTGCATTGGTCATGGTGTCTGTTTACAGCAGTTAAAAACAAAACAAAACAAACAAACAAAAACACCTGCAAAGGGTTGTATTAGTCTATAGATAGTATTTTCTCTCAACAGGAACTCCATGTAGAGAAATAAGTACCTTCAAATGTCCTTCTGGGATAACAATCTCCCTAGGCTCCCAATGTGTAGACATAATATGACCATAATTATTTCTAGCTTGTTACCAATTACAAGTTACAATTGTTTCTCACCCAAATCCTTTTGAAGGATCTTTGCTGCTTGAAATGTTCTTTTTAAATATTTACTGGCAATTATGCAGATATGACCCAAACAGACAGCAGGAAGCTGTCTGTTTACTTTCTAACAAGCTAGGATAATCAGAGCAAAATATTCAGAACTTTTCTTCTCCACACCCCATGAGCTCCTCCATGTTGATGATCAGCAGTTGGCAAGGCTGCCTGAACACTTCACATTCTGCCCACTGTTTCCTTTCTGGACTTTGGCCCAAAAGATGTGACTCTAATGAATATTCAGGACACAAGAGTCTGCAACCCGTGCCAGGTTCATAACTAAGCTGCCGTGCTCAGCCAATCCAATAACCCAGGACAGGTGACAAATATGGCGGCACTGAGCAGTAGCATAGGCAGTACTGGTGATAATGGGAAGAAGCATTAGCACCCATTAAACACCAACTGAGAGACGCGATCTCCTGAAAATGTCCCCGCCAACCTTGCAGTAACTATGGACATCATCTAAGCCTATGAGTGAGGTCAACTTCCCTGTCATCTCAGAGCTACAAAGTGTATCCAGTGAGTGGCACTGCACTGACCCCAGCATCTCCACACTTAACTGTGCCATGGCACTAGGCATGGTTTCTGTTGATTAAAATCGAAAAGCTTCAAGTGTACCTTTCATCCCAATTGCCGTAATGATCTGGCTTCTAGAAGATGCTTTCTGACAGACTAAAGTCCCTAGGAAGCATTCTGGGGCTCCTCCATTTGCTTCACGTGACCTTGGTAGACAGCTTGCTTGAACCCAGGCCCTCCACAGACCCTGGAGACTTAGTCCTGCCCAAACTGTTGCTTTTGAAGACTTGTATTCATGCAGCTGCCTCACAGCCTGTGGTCAGATACAACTGACCTCTCCAGGGTGTCCAAGGTACGTTCTAACAACACATCAGGGTAACTTGTAGGGACAATGTTTCTTTTCTGCAGAACTGTGCCATGAGTGCCCCTCCAAGTCCTTTCTGACTACCATGGATGTAAAAAAAGAGGGTCTGTCTGTGTTCTCTTGAGCTCAAGTTGCAAAGGTTCTTAGTCCACTCCATTCAGTTCTTTTGCTTCACATTTATTTAATCAACAAATTTTGTTGGTGCTGCTTCAAAATGTTTTTTTTAGTGTTTATTGACAAGTCTACTCATGGGGTAATTTATTCATGATGTAAGGCTGAATGGTGGCTTTTCACTAACTGAGAACTATTTAAAACTAAGCATTATAATCTTGTGGTATTTGAATAAAAATGGACCCCAAATTTCATAGGGAGTGGCACTAGTAGAAGGTGTAGCCTTGCTGGAGTACTTGTGACTTTGTTGGTGGAAATGTGTCACTGGAGGTAGGATTTGTGGTCTCAGAAGATCAAGCCAGGGCCAATGTCTCAGTCTTTCTGTTGCCCGCCCATGTGGATGTAGAACTCTCAGCTCCTTCTCCAG
Organism: Micromys minutus; assembly: GCF_963924665.1. NCBI lineage: Eukaryota > Metazoa > Chordata > Mammalia > Rodentia > Muridae > Micromys > Micromys minutus. The sequence goes on along the minus strand of NC_137959.1, from coordinate 3,221,704 downwards.
CACCACATAATCCTGCATGTCACCATGCTTCCTGCCATGATGATAACGGACTGAACCTCTGACCTGTACGTCAGCCCCAATTAAATGTTTCCTTTATAAAAGTTGACACAGCCGTTGTGCCCCCTCACAGTAACGAAGACACATCACAAATACAAAAGTATTCAAAAGAAAATCTGTTACGTTTGAACTCTTAGCATCCTGTGAGGAAAGTAGGCAGCCTGTTGAAGACCCACAATGGGTCGGTGAGCACGGTCAAGCATTGGCCACGCGAGGGAGGTCAGCCTAGAGCCCATCCCACTGTTGCTATGCCCACGGATGGGGAGTTGCAAGGCTGAACTCAGCAATACGCCAAACCACAGAATCACGAGAAAGCAAAGCAACCGCTCTTGACCCTGCTTGTTTTGCAGCAATAGAAACAAATAGATGGGTTGAGGACAATTTTATTACGTGTAATTTATACAGGAGAAATGTAAGACTTAATCAAGTCCAGCAAGTGGCAGGGCCACAAGTGATGGGGAAAGATGGCAGTTTTAACAACCGGCTGCTCCACTGCCGGTCTTTGTAAAGCGTTAGGATGAGAAATTACAAACAGAGGTACCACAAAGGAAGATTGTCCCAATGAGATTCCGTACATACAGTGGACCAGCACTAATGGGAGCACAGAATGCCGTTACCCTCCTAGAACAGAAGTCTACCATGTACGGAAGAAGATAAGGGGCACCCTGTGGGCTCACACATTCTTAGTAGTCTGCATGCTTTGCCTCACTTGCCATTCAAGGCTCAGAAGAGACCATACATGAGCCCTACTTACCCATTCCTAATGATTCCAGTTCCTCGCTCATTACATGTTAGAAGAGAGGGCACAGAGTGCGTGGGTAAAGTGCTCAAGGTCAGAGCTAACAAGGCTGAGATCTCAGGCGAGGGAGCCGGTGTCCAAGGCCACGTTCCTAAAAACATTTGATTAAAATTTTCAACTTTGACTGTAGGAAATATATTACTATTTTGAAAAACCTTAACATGTTTGTTAAGTGTTAAAATAAGTGGGTACATAACTCAGGACCTGGGTCCAAACAGCTGAGCTAAAATTAATTACTTAGCGATACTTTTTAACTACGTTAAGTTTCACACAACCATGTAAAGAAATGCAAGTTAAAACATAAAGTAATTAGACCACTGAAACAACTGATTGTCTTTGCAACAAATGGGCAGCTTTTAAGTGTTAGTTTGCAACGCTTGCTGGAGCCCTGGGAGATGCTCGTCTGCAGTTCGAGTGACATAGCATTTCTGGAATTGCATTTAGCAATGTGTGTGAAGAAAGAGTCCTGAGGATGGGAAGCAATAACAGGGAAGAAAAGCTTAAATCAACAGATCAAGAAAATATACAAATACAACAATAAGAAAATGCACAGACAGCACAAGACAGTGAATACAGCCATTGTCATGCTTCTGAGAAACAGGTAAGAGCATGTGTCTCCCAGGTTACTGCACTGTGTTCCTCACAGAACAGAATATGATAAGACAAATAGCAATATGATTCATATGTAACTGTGTGTGTGTGTGTGTGTGTGTGTGTGTGTGTGTGTGTGTGCCAAAACTGTATATACTACCACTGATCACTGTATGTGTGCTCAGCAGTCCAAAGCAATCTCCCCCGACTTAAAAACAAACTGAAAGCAGGAAGTCCACAGGCATGGCTGCTTGGACAGTTAGCTGGAAGGGGTGTGGCACTGGATCTTGCTCTGTCAGCCATTACCCCCTTCACTTGTGGCCACCCTGAGTGCAACCGCCGAGGGAGCACGGTCAGCATCCTCACAGCCAGGCCAACGCTGAGGGTGGCTTTGTTTCGTGTCGTGTGACATCACACAATGCAGTGGCATAAAGCTAAGCAGTTCACACCCACGTTTACAGTGAGTATCAAGTTTATAAATCCCCAAGAGGATGTGAGGGGACTACAGGTACTTCAGGACATCACATGCATACTGTTCTCCCAAGGAGGAGGAAGTTGTAACTAGTCTGTGTGAGGTTTCTTTGGACCTTATTTAAAAAGACATACTGACCATATACTGCTTACGGCACGCTGCTTATGAGCTAAGATATTGGGAGCAAGACCTCCAAATCTTAATATCACTGAATGTAACCTCAATAAGGAGGCATCAACTAACAGGAACTTCTTACTTACCAAGGCTATGTTCCAGGAAGCGTCCAGGAGGCTTCCGTAGTATCTGGGCTACAACTAACTCTGACACCACTGTTGCTAGTGTATTTTTAATAAGTGTGTTAACATTTTCATCTTAGCTCCCAAATAATTGAGAAAGGACCATTGTATTTATTTAACAAGCTTTAAGGGCACAGCAACTGAGCAGTATTGCTTTATTTTAATCCTCTAAAGTAATCTGGCTGCCTCCCAGCACAAATCCCCTATGGCTTTCTCTGCTGCAGCTATTATTTCATAGGCTCTCCTGAACTCTCTCCCCATGGCTACTCCCCACTTCCTTCTCCTTCTGTCCCCTCTCCTGTCTGGGAGGAAGTCCTGCCATATTCTCTCCTCTGCTCAGTCACTGGCTGATCAGGTTTTGTTGACAATTCAGAGACTAAATGGGGAGCAATGTTTACACAGAAGTGAGGCAGGAGATACTTAGAATAAGGACTGCACCCAGATCTGGGGGCACAGAAATCAGCACTTGAATCACACAGTACAGAGCTGCCTGCCCACTGCTGCTTCCCTCCCTGGGAAAGGAAGGAAGCAGACAAACCAGGATTGAAGCCAGCCCAAACTTCAAATCCCAAACTGAATTTCAGCTTCAGACCCAGGAATGGAAAGATTCTTTCTATCTTTTCTATATCTGAGTTTGAGATCATGCAGGGCGAGTTATATTAATGCTTGTAAATAATTCATACAAATTAAACTGGTTACATGCTTTAGTAGGTAAATCCACGGATACAGAGAAATTTTCTGATTTGGAACATATTTAAATGAACCTTAAGTTTGCTGTAAACCACCATTTCTCAGTTTCCCATTTGCTCCCAAAGATGGATGAAGTGTGGCAGGAGATATGAATAGAAGTAGATAGAAAGAAGCACCAGGCAGGATGGCTCAGCCTTTAATCCCAGCACTTGTGAGGCAGAGGTAGGCGGATTCTGTGAGGTCAGGTCCAGCCTGGTCTACAGAGCGAGTTCCAGGCCAGCCTACATTGTGAGGTTGTCTTTTAAATAAAATAAAAGTAATAATAATAACAATAATAATGAGTATTTTTAAAGGGAAAAAAAGAAAAAAAAAGTGGCATAGACCCAAAAGTGCTCTATAATTAACAATGACACAAACATGTACCACAATGTCTATCCATACACTTTCCACCTTTACATTATAAATCATGTGTCTGACCATGTTCTCCAAAGCCAGGATGGTTTTCCGTACACTGATTTGTATGATGCTCTCCACAATGTCAGGAAAGTCAAGGAGTTCAGAGTCATTTTTAGGAGGTAATGAATGAATGAATGAATGAATGAATGAATGAATGAATGAAGCTCATGAGCCAGGAGGCCAGCTGCAGTCTCTACTACACAATCTGCAACTCTCACCCTGAAAAGTATCAAGTAAAGGGTAGTTTCTAATCTGTATAAAGGAGAGACATTAATTGCAGTTAATACAGTCAATAAATTACCATAGATCTGTCAGATAATAAGCAAAAAGCCAAGATGTATAAGTTGGGGAATAATTTCATCAGTGGACAGAATTACATAAAGTGCAACCAAGCAGTTTTGACTTGAGCAATGATGTGTGTTTGGGGTGGATTGTTTAGTGTATTACACATGTTACAAGTGGGCTACATGTAACTGCATACATGGAGCTCAGTAAAGGCTGATATCCTCCCCCATCACCCTTCACCTTATTTCTCTGAGACTCTCACTGAACTGAGGGCTCACGCTGTTCTTTTCATTTTCTCTGGCTAGGCTGGCAGCAGGCAAGCCCAGCAGTTCTCCCATCTTGCACCGCTCAATGCTTAGTAATTGAGTTTTCACAAGACTACCTCCATTGCGTTAGGTACATGCTGCTATCCAAAGTCCATTCCTCAGGCTTACACACCAAACACACTTACTCACCAAGCCATTTCTCCAGCCATAGTAATTTTTTAATTTTAAAAAACCTCTCGGATTCAAACATATCACCCCTTCTTTCCATGACAACAATACAAAAAAAAAAAAGAAAAGTTTGTTAGCAGATACAAGTTTGCCCTGAGCAGATGATGTACCGGAGGCAGATGTCCCAGAACAGACTGTGAGGATGCATAAGCCAGTGGGAGATGCCTCGGTGTTTCTCCTGCTCTCAGCAGTGAAGACAAATGTCTGAACAGTTATTTTGTCTCAGTACCTCGTTCTCAGACACGAACTAATAATCATGCAGCAAGTATGGGGTGAACCCCTATCATGCACAAGAAGCTGAAAGATGACACGCATGGTGTCAACTCCAGCCCCTCATGAGTAGTGGAAATATATATATATACATATATATATATATATATATATATATATAGACATACACATATACTTATGCATATATGTATATATGCATATATAGGAGAGGGATTTTTGAAATCATCACTTGGGTGAAAATAAACTAGAGATTGACTTTGTGCTGTTCTGTGTGGTAACTTCTAACCTTTGAGCTGCTCACGTTTAGCATCTTTAAGATGTGCACTTCGGGCCTTTGGTTATTAGTTACATTTAAGAGCTGGTGGGTCACATGCTGCCACCCTCAGCAGAGGAGTTGACAGTTCTCTGGAACACTGCCGGACCAGAGCAGGCTTGGTTACCAAAGAACTTGAAGACTGGAAAGTTTATTTCAATTTGGAACAAATCCAACAATAAGATCTTGATCTGTCATCTGTAAAAATCTGGCCACCTTTCCCCAAAGGGGAAAAAATAAGGTCAGAGCAATATGAACTCCGTTAATAAAAGAAGCTTACGCTCTGTCTCCTCAGCAAAGAGCAGAACAAGTCAACCTCAGATGGAACGTGGCGTTAACGGCCCGAAGAATGATGGGAAAGAGAACGGGAAGCTGCACAGAGCGCAGTCTGCTCGGAACACCTCATGCCAAAACCATGTTGTGCCTCTTGCAGCCTTACTCTCTTGACCTCTTGCAGAAAGCAATGCCCTGGAGAGAAAGTCTAGACATTAGGGAGTACACTTCCTGTTCTGCCCTATCAGGAACACTCCAGTTTCAGTAGAAGTGGAAACAAAGACAAACCCACAAAGGGATGCATAAGTTCAGCTTCTCCATAGAAACAGAACCAGCAGAAAGATATTTACAGTCACTGACAAAGACACTGGAAGTCCTGATCTATCAGGGTCTTGGGTAAAAGTCTTTGCACAGGGACTTCAGTCTTTCCAGCTGATTGCACAAGGCCTACCCCATTCTACGGAGTTGTCTGTTCTTCTCGGGACCCACTGTTTTAATGCTAGCCTTCACGGCGACACTTAGACTGATGCTGAGAAACAGCTGAGCCTGCTGTTCTCACTGATGAGACACAGACATCACAAGGGACAGATGTTAGGAAATCCCTAACCTGGGGTCCTCCTGGCAAGCTTCCTTGAATTTTGCCCAATTCGAGAAGAGGCTTTCAGGGTCGTGATAGCGGCTGTAACGGCAGACAGCTGTGGTAGCTGCTCCCGTCTGTCTCATTTAAGTCTGTGGACCACTGTGGGCTTTCAGAATAGGTCATCTGATGTCCCCACTAAGATGACTCTGAAGACAGTAACGATCATGGCCTCCCTTCCAAAGCTTCCTCAGACATTATGAACTGGAGTCCCTTCTCTTTTTCCATGATTGTGGTTGTTCACAATCACATCACAATCACAGTCCCCCTCCCAGGGTTGCCCTTACAAATTTTCCCCCCATAGTCCCCTCCCCTCCTCCTCTGATAGCACCACCCACCCTGGGACGTCCAGTCGCAGGAGGACTAAGTACATCCTCTCCGGCTGAGGCCTGACCAGGCAGTCCAGTTAGGACAGGGATCCAAGAGTTCAGATTAACCTTCTGCTCCAGCTGTTAGGGTACCCATGTGAAGATCAACCTGCCATATGCAAATATGGGAAGGCTACGTCGGTTGGTGATTCAGTCTCTGTGACCCCCCATAGATCCAGGCTAGTTGATTCTGTAGGTCTCCTTGTGGTTTGCTAATTCTATCCCGACTCTTCCACAGGACTCCCGGAGTCTGCACCCGTTTCTACCGGCTGCAGGACGAAGCCTCTCAGGAGGCAATCATGCGAGGCTCCGGTCTGGAAGCACAGCCGAGTGTCCCGGGTTTGTAACGATTTTTTTATATAAGTCCCTGCAGCAGGCTCGTTACCTGCCTCCGTGTTTTACCTTCGCGAAGGAAAGACACACAAAGCCTTTACCTTTTGACACACCTCAAACGGCACAACGGCTGTGTCACTTCCACGGGGTTAATCCACCTCCTCCCAAATTATCACTTACTAAAATCCTACATTCTCTCTTGGCTGCCTGGGACCCAGAGGGCTGCCCAACTGGGCCGCACCCTTCCGGCTCCCTCACATGCCGGCTCCGCCTCCCTGTCCCCCACTCTTCTCAGGCCTGGCGCCTCCTCTCTATCTACTGGCATGGCAGATCTCCTTCTTCCTCCTTCCTCCGTGTCCCAGCCCCCAGAATCCTAGAAGTCCTTCCTCTGTCTGTCCTACCCAGCTATTAGCTGCTGGTATCTTTATTTGCCAATCAGAACCAACTGGGTGCAGGGTCCCTCGGTGTCTTACATGCAGACACCCCTGTAAGCAGTTTGGGGGGAAACAAAATTAACATTATAATATACGCAGCATTAGGCCACACCCACTTCAGGGGCTGGCTCTCTACCGTGGGATGGGTCTGAACTCGGGCCAGTCATTGGTTGGCTAGTCTCTGCTCCACTTTCATTTCTGCACACCTGGTAAACAGGACAAATTTTGGATTGAAGGTTTCGTGGGTGAGTCAATACCCCGTTCGTCCACTGGAAGTCCTACCTGCCAATCTTCCTTATAGTATGACCAACTGAGACATTTGAGAAGTAAAAAAATGTTCATTAACTAATGTAAGCACTTCCTGTATAGGAATAAAAGAGAAGAAAAACATTAAAATAGTCTTTCTAGGCTCTTAATTTCCCCTGGGGTTGGAATATTTAAAATGCATGAATTTACTGACCTAGAGAAATAATTCTTTCCATGATCTTCATGGTTTTATAAAAAGTACGTTTTTCTTATTTCACTGAGATATGATTGACAACTCATGTGTGTCTAAAGTGTACAATGTAATGTTCTGACACATATCCTGAAATAATTTTCCCAGTTGAGTGGATTATCATATTTAACACTTCACATAGTAGAGAGAGAGCCTCCGTGCTTAAAGTCTGGGTTAAGGATAGAAACTTCAAGCCGTAGGACAAATACAATCCGGACGTTCATGCATGGTATGTTAACTGCATGGTAAGTTTGGAATTTTCCGTGAAATACCTTTACACTTTCTCTTTAGATCTCCTGCTGCTGTTACTCTCAGCTTCGAAGGACCATTGGTTTAGCACCCCTTCCTCCCACAGACTTACGGGTTCATCTCCTTTCTTTGCTCCTTGTTTGGAAGTCTAACCACAAACCTTACGGTTCCCAGCTTTGTGCACTCACCGCATGGTCCTTGCGGAACTCTTTTAGAAGCATTTGGCCTGATTCTGTCCCTCTCCCAATGTTTATAAATACATTCCCTGTGTCTGTTCATTCCACACAACAACACAAACTCCATGACTAGAGAGGAGAGATCATTAGAATTAGTTAAGTCTGTAAGCAAAGGCCTAATTTTCTCTCTTGGAACAGGCTTCAGATGCTTCCAAACTCCACCCTGATGAGGTGTCAGAAGACAAGCAATCGCTGGACGTAGTATCAAAGCTGGGCGTGGCATCAGAGCTGGGCGTGGCATCAGATCTGGGCGTGGCATCAGAGCTGGGCGTGGCGTCAGAGCTGGGCGTGGCATCAGAGCTGGGCGTGGCATCAAAGCACTGTTATTCCAGCCCTGGAGGATGAGACAGCTCCACTGCCTGATCCTGTTTCAAAACCAAAACAAAAGATTGTATCTAATGAAAGTGACTTCTCATTCAATCATCTAAATGAGTTCAGAAAGTGAAACTAATAAATTCATTCATGAGGTGCAAAGTAAAATAAATGAAGAAATAAACAAATGAACAGATAAACAGATAAATAAGTAGTTCCTTCGTGACTCAGCCCCTGCCCACTGATTCCCGCTACCTTCAATTACTGTCTTGCACTCCACTTTCTCAAAGGTAAGCCTCCCCCTTGAAGTACGTACATGTTCATCAAAAGGCCCCTCTGACCTGCGCTCACCACCCAAGTCTCACACAACCACTAACCCAGGAAGCTGGTTACTAGACTTAGCCTCTGCTCTTTTGTTTTCAGAACAAAGAACAAAGATGAATTCCTCACCAGAATTCATCTGATTCCATTCCAGGGTGGGGCTTCTTCTGTGTTTCTCGTTATCTGTGAGCTCAGCTTCCTGTCTCACCCCCAGCCAATACCTGACACACCACCTGCCAAAGTAAATTCTTTAAAAGAGACAGATGAAGAGCAATGGAAACCCCCCCCCCCAGAAACAGTTCCTCAGCCACAAGTTAAGCTGCACAGCTCTTCTCAAACCAGTCCGTCGTCCACTGCAACCCAAAGATGGGAAAACGTCCGGTCCAGGGACACTCTAGCAGGAACCAGGATGTGCTCACAGTACAGAACCTGACTCCTGCTATCTTCAACTACTGTTTGCACATACTATGGTGTCTCCAATGCCCTGTTCTCACAAGAAGGTTCTGCCTGGGCTTGACTGGGACAGGACAAAGCATGACCTCTTCTGCAGGTGGCCGGAAAAGCCCCCCCACAGACCTACCCTGCTCCATGTAACATACGGCCACATGGTGGAACTTGTTTTGTTCTGTTGGGTTTGTACATGAAGTATCCAGAGTTAACCTCCTCAGCCCAGTTCTAAAGACTTTCATGGCATTGTAATTAGGTTTCATTTCTTAATTTTTCACAATTAGATTATCAATTTCTAGGAGCAATACTACTTCTTGTGTTTTGACTTTAATAACCTTTAGTGCATTTATTTATGAGTTTTAATAGCTTTTTATAGAGGTGGGCTTTCCTATGCATAGGATCATCTCAGCCTTTGCTTTCCTTGTCTAACAGCCCTTTTGAGTACTCCCAGTCTTATACAGAACAAAGCGGGAAGAACGGGCATGCTTAAGAGAGAGAGTGTGGTGTTTGATTGAGAACGTCTCCAATTGGCTCGTGTGTTTCAGCATTTGGTCTTCAACAGGTAGCTATGGTTGGAGAGATTTTATAAGCGTAGACGTGTGGTGAAAGTATGTCACCAGGGGTGGGCTTTGAGAGCTGAAAGACTCACATCATGTCTAATTGTCTCTCTACCGTTGTTGTGGTCCAAGATCTGAGCTCTCAGCCTCTGCTCCAGCCACTGTGGCTGCCACTTGCTGTCATGTCTCCCCACCGTGACAGACTCTACCTCTCTGGAAAGATAAGCCCCAAACACACTCTTCCTTCTATAAATCACGGTGGTGGTGGTGGTGTTTTACCACAGCAGTAGAAAAGAATTGTTACTTTACAATGGGTCAGAGTAAGTATAGATCTTAAAGGGAAAGCTTCCACAACTGCAGTAAAGGAATCAACGAGATTCCTTTGAGGATTGTCGTGATGACAAAGGCAGAGAATCAGGAAGGGTGGAGGCCTGTTCCCACCCACCCATCTGGATGCCCATTGCCCCTTCCCGTGAAGGTAGAAAACTAAGAACTTAGTTCAGAGCCAGCAAGATACGAACATGCTCCGTGTAACATTTGCTCGGGTTCTAAATGTCTGCCAGAGAAGTAGAACCAGAAGCAAAGTTTTGACTAAAAGTGCAAACTCTGCTTCATCCAGAGAAATAAACCCTTTTCCCTCTTTCCTATTAAACTCAGAAGAGAAAGGAATCTGGTGCAGCTGTTTTTAAAAAATTGATTATAAAACAATACTGTCGTTATAGCAATCAAAACCAAAAAAGAAAGGAAGAGGCATCTCCAGCACAAAGGTTGAGGAAGACTCGCTCTGTCTGAGCTCCAAGCTTTCCAGCAGCCCAGTGAGTGAGGGGCTGACATAGGTAACAAGGTACAGTCTGGCTATAAGTTACACGTAAGCAAACATCACCACTCTAACCCAAAAGAGCTGCCAGTCTAGTGTGGCATCCAATTACTGGCTTTTGTCTTCAGATCTACCAAAGGAACTGCCAGCATCTTCATAAACAAATGATTGTGTCAAAAGAATAAGGGTGCCAGTGGGATTTTAAGGAGGCTTTGATGTTTTATTATAGTCCATAGCCTCTAGGAGTGTTGCCTGTTTCCACTTTCATGTCAGAAGTAGGGGGTGGCTGTTCTTATTGTGTGCAGTGATAGTCAAGTGTGTCTGCGAAAGGTCAGGGCTTTGCTCTCTGGGCCAGAGCTGCAGAGAACAAGAAATGGGAGGGAAAGTGTCCCACTAAGAGCAAGGAGACAGCTGAGCTCAGAGAGCAGAGAGACAGGGCCACCAAATGCTAATGAAGAACAAAAGGGAGGACCCTGGGGTAAATGGCAAAGGTGGATTTCAGAAGGAGATGATTAGAAACTGTTGGAAAGCCTTCTTTAATTGCTGAAGCCAATAAGAAAACCAACAAGGACTGGGAATTCTGGAGTATGAGAAAGAGTGTTTTACAGTTTGAGAAAAGTCACACTAGCCAGGAGTAATGACATCCTCTTTGATCCCAGTACTTGGGAGGCAGAGGCAGGTAGATCTCTGAGTTCAAGACCAGACTGGTCTACGGGGTGAGTTCAGTATAACCAGGACTACATAGAGAAAGATGCTGTCTTTAAAAAAAGAAAATAAAAGGAGGAGGAGAAGGAAGAAGAAAAGTCACATCATATATTATATAAATATTATATATTAATATAAACATAATATATGTGTTATGTTTATGCCTCGTGTTTGTGTGAGGTGACAGCATTTGTAACAGTGTCCATGTACTTTCGGTCCTAAGACTGTTCTGCTCACAGGTAAATGATTAGCAGAGATGAAGGACACTGCAGACACTGGTAGGATGGACGGGAAGGACTGAGAAGGGCAGCAGTTCACTCGCTCGAGTGGGAGTCTGTTCTCACTGCTTCCTAGTCCCGAGACTGTGAACAAGAGACAAGGCTGTGGTCACCGTCCCCGCCTCATGGGAAAGAGGTACCACCAGAAGTATGAGGAAAACTTCAAGGTGCTTAATACAGGCCATTCACAAAGAAGGTAATGATACATTTAGAGATTTCTGAAATGGGGGGAGAAACAAAACTGCCTAGAGATCGGGGTGGAGTGGGGAGGAGAGAGGTGAAAGGGAAGAAAGAAGAAACAATAAAAGGCAGAAAAGGGAAGTTCTTGTTATGTCCACAGGGAATCTTAGAGCCTTGGAGATTACACCAATTTTGAATTCAACACCAATTTTGCAGAGAAGAAAGAACAACAATTCAGGAACACACTGCAAGTTTTCAGTAAGTAGACTTCTCTCTGTAAGAGAGAAAGGAAGGAAGGAAGGAAGGAAGGAAGGAAGAAAGGAAGGAAGGGAGCCTACAGCATTATTTTAGACAAGTTTGGTAATTTATGGTCTTAAGTAGGGGGTGAGCATTTGCTCTGGCTGCATACATTTATCACCTGAATTTTTTTTTTTTTTACATTCTTTGAACTTAGTCATCTGAAGGTCTTCTCCTAAATTTAATGAATAGTATTTCATATTCCATTTAAGTTTAAAGTTTAAGGAGCCATTGAACATTTTGTTCATTACAAGCCTGCCAAGACTGGGCATGTGGATTTTTTTTTTTTTTTTTTTTTTTGAGTAAATAATTATTACCTCTTTGTTACTTTAACAACCGTCTCTAAAGACATTTTGGCCCAGACATGTCAATTAAAGGCAGAATCATTAGTTCTTGGCAGTAACAGCTTTTTGATAACTTCTACCATCTTGCAACCAAACTCTAACAGCTGTGACCACAGAGATCCTCTCGGCTGCCCTATCGACTGGTCGATTTTAAACTGTAGGCAGAAAGAACATATGCAAAGAGACAAAGTTGTTCCTTTTCTTCCTCGAGGGAAAAGGTGTTCTGCTCCGCTGGCTCCTGTTGTCAGTCACGTTTATTAGCAGTATGGGGTGTGATTAGATTCTCTCACCTGCTCTGGGAAAGTCCTAATCACTGAAATGGACACTTGACATGGAATCTTGATCTTGATTCATGTTTGTTTTTTCTTTTAATTATTTATTTTTGGGATTATAATTACATCATTTCCCCCTTCCCTTTCATCCTTCCAAACCCTCCCATATCTGTCCTTGCTCTTTTTCAAATTCATGGCCTCTTTTATATTAACTGCTGTTTTACACACACACATTCTTAGAGACAAACACAGCCTGTTCAGTCTGTGTATCTTACCCACATGCCTGCTTTCAGGACTGGCCATTTGGTGCTAGACAAATAACTGGCAGCCCTTCCCTGCTCGCTGAATTCCTTAGTGACTTGTTGTGCTCTGTGTACAGTTGGGCCCCTACCCACACCAGCATGCCTACCCACACCAGCACGTTTACCCACACCAGCAGCCTACCCACACCAGCACGCCTACCCACACCAGCACGCCTACCCACACCAGCACGCCTACCCACACCAGCACGCCTACCCACACCAGCACGCCTACTGATGTTGTCCCTGTTTAATTCACGTTTAGTGGCTCATGTTAGTGAGACTTTATGAGTGTGGTTTATGGCAGACCTAAGAAACACAATTTCCCAGCAAAATCCCTGTTCTTATGGCTCTGACCAACTTTCTTCTTCCTCTTCTTCAGTAACCTGAGCCTTAGGTCCTGGAGTTGTGTACTCTGCATTTTGCTTGGCTGTGGTTCTCTGTAAAGGCCTCTGTCTTCTTGGTGAGGGGTGAGGAGCACACTTATCTGTGGGTATAAGGACAAGTGTTCAGAGTGTGGTTAAGATCTATGCTGATGCTGCCTAATTTCCATCAACATGAATCTGTCTGTCTGGTCTACTGCACCTTAGGATTTGATTTGGTTTAACTACTTAACCAATTTCTCAACTTTTGATATGGTAAATGCTGTCAACCTGTCAACCACACTTCAGTCAGCAAATACTAACAAGATGTTTTTCAGTCACTTAAATCTTTATTTATCGGTTTTATTCCCCTATCCCTATGGAGAAGTTCACTAGTTAAAGAATTGTCTTATTTGGGGCTTTATTGCTGTGGAAAGACACCATGACTAAGGCAACTCTTACAAAGGAAAACATTTCATTGGGGCTGGCTCACAGATTCAGAGGTTCAGTCCATTATCTTCATGGCAGGAAGCATGGTGGCATGCAGGCAGACATGGTGCTGGACAGGAACCTGAGAGTTCTACATCTGGTTCCTCAGGTGGGGTGGCAGTGAGGGTTGGCTTGAGCTTCTGAGACATCAAAGCCCACCCCCTAGTGACACACCTCCTCCAACAAGGCCACACTTCCTAATAGTGCCACCCCTTATGGGCCAATAAGGAACATTTCCATTCGAACCACAAGAATATAAATCCTGGAAATCTTACTATGTCCTTATACTGGGAAGGAATTTTGACGTAACACTTAGACTGATACGCTATGGATAGTCACAACAAACCTAGAAATAGGTCTTTAAAAGTCTGCAAAAAATAAAAAAACATGAGAAACTAAAACTATATTTATAAATAATTCATCAAGGAGATAAAATTCATTTGGGAAATTACAAAAGACTTAGTACTGAGTCTCAACAACAATAGTAGCTAAAGCCTCCATAAAATGCACATGATGCAGATAAAGATGATATCTGAATGGACAATTTTTATTGATTCTTGTTAGTTTTACATCAGGTACCCCAGTCCCACTCATCTTCCCATCTCCTCTGCCCTTGCAACCCCCATCCCCTCAAAATAAAAAACACATAAACAGGCCAAAAACAAAAACAATCAAAAAGCATAGAAAACATCTCATCATGGAAGCTGTTCCTGTCTCACAGTGTGTCCCAAGGGTACCCTTCTGTCCACTCACCTTCATTCTGGTAACAATGTTATCTTTACCTTCACTTGCAAATGTTCCTTGCCATGGTCTGGTTGGAGGCTCTGGTTTCTGCGACACCATCAATACTGCATCCTCACCAGGACTTCTCCTGGTTGTCCTGTTGTTGCCCTGTGTCATGGAGACCCTGCAGCTTTGGAGCAGCAGGACCAGCCCTTTCACATGCCTCAACAGTTCACAGATGATGTAGAGTTTGGGGTAAATCAACTCAGCTCTGGATCTGAACCCTCTGGCTCTCCCTCATCAGCACCACCAGACTGAACTCTCCAACACTGCTCCGGCTAGCCACCCAGTGCTGCCACCAGCAGGAAGAAGGGTCAGCTCTTCCACTCCCATGCCCTTGGGGTCAGCTCATCTGCACACAGACCTCCAGAGCCAACTCCACTGTGCTGTCAGTCTAGGGGCGAGGCCCACTCTCCGAGTGCTGCAGCGGGTGAGGGGCTGGGCCGGCTCTCCTGTCTCACACTCGAAGGGCTGGCTCACCTGTGCCTTTGCCATCAGGGCCAGATGTTTCCCAGACAAAGTGCAGAGCCTAGATAGCCTGTGAGAGATGGGGCGCTCTCCTGCTCTCGTGACTTCGGACTGGCTCTCTCAATGAGGAGTGACAGGTGAGGGGGAGGGACTTTCTTCGAATCATTTGTATGGTTGAGTGGGTTTCCATGGGTGAAGCTAATAGTAGTTATGCTAATGTATATAATGCTTATCACTTTAAGTATTTTCTCCTACCCCACTGCATGAGAAAATGGTAATTTAAAAAAAAAAAAAAAAAAAAAGGTGTGTGCTAAAGATCTTTGATTTTTCCAATGTCCTGAATATATTCTGGAGTTTTCTCTGTGATGACTTCTCACTATAATTTAGTAGTGTCTTGATGGGGAGATGGTCAACATTACTGCCTCTAAATGAACCAAAAATAATTTAATTGTCATACGGAGCCAAGTTGGCCTGAACTAGTTCAAAGTAAATGGATCCAAGAGACAATGTGAAAAGAAACGACCCACAAGATGAGATTGTTTTTAAAGAAAACGTTGTAAAGGTGGCCAAAGCCAGGGCTGCAGCTGAGAAAGCCAAGTTAAGAAAAACAGTGAATGCTTTCTAAGTAATAAAGTAAAACTTTCTTCCCTACATTTTTTAAAAATACTCTCCAAATGCATTGAAAGTATCACTTTTTTAAAAAAGACTTTTAATGCTTAATATTAGATTAAATTAATTCACATTCTTCATCTCCTTATGTGATGCATCTGAAATGCCTATCTATCATGTCAAAGATTTTGATAAGTTAAGCATTGTACTTATATCTAAAAACTAGCTTTCCATGTCTGCAGTTCTAGCCACGGGAGCAGGACGGAGCCGTTCAGGGTCCTTTATTCTGTTTTCATCTTTGGAATGCACTTCCCTCCCTCCACCATATACTTTGTCCTTTGAAGGTAGAATTTTCATCACTTCAGGTCACAGGAGGGTTGGATGGGGTTGAGTGTGCCTGGTTCCTTAGAATGTTTGATTTTCCCCTGCAATAAATATCCCCCCAAGGTTATTTTCCCTTGGCAGATTAGCTGGGTCTAAATGAATCCCGAGTTTTCACTGCCTGACTTCAACATTGTTACATTGTTTCTTTTATAATTCCTGACCTGGCAGAATTCTCAAACTGAAGACTGATGTACACTGACTACTGCCTACTTAGGCGTTCTAATTAAAAGAATACGCCTGTTCGTGTAACTCTAGCTGTACAGAGCTAAAGAAAAGGTGAGTCCTAAACTTCCACCGTAGAGAAAAGACTCACCCACAGAAAATGAGCAGAGCATACTTGGAGCAGACGCATGCTAAGCATGGCGAACTCACTCTTCCAACCCCTCTATAAAAACACCTCCAGCACGGTTCCTTTGCCAAGGTGTAACTTAGAAACACTAGTGAAACCAAACCTATCCTTTCTGTCAGATCTAAATGAATTTTCCATCAAACAAAAGCACTTATTATTTTGCATGTCTTTTCTTATATAGTAATGTCTTGCTGTTAACTATAAAGACTTGTGTTCAAGGAACCATCTCTGAGGAAGTCAGGAATTCTGTTGATTTTAAAATCTAATCTCCGGTCAGGTGGTGTGGGTGATAAGGAATAAGGAGATTTTTCATTTGTCTTGATTCACATCTGATTAACACAAGACGCTTGGGAGAAAGGGAAAGTCAAGGGCAATCTGCTTGGAGATTTTTGAGGGATTTGTTCAAGACCTCATAGCTAGAAACACCAAATGGAAACCTCACTTTCTAGTTGCTGAGACAAAATTTCCAACAAAAGCAATTTAAGGTAACTTACAGTTCTAAAGACAGATAGCCCAGGGAAGGGAGGGGAAGAGAGGACAGGAGAGAAGGGGAAGGGAAGGGAAAGAAAGGGAGGAGAGGAGAGAGGAGGAGAAGGGAAGGGGGGAGAGGAGAGGAGAGGAGAGGGGAGGGGAAGAGAGGACAGGAGAGGGGAGAAGAGGGAAGGAGAGGGGAAGGAAGGACAGGGGAGGGGAAAGGAAGGGAGGAGAGGGGAGGGGAGGGGAAAAGAAGGGAGGAGAGGGGAGGGGAGGGGAAGAAAAGGGAGAAGAGGGGAGGGGAGAGGAGAGGAGGGGAAAGGAAGGGAGGAGAGAGGAGGGGAGAGGAGAGGAGGGGAGAGGAGAGGAGGGGAAAGGAAGGGAGGAGAGGAGTGGAAAGGGAGGAGAGGGGAGGGGAAGGAAAGGGAGGAGAGGAGAGGGGAGGGGAGGGGAAGAGAGGACAGGGTAGGAGAGGAGAGAGGAGGAGAAGGGAAGGGGGGAGAGGAGAGGAGAGGAGAGGAGAGGGGAGGGGAAGAGAGGACAGGGGAGGAGTGGAGAGGGGAGGGGAGGGGAAGGGAGGACAGGGGAGGGGAAAGGAGGAGAGGGAAGGGAAGACATGGCAGCAGGCAGGGGAGGCAGCAGGCTAGCTGTCTGAGTTTAGGACTCCAAGAGTAAACAGGAAGTTGGGCCAGGCTATAAGGTTGCAAGACCTGCCCCCAGGGATATAGTCCCTCCACCCAGGCTCCACCTTTGAAGGCTCCACAACCTCCAGCAAACAACACCGACGGCTAGGGACAGAGTCCAAGCACAGGAGCCCGAGGGAAGCTTTAGTTCAACCCACAGCACAGACTGCGTGCTAGTGATTATTCTGACGCCGACAATCGCCCCGCATGATGTCTAAGCACATGATATAAACCATCTCCTCTCCAGTACTGCCCCCATCCAGAGAAATTATAAATCAGTCCTTTTTCATTTTACCTAGGGATTAAACTCTAGAATGAGGTCTTGGTTAACAACAACAAGAAAACTATCAGCCTTGTCAACCAAACGTGATTCCAGCTATACCAGAGCCTGGGACTGAGGCAGGAGGATCACAAGTTGAAGGTCTCTCTCTGCTATGGAGTGAGTTCAGGGTCAGTCTAAGACATCAGTGAGACCTGGTCTCCAACAGTGAAAGAGGGCTCAGGAGCCCACCTGCTGTTTGGTCATTTTTTAATGACCAGGTTGAGCTGCTTCTTTCCTTCTTTTCTTCAGCACACTTGAATTTGACCTAGTTTTTAGACTTAACTCCTTGTGCTCTGACCCTGTAGAACAACAGTGGTTTCCTCTCAGCTGTGGAGAATGTGCCTACTTCATTCTCTCTTCCTTGTTCAACATCTCCCAATGACTTGCCCACTGGCAGTAAACACACAAACCCAGGAAACACCACACACTGTACTGTGGCTGCCAAAGAGAGGCACTATGCCACAGGATACACCACAGAGGCTCAACCGCAGGAGCATTATTGCCCGGGGCTCCTTGAAATACACTTGAGACTCACTTCTATTTGCACTAAAACCACCATACCTGCCAGATGATTCTAGCCAATGCCCAATACTGTGTCAGATCTTGGGATATACATAACTTCTCTGCTGGCCATGGGCTCAAGGACTCACTGACGACCTCACAGTACCTTCCTGCACAACAGTCTAAGACACACATGCACAGTTGTCTTAAACTAACCTTCATTTATAAAGATCCTAATCCTCAGTGTAGATCTATAACTAAAATTACGTTATAGATAGAGTTTGGTCAGTTACCAGTGGTCCTGTCCCTGAAATAGAACATTATCTCCCTGGGGGTAAATTTATACTTAGTATGTTTTTTCCTACTGCCTAAGACACAGTAGATGCTCAATTTCACAAAATTGGTTCTATAAAATATGGGATATTTACAGTCCAGTCATGCAATGATTAATATGTGCATTAACTTTATAACCTTTAGCTCTACTTGTCACCAGCCAGAGCACATGCACTGTTTGATTCACTACTGCTACTACCATTGCTGCGACAGTGCTCCACTGGAAATCTCTGATCCTACAGCCCAGTCACAGCATACAGGTTATCAATGAGTGAGAGGAGACCTGGCAATTGATATCTGTTGACAGAGCATCTGGAAAGCTGATGTTGGTGGAGAAACTTAAGTTTCATCTGACTGGTGTCAGTTACAAACTGCATTTATAACTAAGTAAATTAAAGATGTAGAAAAGAGTGCATTTGAAAATCTTTAAGCTGGTCTCTCTCTCTCTCTCTCTCTCTCTCTCTCTCTCTGTGTGTGTGTGTGTGTGTGTTTGTGTGTGTGTGTGTGTGTGTGTGTGTGTGTGTGTGCAGACAAGATCTCCTGATAAACCTGGAGCTCACCAGTTTAGCTAGGCTAGCTATTCAGATGGATTCAAGGACCCTCCCATCTCTGCCCCCCAGTCCTGGAGTTAGGGGTGCTTCCCAACATACCTGGTTTATGTGGGTGCTAGGGATTAAACAAGCACTTTACCCACTGATCAGTTAGTTAGGTTAGTCAGTCTCTTTTTCCCAAAGAATACTGCTGTGGGGGGGGGGGGTGCAGGGGGGGGATAGAGGGAGGAAGAAAGAGAGAGAGAGAGAGAGAGATTACAAAGCTGTAAACACATTGCTAAAGCTTTTTCTTTCCCTTACAAGACTTTAGTGTAGTAAATGAACTAAAAACTACTCTCCAGGAAAATCAACTAGTGCAGCAAATTAGTCAACTCAGAAAACATTTCAACCTACAGCATGTAGCCTGATTGCCCAGACATTTAGCTTTTTATTTTCTCGTGTCCAGGTAGTGCTCCCAGTGTTTTTTCTTTCTTTCTTCCTTTCTTTCTTTCCTTCTTTCTTTCTTTCTTTATTTATTTATTTATTTGTTTGTTTGTTATTGTTTTGGTTTGGATTTATTTTAAACCCCAATGAGGAAAGGGTGTTATAATTAAGCAAGCAGTTAAAAAATCTAGAAGACAATGAATATCCAAGAGCCAGATGTCAGTGGAATTCCTGGGTGTGTCTAGAAATGGTCCACTAGAGCATGTGTCATCTGTGATCAGATCATGAGAAGGCAATGCTCAGGACACAGACAGGTGTCCCTGCTCCAGCTGTGAAAGCTTGACTTAGGGCGACAGGTAAAAACGTCAGTGTGTGTGCAAAAGTAGTCAAGTACATTTGCCCATCTAAGTCAGCACAATGCAGGCTCAACACAGAGTTACCTATGCTGCATAATGAATATAAGCAGTGGGGTTTTATTTTGCATGGATTAGAAAGAGAGAAAAGAAAAAGCAAAGCATTTATTTGGTGAGGTTCAAGGGAAAACAAAGTGAGCACCCCTGTGAGACTATAGGATGGGGTGCAGCTGCAACCTGTTCACCTCCATGTTTGTGAACCCCTACTACCTCCCACACACTACCTGGGTTGAATTCCTAATTCTCATGGTAATAAATCATATTAGGAAGTGGGACATTGGGAAGGGGATTAAACCAAGAGGGCAAACCACTTGCTGGTAGGATAAATGGTCTTTAAAAGGAGCCCAAGGGAGCTTTTGTCTTCTACCATTTGGCAACTCAGTAAGAAGGCTTGGTCTATGAACCAGGAACTGAGACCTTGCCAGACATCAAATCCAATAGAGGCTGGTCCTGGACTTCTTTATAAAAAATTTCTGTGGTTTACAAGCTGCCTAATTTACACTATGCTTTTGCAGAAGTTTAAAGGACTAAGTTGACAACACAGTGGTTCTGTAACTGAAGACCTAATTCAGAGTAAAGACAGGACTAAGGGATGGAAATAATCTTTGATACAAACTCTTCTTAACTTACCTCCAATAATATAGAGCGAATAAGAACAGTAAATGCTCTGGAAAATCATTAAGACATTCAAAACATCTCTAATATGCAAAGTAGATAAGGGTTAAAAATAAAGCCCTGTCTAAAAGTTAGCATCCTCAAGACATGATTTTCAATCTCATAGAAACAGAAGCCACAGTATAGCCTTAGTAAACTTCCCCAAGGGGACATGGAGGCTCTGTCACTAAAACAAGTACAAACACATAACTACTTCCTCCAGATGCACATACGTCAGCATGTCTCTGTATTCTCTAAGCACAAACCACTTCAGGAATGGTAACATGCTGGTGAATCACAAACCTAGAGTCATGATTCAGAAGGAAGTTCAGAGCAGGGTGACATCACTGCTTGGGAAACACCCAAACTAAATACTTGTATTTAACAGGACACAGGCAGTGAACACAACCAAATGAAGTGGGAAAAGCTCTGGTATTTTAGAGATACAGGAAACCACGTACTCATTGTTGGGGTGTCTTTACATTTACTTTACATATCCACTGAAATATATGCTTATGAAAAGGAATATATGCACTTATGAAATACATAAAGTAAACTGTGAAATTCTTTCTGTTGTAGCTTTGATATTTTGGGTTTTTTTTTGCTTTGTTTTATCTTGTTTTGTTTTCAAGAAATGGTTTTTGTGTATAGCTCTAGAACTCACTCTGTAGACCAGGCTGGCCTAGAACTCCCTTCCCTGCCTCTGCCTCCTAAGTACTGGGACTAAGGTTATGCATCACCAAAACCTGCTGTGAACACTTTGAGATCATTAAAACCCAGAGGGCAGTAGAAGAGGCAGCAACCTGTAGCAGAGCTAAAGGCCTGGGGTGTAGCTGTGTGCTATGTATGTCTCCAAAATACCACTTAGGACCAAGTGTGAGTACAGATTGCTTGGGACTGAGTTGTGTGCCTACATATTTCTCTGTTGAACTCTTAAATGCCAGTTCCTCAAAGCATAGCTATACTCAGAGATTATATACTGTGAGTGTCCTTTAAGTAAATGAGATCACAATGGTGATTAGTGTCTAGACACAGAAACCTGCAGGACGGATGCTTTGTACTCACAGAGGGAGGAGCATGGAAGGACCAAGACCCATCTGCAACCCACCCCATCTGCAACCCACCCCATCTGCAACCCACCCCATCTGCAACCCACCCCATCTGCAACCCACCCCATCTGCAACCCACCCCATCTGCAACCCACCCCATCTGCAACCCACCCCATCTGCCACCCAAGAAGGGAGGCCTCAGAAGAAAACAAGCTTCTGATGGCTTGGAATTCCAACCCAGAACACTGAGAGACACTTCTACCTGGTAACCTACAGAGACTGTGGGGCTACAATACGGCATCCCTAACAAATTCCTAATATGTCTTCCCAAGTACAGTCAAACCGGGGAGCCCTGTAAGCAGAGGCCCTTGGGATGCTGTTGAATCTCTAACATCTTTTGACAAAGACACCTGAGGTTTGGGAGTGATGGAGTAGAAAGAATGTTTGGGGAAACCTGTGATAGCAGCAGAGGTGTTGGGAATGGTACAATGAGAAGAGGATTGTGAAATCAGAAGTCCTGACTCTAAATTTGTTTTGTTTTCTGAGACAGAATCTCATGTGCCCCAGACTATGTAAAAGACTCACTATGTATCCAGTGATTATAGCAACTTGAACAAAAGTGGCCCTATAGGCCCATGATTGATGACGTGGTTCCCAGTCGTTGGAACTGTTTGAGAAGGATTGGGAGATGTGACCTTTTTGAAGGAGATATGTTACTGAGGATGGGCTTTGATGTTGCAAAAGCCCACATCGGTCCCAACACTCTCTCTCTCTCTCTCTCTCTCTCTCTCTCTCTCTCTCTCTCTCTCTCTCTCTCTCTCTCTTCTCTCTCTCTCTCTCTCTCTCTCTCTCTCTCTCTCTCTCTCTCTCTCTCTTCCTCCCTCTCCCCTTCCCTTCTCAAGTATCCAAATGTGAGTCACTGCTCCACCACCATGCCTACCTACCCTGATGGCCACTGACTTGTTGTCTGAAATTCTCTATGAGCTGTCTTGGACATGGCATTCTATTACGACCTTTAAAAAGCACTAAGACAATGACCTTGAATTCTTGATCCTCTTCCCTCAGCCTCCCAAATGCCGGGAACGTGAGTATACTACTGTGTCCCACGTACTGATTCAAAACTCTTCACATCACCTAATGTATCCGCTTCAGACCTGTATCTCAGGGCTTTAGATAACAACAATGAAAATGAGGATTTGCCATAGAACACACCCTACATTAAGCAATTCTTGATCAGAATCATTAAGAACGACAATGCTCTCTTCTGCCTTCATTAACCCTTTGTACTCATGTTTATATACATCCACACAAACACACAGAGTTTGATTTTTTGTTGGTTTTTGTTGTTTTTGTTTTTGAGACAGGGTTCTCTTTGTAGCCTGGCTGTCATGGAACTCACTTTGTAGACCAGGCTGGCCTTGAACTCAAAGAGATACATCTGCCTCTGCTTCCTAATGCTAGGTTTAAAGCTGTGCACCACAACCACTGGCAAACAATTAAAGGAAATAAAAATTAAAAATTAGAACTGGAAGGCTTAATGACTATATTTTTGACACAGAACTTGGAGGTGATGACCTAAAGGTAGAAGAGTTGTGCTGCAGAGACGGGTCTGAGCAATGCATGCGTGCTGCATGCCCCGGTCCCACAGACACTTGTGACTACAGTATGTGTCAATAAAAAAGAATTCATGCAGCAGAACAAAATATATCTTGAGATTCTAAAAAGGTAAATTAGACATTAGAAAAGGACTTTTGTGGGGCTGGAGAGATGGCTCAGCGGTTAAGAGCACTGACTGCTTTTCCAGAGGTTCTGAGTTTAATTCTCAGCAACCACATGGTGGCTCACAGCCATCTGTAACGAGATCTGATGCCCTCTTCTGGTGTGTCTGAAGACAGCTACAGTGTACTCACATATATAAAAAAATAAATAAATACATAAAATAAATAAATCTTTTTTTAAAAAGGAAGTGGCTTTTGCACACACAAGACCTGCACAGGTTTAAACCAGACAAAATTCCAGCAATGAGAGGAGCAAGTGCAAAAGCCCCACCCTTAACCAAGAAGCTATTTTCAAGCAAGAGCTTCAAGACAAAGGAAAACTCAGTTTCCTCCAGTGGAATGTTACTGAGTGTTTCAACCACAGGCCAAGGCACATTCCATGCCCAGTAGCAGTTGGGCAGCAAAAGCAGATCCCAAGATGAGGGATATTGTTTTGTTTGTTTGTTTGTTTGTTTGTTTGTCTTTATTCTTTTGAGTTTTCATTTGTTTCAGTTTCATTTTGGAGTGGTGGTGTTTATTTTGAGAGAGAGTGGGAGAAGAAGAAAAGGAAGAGTTGATGAGGAAAGATTTTGGGGAGAGGTTGGTAAAGAGGAAAGACTATGAACTTTATTCATATATTGAATAGAAAACATTTTAATTAAAAAATAAAGGAAAAGACTTTGCTTTAAATTTTACTTTATTGTCTCTTTGCTCTCTACTCCAGAAAAAAGTATAAGGAAAACGTTTCCCAATAAATCCCTTTTCCAAAAGTTACCAATAATTCTTTAAAACCCTAATGCACATGCTAATTGTAGAGGCTGTTGACTTTCCTCTTCCAAATGATAATATAAATCTAGTGAAAGGGTTTATACCCAAACAAAGCAAGGAGGCTGTGCCGTTGGCACTGTGTCTAATTAGTCTGTTATTCTGCGTGTGTGTGAAGCAGGGAGGTGCACGTAAAGGCTGAGCCTGGCATGCTCAGAGCATCTCCAAGGCCACTCACTCTTCCCTTCCCTGACCTCTCAGGACCACCCGCATTCTCTCCATCCTCCATGTCTCAGACGCTGCCCTGCCCTGACTCCTTCTCTGCTGTCTCTATTTATGGATAAGCTTCTAGTTGTTGCTGCAGTAACTGAAAACTTGGCACAGGGTTTATTCTGGTCTCTTTGCCATTTTCTTTTTCACATTCTGTCTCCAGATGAAATAAATTCATCTAATGGCTTCAGTTACTAATTACCCTGCTTTCCTAGTTCAAGCCTGAAGCCTTTACCTAGACCCTGGTCTAAATGGGTATCAACCCTCTCCAGGTGAATGTTTGCACACTGTTTCAGGAGTGAATTCTTCTCTTATACTCCCCTGAGACTTCCAAAGCTAGCTTCCCTTTCAGTGACCTTTAAGTGCTCATAATCTATGCTTCTTACTCAGCCACTCAGTATAAATACAGCCCATGGCACTTTTGTGTTATAATAGAAGTGAATGCAGTAGTTTTAAGAGAGACCATATCATCTTCAAAGCCAAAAAAAAGTCATCCTCTTTGATAGCAATATACACATGTAGCTACCGATTCTAGAGGCAAAACCTACACATTCTCCCGGCAAAGACTGTGTGGAGCTGGGGTGGCTATGTAGTCTAGAGGCAGAGCATTTACTTAGCCTGCATTAATCCCCAACACCACTCATACGCTTCCAAAAAGGGATACCATTGCTCTTTATGGCCCTGTTGTAAAATTAATAACTGTGAAGAACTTCAACATCTGGAAAGACTAACTTAGCAGTTATACACCATACTATCCAACAGTGTTTTGTGCCAGAGTCCTGCTTGGCCATGTGAGGGACAGTGTAACATGATTCCCACGCCTGGATCAGAGCCAAGAAGGCGTGAGCCACATGAGTGTTGACATTTGCATTAGGCATAAGACTTTGTATAATAATGTACATATTTTCATGTTATCCCTTTAGGGACTACTCCCCCAGGTTAACATTAATGATTCCATGATAATCAGAGTCAGCAAGAGTCCAGAAGCTGGGGGTATGGCTAATCTCTTAGCAAAATGGTAAAAAGCCTTAAGGCTGTGGGAAAGAACTCTGAAAATACAAGTTTAAGACTATATAATATTTAAACTATGCAAAATGAATTGTATAAGGTGCTTCACAGATCTAATGGAACAGAGGCAGCTGTACTATGAGCCAACTTGTTGGAAAGAAACTAGGAATGGAGATAAAGAGATTTAGGGAGTGGTGATCTTAGGGCAAGATCCCACCCAACTAAGTGTTTGTGCTTAGAAAGACAAGCAAATTCCTGTCAAGGCCAGCCTGCGGCATCTCTAGGCCCAGGCTTAGCAGAAATGATAAATTCAGGACAGGATCTCACCCAGCTAACTTACTGTCTGTACTGTCTGTGCTTAACAGAGGCAGGTAAATCTCTGAATTCATTTGGAATGTAAAAAAAAAAAAAAAATGCATCCCTGTCTCTTTCTAAGAATCAAGGAACTGGAATGATGAAATGCTGATTTGTACGGTAATCAAAAGGGAACCTAGGGCAGTGACTGAATTGATATGTAAATAAAAAACTGGAAAAAAAACTGGGCATTTGAAATGCAAGAGATGAACTATCTAGAGAGTTTTTAGAACTGCAAAGAGAAGCTGCACAGAAAGAGCAATCTGGAAAGCTATCTCAAGTTGAACATAGACTGCCAGCCTCCCAGGATTTGGTTTGAGTTGTTTGTTTCACTGATCCCAGAAACCCCTTCTCTTAGTAACCTTTCTCCAAGCCAAAGCTGGTCCTTGGCAGTTCTGTACTTATTACATGAAAACACAGTGCCAAGATGCATAGTAAAGTGGGATTAAAAGACAACCATACCAAATAAGGTGATTAACCTCATTTATATCACATAAACAAATACAAAAATAGTGTCTGTGCATGTATATTTTATCTGTGTGTATAAGTTTCTAACAGGATTAGAATAAAAACCAGTAAGTGGTTAAAGCAACACCTCCCAGAAAGGGTAGTAAAATAGAAGAGTATCATCAAGCCAACCTTTTGTATTTTGTACACACCTGTGACTTTTAGTGAGGCAACATCTTCTACCACAGCTACCCCGAAGAAAGTACAAAAAAAACATGAAAAATATTTTTGCTTAGTGAAGGTTAGTAAGGGTTTGCAAGACAGTTTACTAGCATGAGCTATTCATTGCTGGATGTTGGCATGGTTTCAGTAAAAAACATGTGTTTCCATGTGTTTTAAGGTTGCTCCCCCCCAACTGATTGTGTTGTTTGGAAATATTATAGAGGTTTTAGAATATGAAGACTTGCTAGAGAAGTGGCCACTGGGAGCAGCCCTTGAGATGTACAGCCTGGCCCCACTTTCTGTCCCATCTATGCTTCCTGATCCACCTGACAAACCAGCTGCCACAGCTAGAAACAGCTCCTGTCACTATGTCGTTCCCACCAAGATGGACAAATCATGAGCCAAAACTTCCACCCGAAGTGGCTATTCCTGGTTGCCAATTTGACTATATCTGGAATGAACCACAATCCAGAATTGGAAGGCTCACCTGTGATCCTGATCTTGAGGCTGGAGATACAAGTTTCTAACCTGGATATTGGCATGGAGATCTTGAGGCATAATGGCTATGAATCCCAGGACACTAAGGCAAGGAGATCCCTGAGTTCAACGTCATCTGGGACAAATCAATTCCCAAATCCAGGCATGGTGGTACACACCTTTAATCTGGGACACACCTTCTGTTGGAGACCAACATAACTCTCTCTCTTTCTCTCTCTCTCTCTCTCTCTCTCTCTCTCTCTCTCTCTCTCTCTCTCTCTCTCTCTCTCTCTCTGCCTGCTTGCCTTGAGAGACTTAGCATCTGCTAGATCCATGGACTTTCATTCACAGCTACTGCTGACCATTGTTGGAGAGTTGGACTATAGACTGTAAGTCACCAAAAAATTCCTTGCTATATAGAGACTACCATAAGCTCTGTGACTCCAGAGAACCTGGACTAATACACACCCTTAAGTCACTTCTTGCCAATATCTGGCTGTAGCAATGATAAAAACAGCTACTGTAAATGTCACCAAACAATAACATAGATAAAACCTAGAAAGCCACTTGATTTTCTGCTTTTATAAATGAAGTATTAAGATGGCACTGCTTGTATGTTTGCTTGTAATGTCTATTACCATTCCTAAGCTTCAGGAACAATGCTGGGTAGCTGACACAAATTGGCTCTCAAAGCCAAAGATTTTAATATCTAATCTCTTAGATAAAGAAGTTTGCAACCTCTACTCTAGAACAACGTCAAGGACACATCATTTTACTCTGTGTGTCTGTGAGTATCTGTCTATGTGTGTCTGTGTTTGTCTCTGTGTGTTTGTGTGTGTGAGTAAGAGAGAGAGTGTGTGTATATGTGTGATTGTGTGTGTGTGTGTGTGTGTGTGTGTGTGTGTGTGTGTGTGTGTGTGTAGAGACCAAAAGTCAATCTAAGATGTCATTCCTCAGAAGTCATCCACTTTGAGTTTTTAATTTAAATCTTATTGGATATTATCTGTATTTACATTTCAAATGTTATACCCTTTCCCCAGACTCCCCTCCCTCCTCTACCTCAACTTGCTTCCATGAAGGTGCTCTCTCTCCCAATCACCCTCTTCACCTCAGTGCCTTGACTGGTTGATAATGTTGTTTTTCCCACGAGGTTGCAAACCTTTCAGCTCCTTCAGTCCTTTCTATAGCTCTTTCATTGGGGTCCCAGTGCACAGTCAAATGGTGAGATGCAAGCATGCTCCTCTGTATCTATATGACTCTGGCAGAGCCTCTGAGGAGGCATCCATATCTGGTTCCTGTCAGTAAACACTTCTTGGCATCAGCAATAGTGCTTGGGTTTGGTGGCTGCATATGAGGTGGTTCCCCAGGTGAGGCAGTCTCTGGATGATCTTTACTTCAATCCCTGTTCCTCTATTTTACCTTGTATTTCTTCCCATGAGTGTTTTGTTCACCCTTTTAAGAAAAACTGAGGCATCCACACTCTGGCCTTCCTTCTTTTTGAGCTTCTTACATTCTGTGGATTTTGGGGGGGGGGGCAGTATTCCATGCTTTTAGGGCTAGTATCCACTTATAAGTGAGTACATACCATGTGTGTTCTTTTGTGACTAGGTTACCTCACTCAGGATGATAGCTTCAAATTCCATCCATTTGCCTAGGAATTTCATGAAGTCACTGTTTTTACTAGCTGAGTAGTACTCCATTGTGTAAATGTACCACAATTTATGTATCCATTCCTCTGTTAAAGAACATCTGGGTTCTTTCCAGCTTCTGGCTATTATAAATAAGGTTTCTATGAACATTCTTGAGCATGTGTCTTTGTTAGATATTGAAGCTTCTTTTTGGTATATGCACAGAAGTGGTATAGCTGGGTCCTCAAGTAGTACTATGTCCAATTTTCTGAGGAACTGCCAGACTGATTTCCAGAGTGGTTGTACCAGTTTAAAAACCCACCAAAAGTGTAGGAGTGTTCCTTTTTCTCCACATCTTTTCCAGCATCTGCTATCGTTTGAGTTTTTTAACTTAGCCATTCTGACTGGTGTGAGGTAGAATCTTAAGATTGTTTTGATTTGCATTTCCCTGATGATGGGATGTTGAGCATTTATTTAAGTGCTTCTTGGTAATTTGGTATTCCCCAGTTAAGAATTCTTTGTTTAGCTCTATACTCTATTTTTAATAGAATTATTTGCTTCTCTAGAGTCTAACGTTTCGAGTTCTTTATATATATTGGATACTAGTTCTCTATCAGATGTAGGATTGGTGAAGATCTTTTACCAATCTGTTGGTTGCCTTTTGACAGTGTCTTAGGCCTTACAGAACCTTTGCAATTCCATGATGTCCCATTATTCGATTTTTGATCTTAGAGCACAAGCCATTGGTGTTCTGTTTAGGAAAATTTCCCCTGTGCCTATGTGTTCTAAGCTCTTCCCCACTTTCGCTTCTATTAGTTTCAGTGTACCTGGTTTTACGTGGAGGTCTTTGATCCATTTGGTCTTGAGCTTTGTACAAGGAAATAAGAAAGAATCGATTTGCATTCTTCTGCATGCTGACTTCCAGTTGGACCAGCACCATTTGTTGAAGAGGCTGACCATTTTCCATTGACTGCTTTTAGCTTCTTTTTCAAAGATCAAGTGACCAAAGGTATGAGGGTTCATTTCTGGGTTATTGATTCCATTGATCTACATGGTTGTCTCTGTACCAATACCAGGCAGTTATTATCACAATTGATATGTAATACAGCTTGAGGTCAGAGATGGTGATTCCCCTGGAAGTTTTTTTATTATTGAGAATAGATTTTGATATTCTGGGTATTCATCCTTTCAATCCATGAGCATGAGAGATCTTTCCATCTTCTGAGACCTTCTTCAATTTCCTTCTTCAGAGACTTGAAGTTCTTGTCATACAGGTCCTTCACTTGCTTGGTTACAGTCACCCCAAGGTATTCCATAGTCTTTTTGACTATTGTGAATGGTGTCAATTCTCTAATTTCTTTCTCTTCCTTTTTGTCCTTTGAGTAGAGGAAGGCTACTGATTTGTTTGAGTTAATTTTATATCCAGCCACTTTGCTGAAGTTGTTTATCATCTGTAAAAGTTCTCTGGTGGAATTTTTGGGGTCACTTATATATACTATCATATAATCTGCAAATAGTGATTTTTTTTTACTTCTTCCTTTTCAATTTGTATCTCTTTGACCTCTTTTTGCTGTCTGATTACTCTGACTAGTACTTCCAGCACTATATTGAATAGGTAGGGAGAGAATGTACAGCCTTGACTAGTCCCTGATTTTAATGGAATTGCTTCAAGTTTCTCACCCTTTAGTTTGATGCTGGCTAATGGTTTGCTGTATATTGCTTTTACTATGTTTAAGTATGAGACTTGAATTCCAGACTCTTCCAAGACTTTTAACAAGAAGTGGTGTTGAACTTTGTCAAATGCTTTCTCAGCATCTAGAGAAATGATTGTGTAGTTTTTTTTCTTTGAGTTTGTATCTATAGTTGATGACATTCATGGATTTCCATGTATTGACCCATCTTTGCATCCCAGGAATGAAGCCTACTTGATCATGGTGTATGATTGTTTTAATGTGTTCTTGGATTCAGTTTGCAAAAATTTTATGGAGTATATTTGCATCAATGTTCATGAAGGAAATCGATCTAAAGTTTTCTTTCCTTGTAGGGTCATTGTGTGGTTTAGAAATGAGCATAATTTGGGCTATGAAGAATGAGTTGGGTAGTATTCCCTGTGTTTCTATTTTGTGAAATATTTTAAAGAGTATTGGTATTAGGTCTTCTATGAAGGTCTGATAGAATTCTGCACTAAACCTATGAGGTCCTGGGCTATTTTGCTGGGGGTGGGGGGAAGGCTTTTGATGACTGCTTCTATTTCTTTAGAGGGTATGGGGCTGTTTAGATGGTTTATCTGATCCTGATTTAACTATAGTACCTGGTATCTGTCTAGAAATTGTCCATTTCCTCTAGATTTTTTAGTTTTGTTGAGTATAAGGTTTTGTAATAGGATCTAATAGTTTCTTAAATTTTCTCAATTTCTGTTGTTATGTTTTCCCTTTCATTTCTGATTTTGTCAATTTGAATACTCTCTCTGTGCCCTCTAGTTTGTCTGGCTAAGGGTTTATCAATCTTCCTGATTTTCTCAAAGAACTAGCTCCTGGTTTTATTGATTCTTTGTATAGTTCTTTTTGTTTCCTTTTGGTTGATTTCAGCTCTGAGTTTAATTATTTTCTTCTGTCTACTCCTCTTGGGTGTATCTGCTTCTTTTTGTTCTAGAGCTTTCAGGTGTGCTGTCAAGTTGTTAATGTATGCTCTCTTCTGTTTCATTTTGGATGCACGCAGAGCTATGAGTTTTCCTCTTAGCACAGCTTTCATTATATCCAATAAGTTTGGATATGTTGTGCCTTCAATTTTGTTAAATTCTAAAAATATTTTATTTCTTTCTTTATTTCTTCGTTGACTAAGCTATCATTGAGTAGAACATTATTTAGCCTCCATGTCTATGTGGGCTTTTTGTTATTTTTGTTGTTATTGAAGACCAGCCTTAGTCCATGGTGATCTGATAGAATGCATGGGATTATTTTCATCTTCTTGTATCTGTTGAGACCTGTTTTGGGACCCACTATAAGGTCAGTTTTAGAGACGGTGACATGAGGTATTGAGAAGAAAGTATATCCTTTTGTTTTAGGATAAAATATTCTATAAATGTCTGTTAAATTCATTTGGTTCATAACTTCTGTTAGTTCACTGTGTCTCTGTTCAGTTTCGGTATCTATGATCTGTTTATTGATGAGAGTGGGGTGTTGAAGTTTCCCACTATTATTGTGTGTGGTGTAATACATGTATTGAACTTTAATAGAGTTTCTTTTATGAATGTGGATGTTCTTGTATTTGGAGCATAGATGTTCAGGATTGAGAGTTTGCCTTGATAAATTTTTGTTTTGATGATTAAAAAGTATCCTTCCTTGTCTTTTTTGATGACTTAGTTGAAAATCTATTTTATTCGATATTAGGATGGCTATTCCAGCTTGTTTCTTGGAACCATTTGCTTGGAAAGTTTTTCTAAACCTTTTACTCTAAGGTGGTGCCTGTCTTTGTTGCTGAGATGAGTTTCCTGTATGTAGCAAAATACTGGATCCTGTTTACATATCAAGTCTGATATTCTATGTCTTTTTATTGGAGAATTGAGTCCATTGATGTTAATGGATATTAAGCAATAGTGATTATTGATGGATATTAAGCAATAGTAATTGTTGATGGATATTAAGCAATAGTGATTGTTTCCTACTATTTTCATTGTTAGAAGTAGAGTTATGTTTATGTGCTTTTCTTCTTTGGTGTTTTTTTGTTTTTTTGGTTTTTTTTTTTTTTTTTTTTTTTTTTTTTTTTTTTTTTTTTTTTTTTTTTTGCAAGAGAATTAGTTTCTTGATTTTCCTAGGGTGAAGTTTCTCCCTTTGTGGTGGAGTTTTTCTTCTATTATTCTTTGTAGAGCTGGATTTGTAGACAGATATTGTGTAAATTTAGTTTTGTCCTGGAATATCTTGGTTTCTCCATCTATGGTGATTGAGAGTTTTCCTGGATATAGTAACCTGGGCTGGAACCTTGTGTTCCCTTAGAGTCTGTATGATGTCAGTCCAGGATCTTCTAACTTTCATAGTCTCTGTTGAAAAGTCTGGTATAATTTTGATCAGTCTACCTTTACATGTTACCTGTCCTTTCTCTCTTACTGCTTTTACTATTCTTTCTTTGTTTTGAACATTTGGCGTTTTGACTATTATGTGTTGAGAAGAATTTCTTTTCTGGTCCAGTCTATTTGGGGTTCTGTAAGCTTTTTGTTTGTTCCTGGTCATCTTTTTTTTTTTTTTAGCTTAGGGATGTTTTCTTCTGTAATTTTGTATAAGGTATTTACTGGACCTTTCAGTTGGGAGTCTTAGCTCTCCTCTACACCTATTATCTTTAGGTTTGGTCTTCTCATTATGTCCTGGATTTATTGGATATTTTGGGTTAGAATCTTTTTTATTTTTGCATTTTCTCTAGCTGTTGTGTTAATGACTTCTATGCTATCTTATGCTCCTGAGATTCTCTCCTCCATCCTTTGTATTCTGTTGGTGATGCTTGCATCTGTGACTCCCAATGTCTTCCCTAAGGTTTTCCAACTTCAGGGTTGTCTCCTTTTGTGATTTCTTCATTGTTTCTATTTCTGTTTTTAGTTCCTTTACCTGTTTATTTGTGCCTTCCTGTATCTCTTTAAGTGATTTTTGTGTTTTTTGTGTTTCCTATTTAAGAGCTTCAACTTGTTTGTATGTGTTCTCCTGGCTTTCCTGTACTTCTTTAAGTGTGCTATTTATCTGCTTCTCAAGGATCTCCAACATCATCACGAAGTATGATTTTAAGTTTAAATCTTGTTTTTCTGGTGAGTTGGGAAATCCACTATTTGCAGTGGTTGGAAAACAGGGTTCTGATGTTGCCAGGTTGTCTTGTTTTATGTTCCTTAGAGTCTTGAGCATGCCTCTTGCCATCTTGTTATAGGAGATGCTAGGTAATTGTTGTCTTTTATGGGGGCTTGTCTCTCTTGTGGGTCTGTGGGCCCGTGGTCTCCAGAGAGAGATTTTCTTGGGTGTTTGGCTCTCTAGATAGGTTGTGTGTTCAATGGCAGTGCCCAGTCCTAATGCAACTGGACCGGGTCTGGCCTTTGGCCAGAAGTGTGCACTCACAGGCAGCACCACAGCCTGCCGTGTGAGAGTTCTGGGAGGTCTCTCCAGGGGTAGACAGTGGGGAGGGGATATTGGCTCACCACTCAACTGCTCAGGAGTGAGAACCCTCCTGCAGCTCTGTTAAGCACCCAGTGACCTGTGGGCAGGCCGCTGGTCCTGATGAAACTGGGCCGGAAGTCTCCATTTTGATTTCTGAGTGAGTCTCTCACTAGTACCTGGAACTTACCCATCAGGCTAGGTTGGCTGGCCAGGGACTGTCATATGCTTCTATCTCTCTCCCCAGCCTGGGGCTTACAGGCACTGCCACCACATCCAGCTGTTGTACGTGCATTCTGGGAATTTCAAGCTCAGGTTCTCCAGTTTGTACATACAACAAGTGTTTTAGTGACCAAACTATAGCCCAAAAAAGTCAAATGAAAACTCAAGTGGCTCAGACTCCATGCTGGCCTTGCTGTGGCTAGAATCTAATCAACTTAAACAGCGTGAACAACACCTATAAAAGCAAGAGAGATAGTAAACGAGTCTTTTTATTTATTTTTTTTCACAAAGCTCTTGGCCTGTACTTTGCCTTGTTTAATGTCGATGTAATTTTGTTTTTTTAATTTGGGCAGCATTTTGGTTGGATTACATTTTCTCTATCTCTAGACAAAACCATTGTATCTCCTCTATGAATTGAAAAGGCACAATTGACCTTATATGGCTATGGTTCTCAGCCAGCCACAGATTATATGTTCTGTTCTGTGTACATAGAAGCAGAGGTTGTAGATCTTTAAATTGTTTAAAGAATTACTACCATTAGATTTTTAAATATTCAAAGTAGTTTGAATTGCTATAAAATGAAGGTAAACAAAGTCTCTACTTTCTTGTCCAACAGAATAAGCCAGTAGAATTAGTAGACAGTTTCTTCAGCATGTGACAAAAAGCAAGAAGATGGCAATACCTGACTTGGAGCTCACTGCTTCGTGCAGAAGGCAGGAGTCTAGAAGTTCACCAAACAGTCAGTCTAGCCAATTGGAGAGCTCCAACCTCAGTGAGAAAAGCTGTCTCAAAAAATGAAGTAGGGGGACAGGAGAGATGACTCAGCCATAAAGAGCCCTTTTTTTCTCTAACCAGGGTTTGCATCTATGCAGGGTAGCTCAACTACCTGGAACTCTGGGTCTAGAGGATCTGATACCTTCTTCTAGCTCCTCAGGTGTTTACATATGTGTGCACATACTAATACAAACAGGTACATACATGTCTTTTGTTTTAAAAAATGAGGTGGAGAGCAATAGAAGATACTCAGTGTCAACCTCTGGCCTCTACACATGCACACAAAGGCATGTGCACCCCCACATACATACATACACACACAGCCCAACTAAAATAATCAAATAAAATAAGGGAGTTGTTATCAATGATACAATTCTACCCATCTGTTTGTAGCTTGGTCCGTTTGTGTTGCAATAACAAAAGGACACCTAAGCCTAGGAGTCTGTAAGAAACAGATTACTTCCCACAGTTACAGAGGCCAGGAGGTTGAAGGTCAAGTGGGTGTATGAGGTCTGTTCGCTATGTCCAAGGTAATGCCTTGTCCCTGCATGTTCCAGATGAACATATAGAAAGAGATGCTGAAAGCCATAGTGGCTAGTTTCTCTAGCTTCTTTCAGAATAGCATCTATCTACTCCTGAACACATTGGTAACTTAATTACCCACCGCTAACAAAGATCTCATCACTTACTGCTATCACCATGGAGATTAAGTTTCAGTATGAATTTTGGAGAAGGTACACTCAAATGACATAAGCTTGGACGAACTGCCAGCCTCTCTAAGCTTAGGTTTTACCAAAAGCAACATGAGGCCGTCGCAGAGCTTGCTCTACAGAGATGGTGTAACAGCTGCAGGAGATGGTACGCACAGAGTGCATTGCAGGAGATGGTACGCACAGGGTGCATTGCAGGAGATGGTACGCACAGGGTGCATTGCAGAGTTATTGGTACTCATCCATAAAGACCCATTGCACTAAGTATGCAAACAAGGAAAGGGCCTCAACCAATTGTACGTCAACTGCAGAAGGAATAGGACCATAACAAATACAGTCACAAAGAGTTTAAAGGGAAGTTCAACAAGCCAACTTACAACCACGGGTGTCTAACTTTTGGATGTTTTAATATGAATGCTGTTATCTACAAATTACTCACATTCATGTCTACCCTGGTTCTCAGGATTCTATGGCCTCACACCAGAAAACAACTAGAGAGATTGAATAAAATTCACATATATACACACACATGCACATGCACACACGGTGTTATCTAATAACAAAATAACTTAGACTAGATTTCCAAGGTATAAATAGAAATGTATTTCCCATAATGCTGGAAGTTGAGCTATTGAGATTTTTGTGACAACACGGTCAGATGTTAATAAGGGTTGTGTCCCTGACATGCAGATGGTCACCTTCTCCTTGTTTCATCTGTGGACACCTAGCTCTCTTCTGTCTCTTAACATGGGGCTAATCCTTCATGAAAACCTGGCCTTCAAGATTACACAGAGCTCTAATTATTGGCAAAAAGCTTGTCTCCAAGAACATCAGAGCAGGTGGTAAGAGATCAACAGGGAAGTGGCAGGTGACACAAAAACTTCACGCCCTCTTGCCCCTAAAAACGTGTGTTCTTCTCACATTAAAATTTTCTTATTCCTCCCAACAGGCCCACAAGTCTTAGCTCATTTAATAAAAAGTTGAAAGTCTAAAGTCATTTAAATATCATCTAAGTCAGAGTTAAATGAAACCCCCCCCCCAAAAAAAAAATGGTCTTGAGGCAAATCCCTGTGTAGCTGGGTCCCTGTAAAGCTAGAGTTGCTACATGCTTCCAAACAACAGCCCTGAAGAGGCACAGAACAGGGCTCCCATCCAAAAGGAAGAACTCCCCCAAACGGGGAGGAGTGATGGATTCCACAGAAGGCAGTGGGGAGAATTCCAGTGGATCTTAATTAAGACGAAGGCACTAACTTTGGTGTCACTCTTGGACTGCCAAGCCTTCTTTCACGGCAATGTGACCTCAACACCTCTGGAAGTGCCGGTCCCAGAGGCAGCACAGAGGCCTGCTCGAATCCAGAGGCAATCCCAATCATTGACAGTGAGATGCTCACAGACTTCCTTGGGCCTGCGGTGACAGTGGCGACTCTCACTTGATTAATGGTCTATGCATCATCACCTTGGGGTCCTTCCTCCCTTCCCTTGAACAATAACTCACAGAGGCTACTGAATAGCTCTACTGTCCTTAATGCCACCCTTTGGCTTGGGACTTGTGTGTCTACCTTGGTAGTTCTTTGCCCCCTCTTTTTACAACTCACATTGCTTTGTTCATGCTTTGGTAGTGAAAACACTAAATATTCTATTAAATATGAAACTGTTCTCCTACATACCAAGACAATACTTCAATATGTAATGCACTTCAGGGTGGGGGCTGTATGCACTTGCGTACACATCACATGAGTAGAGGTCAGAGGCCAATTTCTCAGAAACCTTCTTTTTGTTTGTTTGTTTGTTTGTTTGCTTGCTTGCTTTTTGCTTGCTTGTTGAGATGGGATCCCTGGCTGGTCTGGAACCACCAGTAGGCTAGATTAGTTGGCAAAAAGCCCCAGAGATTTCCTGATCTCTAACTTCCCAGCCTGGGGACAAATGCCTGTCAACCCACCTGGTGTTTTCTTTTCTCTTCTTTTTCCTTAGTTCTTTTTTAAAAATGTGTTCTCTGGGGCTATGACACAGATTCTTGTCCTTTCAGCACATTGCTGACTGTGCTGTCCCCCCAGCCCAAAGCCTGTGAATTCAACACTATCTAAGACTGATTTCAAGTGTCCAGAACAAACAAAAGGAATGATCTTTAGAGTTGAGTTTCTAAACCTGAACCTAATCCAAAACAATGTAAATGTCCTAATCCTGACAGTATGGGGTGGGGTGGAGAAGGGACTCCCTGTCCTGGCTGGTCCCAGTTAAAGTCATGCCTTCGGGCTGCTTGCTTCCTCATGCTCTTTGTTTTTGTTGCCTCTTCACTCTCTTTTCTGGAAACAGACAGCTAAAGTCTTGATCATATTCAGGTTAGACATCTCTGGAATGTACCATCAGAGGACACTCAGCATCTGGTTATTCCATTGTAACGCTAAGAGTAGAGGTTTCTCAGCTCTCCAATGACATGGTCAACAGCAACTGAGCTACATCATGCATTAAATGCTCTTTGATGGGGTAGCCTGGGGGATTGAGGGACTAGATCCAACATTATTAGCATATGAAAACACCTGCGAGCCATCCACGGTCATGCACTTTGGAATACAATTGACCCTGGAGCACCACAGTTTTAAACTACATGTGCCCTCTTGTAAGTGAAAGTTGAGTTTGCCAACCTAAAAACAGGCTAGAATTTTTTTTAAATACAAAAAGGCGTACCATAAATGCACAAAAATATGTAGAAAACGCTCTGGCTTGTTGTGCACTATCATAAAAGACACATGAATGGTGTGAGAAGTTAAAATTTAAATAAAAATACATGCAAACACTAATAGACTGCATAGTGCCTTTGGCCACAGGATGTTTAAAACTATGGTTTAACTGTCATGCATTTTGTACTAACATAGAAACTTAGACAGCATCACCTATTGTTAGATGACAAGAGTGGCCAATGTCTGCTTAAAGCCTGTGTGATGCTGGTCATCTCCTGTGAGCAGTTGTGTTTCCAGAAAACTGTGTACACAGTAAACGTGGCTGTCCTGGCATGTACGCATTTTTAGTATATATTATACATGTGTAATTAAAAACAATTGAAATGTAAACAGCTCTTTATTTCTGTTACTGGCTAGACTCCTGATCAACAGTAGGCTAGTCATGGCTGAATGCTAGAGAATCTATTTGACAGCTAGAGCAGAAAGTGACCCAGGGACAGCCAAGCAACAGCCTCAGTGTCATCATATCCTGCATCAATCAGATTTGCTTTTGAAAACAAAGCACTTACCAGACAGTTCTAAGCAACGCAGCTCAGGCTAAAGGTGCTGCCTGGCTCTCCAACCCAGCTCGTCACAGGCTCCAGATGAACTGTGCTAATAGTCTTCAGCCTCTTGTTGCCTGTACATGTCCCTTCTTTCCTTCCTTTGTCTTTGTGGTTCTCTGACTCCTTCATGGTCTTCTTCCTGCTGAAAAAAAGAAAGAGAAAAAGAAAATGCTGAGACTCTGGTGCTTTACCATGGGCTGAGTTTGAAGATCCGGGAAGTTTAGCAAGTGTGAGATAGGTTTGCCGATCTGAACTATGAAGTAAACGTACATGAATGTGTGCCTTAGGAAATATGAGCGCTTGGCTCTTAAGGGCTGTCTTGAGTACGTCTTAATCTACAGTTGTTTATTAAATCAATATGATTCCCTGCCAGGCAAAGTCACTGTAAGCCTGGACAAGAATGCTCACTTAACAAGCAGGGGAAGGCAGAAGGAAGACAAGCTTCCCTGAAGTCTAGAAAACCATCAAGCCTGAATGTACCTTTCAGGGAAGACAAACAACTTTTGAAGGTCAAGCTCAGAAAATTTGGCAAAGGATACTAATTGGATACCCTTAGGAAGTACTAAACAGGGAGAACAGAGGAGGCAAGAATATTGTGCTACAGGGAAGGGAAAGCTGGCAGATGTTAATTTAAACACAAAGATTAATTAGAGTTCACTGGGGCCATTGCCCTCAAAGGAAAACAGAAAAGGTTAAATTTGCAGCCACAAGGAGAGTCTACGGGGTCTCCCCTAGAATGGGGTAGGGCTTTGGAGGCTTCCATAAGCGTATTTTTGGATATGAAGGTCTTTCTTAGTCAACTCACTTTATACATAACAGAACACACAGCAATACGGGTTTTTATCTGCAAATGAAGAAGTGTTGTTTCTTCCTGGCAAACCAGGCATGGTATAATGTATTCCTTTAACCTTTCCAAGTGCATAGTTCATGAGCTCCAAGTATGTCACCACTGCTGTGTAGCTCCCACTAGTGAATCCCAGAGCCTTGGTATCACCCAAACTAAACCTCTTAAATGCATAAAACAGTAAGCCCCAGGAGTTACTAGTTTAACTTCTCTATAGTTTTGACTATTCTAGGTTCTTTTTATAAATGCGATCATGGTGTTAAATTAAAACAAACAAGCAAACAGTCACAGAGCACAGAAACACGTTCGAAATGGACTCACTCCGGCTGAAGTCCACGTCATTAAGCAGAAGCTAAGCTGTTATCTGACCTTTGGGGGGTCTGTTAAACATCATGTGCTCAGTGTGTGAAGCCATCTGCACTCAAGCCTGACACCCAAGGTCACCTTTCACCCACGCACTTACACACAAACAAACACGTTTCCCAAATAGGCCAGTTAGCTGGGATTCTTCCTCTCCATAGATTTAACACAAACACTAACCTGAAGTAACTTAATGTTACCCATGCAGGTGCCTTCCTGTGTCTTTCGGACCCAACTTTAGAAAGAACAGGCCAATATCTGTTCTGTTCCTGTGATCCTCAGCCTTTCTCTGGCTACAACACCAGCCTTGTCTGCCCATTTTACATACGCATGCAGGGCTGGAATTGCTAGACCCTTGTGATTTTATGTATAATTGTTTGGGGGCATCGCTGGCCTTCCACTGCCGCTGCCCACAGTAGACAGGAGTTTGCCTCTCAGCATCCAGCCCATACGGCTTATTCTCTAGTTTGACTTATGTTTAAATAGTGACCATCCTAAGGGGTAGAAAAGAGAAATTCTTAAGGCTTAGTCCATACTACAGTGAGACCAGCAAGCGGTGGGAATGCTAAGGGTGCTGTAACAAAGACTGGCATGTCTGACAGTTGGTGCACTGTCCCAGAGCCTGGGCGAGGGGTGAGCAGGCTTGAGATCCAGTACATTGCACGTCCCGAGTTATGAGCAGTCTTCTGCAAGCAGGCAGTAAGTTTTCTTCCTGGAAAATAATATCAGCTTGCCAAGCTGCCGCCACCAAAGCTAACCCTTCAGAGCAGACTGAGACAGTTAGTGTGGGTCCTTCCTGGAGAAACTCCAGATAAACACCAGATTAGTGGACAGGGTAATGCTGCTCCGACAGGGAAGAATATTAAAATTCTTTCCACCGAGGTGTTCTGCTGATCTCTGTGACAGTTTTACAAAATGGCTCCTGACAAGTGGGGTCTCTGAGCCCTCGCTTTTCCGTCGGGACTCCGTGGCTAACAAGCTTGAGCAGCAGGTCCAGGGGCCACTGTCTGGACCTAGGCCTTAAGGAGGTGGCAGCTTCTACTTGCTCCCTCTTGGGGCATTTGTTCTTGGAATCTAGCCACCACATTGTGAGCTGTTGCTAACGTTCGTTCCCAGGGCTGAGGCATAAGTCCTGTCTCCCCTTCTCCTGGAGGTCCCAAGAACAAAGTGAGGCTCAATTTTAATATAGATACTGTGGGGAAACAATGAGACTCTTGGGCGTCCATAAGGCTAAGTCTCCTTTCTGCCCAGGAGCCCTGGTCTCTCCTCCCACTCCCCCATCTTATCCTGCAGTCTGTGATGAAAACATTCTCTTCTGGAGAAGTGGGTGTCCCCACTGTCATTGCAACTTTCAGACATGATCATTTCTTGGAGTATACTCTAGAACCTTCCACAGGCTCCCCAGCTCTCCTCTTTGTCTTGGGCTAAGGCTCTGTAGTCGAGCACACTTGAGCCAAGGACAAGCTGTCCACCCGGGTTCTATGACTTCCTCTAAGGAGAATACTAACGATGTAAGCGACAGGGGACAAAGGACACAAAGCCCTTGTTCCCTGGCTTCTCCTGCTGATGAAACTCACCTGTACTCACACTGCTTGCGAGTGTCTTGAATTTCTGCCTAAAACCCAGCACAACCATGTGTCTGGTCTGTTACTCTACTTTAACCCTACCCATTCTAGGCTAACCCCCCGACTTCTTCTCAGGAAGGAAATAGTTAAAGATCCCTGCCCTTCAGGGCCTGGCGGGGGCAGCATTGCAGCTTGGTGGCTGCTCCCTGCAGGGCAGGCGGGATAGCGCTCCTGCAGTTCGGTTCCAGAGTAGAGGGAAAGGTCTGGGAGCCTGTGGAGCCTAAGGAGCGTCGCGGGAGGCGTGTTTCTCCGGAGTTTGCTTTTCCTCGGGAGCCTAGCGCGCGCGCCCGGGCCCGCGCGCACACACACCCATCCCCTCTGATCTGGCAACAGTGTCTAGGAGGTGGGGAGCCTCTCTCTGATCCACCAGACCCATCGCAGGAGCTGGCGGGCTGAGCGAGATCTCCCCTAGAGAAGCCGGGCCGTCCGGGGAAGAATCCCCCAGCCGAGACGGTGCTGCAGTCCTGGTCACCGGCCACCCTGCGCGCCACCCTCGTTCTCCAGCTCAGGCTCCGTCTGGCCCCGGAGCAGACCTGGCGCTGTCTGAGTCCGAGGAGCTCTAAGGTCTGTGCAAGTCTTTCCTTCGGGGAACCAAGGCTGAGACTAGGGGCAGGGTCGCCGCCGGGGCAATCGGCTGGGAGGAGCAGGGGTGTGGGGCAGCGCCTGCGAAACACATAGCTGGGCCTGGCACCTACCTGCCCTGGCGCCCAGTGTAGGGCGCTTTCCTGGGAGACGAACGCTGCGGGGGGGCGAAGAGGGGGACACCGGACAGGGCAATTGAGCTTTGACTCCGATTTTTAGGAAAGGGGAGCCAGAAGTTTGTCCAGGGGGTGTCTTTCTCCACAGGCAGGCAAGAGCTTTCAAGAGCATCAATGCCCAGGGCGCTCACTCAATAGCCCCCTGGTGAAGTTGGTTTTTACTAATCCCGCACCCTGGTTGTGAGTAGC
The DNA here is from genome assembly GCF_963924665.1 of Micromys minutus. Classification (NCBI taxonomy): domain Eukaryota; kingdom Metazoa; phylum Chordata; class Mammalia; order Rodentia; family Muridae; genus Micromys; species Micromys minutus. The sequence continues at coordinate 3,179,499 of NC_137959.1, read as the reverse complement.
CTACTGTGAAGAACCGACCACTGTGAACCCCTCCTCACACCACGACAGCAGCTGGGGTTGGAAATCTGCCTGTCGTTGGAGGTCTGGGCCCGTTTGCTCTGTGCTCTTCTGTCCTTCAAAGGACACTTGTTGCCTTTCGGCGCAGAACACTGGGACCGTTTGCAGATAAGCCACCTCTGATTACACCACCCTAATGGCTTCACCTCTGCGACCTGGAGCGAAGGCATATTAAAGTCAGAGGGTCCCCCAAGGAGAGTAGATCATTTGTCCCAGCAGAGAGCAAAACCACTGAAAACTTGAAAAAAAGTTTTTGGTTTAATTTCCCCCTCTACTTGTAGTGGCTGAGACTTCAGCAACCACATCACATACATTGCCTGACCTAAATATGTTCAGTTTGGGTGCCACTGGATTTTCCAAATTACTAATGGCAAGTGAACATTTGTCCAGAGAATCTGGTATATTAAATAGATAAAGCACTAAAAGGGTCAGCTTTTGTGCCACCAAACTCCAGACCCACAAAAAGGAAAATGCTGGATCCGAAGACATGACCGTTCTGTCTGAATGTGACTTGCTTCTCCAGAGCTCTGGCTGACACTGCAGCAGATGAGGCCTAGCAAAGCTTGAGTAGAATATTCCAAAACGAGATGCAGATCCAACCTTGGGAAAGCGCGCATTCGAAGGAGATTTCTTTTATTTGGTTTTGTGTTTTTCACTCTGTGACAATATGGCATCCACATGTTTTTGACAGATGTCCCTTAGATGTGGTGAGCTGACAGAGGTGTCATGAGAAATGAGTTCTTGGCAGTGTTTTTGTTGGAGGGAAGGAAGGAAGGAAGGAAGGAAGGAAGGAAGGAAGGAAGGAAGGAAGAAAGGAAGGAGGTTTTAATGGTGGCTGGCTCACATCAGGGTAAGAAGCCACAGCTGTAGTTTCTCAAGGCATGTAGCACTCAGCTAATCCAAGAGAGCAGCAAGCTCATGTGAGGTCCACTGAGTTCTGCGTGAGTTGTAGAGTACATATGACAGCCAAGTGGTTCACAAAGCCCCTTCCTGGATGATCCTAATAGATTAGGAACTATTCTGTTTATGGAAAAGACCTCTGTCTTTCATTTTTAAGAAAACTATTACTAAATATCCCATTCCCACTGGGGAACTGGAAACCATTAATCACAAAGCAATCAAGAAATTAAAAGAATTAAAAGAATTGTGCCTCCCCTCGCTTTCCGAAGAGGTAGCTCACAGTAAGATTTGTGCTTGGCATTGTGGTCTCCATCTGAGGGGAAAATGATATTTTGTAGGCCTACTAATCATTCAGCCAGCTATTCTGGACTGTAAGAGATGGCAGGGGAAACCTGTAACCACTTACAGTTAAGGGTGAATGGCAGGCCCGTCACAAGGGAACACAGCAAGGGAACGCCTACAGCCCATCCGTGAGGCAGGATGATGGCTGTGAACCATCGTCACTTCCCTTGTTCCAGGCTCCTTCTCAAGTGTCGCAGAACTTGGTTCTGTCTGCATAAATGGTGTTGCTCAAGTCAAGAACTGGTTGGTGCCTGCGACATGCAATGTGTAAAAACCTACTGCTGTTTCGTCAAGGCCAAAGCATGGGGACTTACAGCTGGTGTCCCCTTGTACTTCCTACAGCATGTCGCTACATGGTCCACCCATTAGCCTAAACTTAATAATGTCCCATGACAACTGTCAAAATTCCTAAATGTGGTCAGCCTTGAACAGACTCAAAAAAAACTGAGTCTTAAAATTTAAGATTAGGTGTATATGCCGTAGACACACAGGGCACTGCCAATAAGTGGAGTTGCCATCTTATTAACAGTAATGAAAGAAAGGTACAGAACATCCAAGAGGAGGAGCCATTTCCCCTTGATTGCTGTTCTCTCGGCACTGGCCATTCTCCCATATTCTAAGTGTCTTTTTTTTAAGTAAAGAGGAGAGATCTAGATTTACTGGGTACCCAGGACAACGTGCCCTTCGAAAGGGATAGCATATGAATGCCAAGTAGTCTTTGGTCATACTTGAACGCCCCTCCCAGTCTGCTGCCTCGTCTAATTCTGGAGACATGTTCAGTATGTTGTTGGCGCAAATTAAGCATGAAAATAAGGTATGGGGTGGCCTAGGGGTTAGCGCTCCGGTTTGGAGTCAGATCAAGTTGACTCAGAGTAGTGGATTCATCACCACCTTTGACCTTCATGAGGAGCTGGGCCTTCCTCTCAGCTTTCCTGTCCTCCTGAAGGACCTGGAGGTGGCTTGATTGGTATCATTACACTAGTCACAGGAGCACATGACACATTTGGCCCAATGCCTGGCCTATCCTAGCTAGATAGGATGCTTGTAAGAGACTAAGAAGCCAGATAGCTCTTGGCAAACATCCGGGTAAAACCCGCCGCTCACAGGACTCCATTGACGAGTATCGTGGTGGTTTCTGAGGGACAGTCGTGGGGACTTTAAAATATGAGGATTCTGCAGATCAGTCATCAAGGTTTCAGAGAAAATCTCAGCGAGCCTTTCTCTCTGTGGTTCTGGCGATGGAACAGGTGCTGCCCCTGCAGGCCTCCAGCCCTTCACATCTGCTTAGAGCTGGGAAATGTTAGGTGTAGTAGTTACGGAGCCAAGCAGACATTTGGCTTTAAATGAACACTAGAGATTTGGATGTGGCCCCTGCCCGCTCCTGCCTTGTGCAACCCACTCACGGGGGGGGGGGGGGAGCGGGGGGGGGCGCTGAACTTTTAGTCAGAGAATTCGATTCTTGCATTGTGTGCCTCAGTCTAAAGCAATGTTTCCTCTTTTACCACAAAGTTTTCTGTCTTGTGCCTGGAAGATTTGGACTCTCGTTAGCCTAAATAAAGAAAAAAATGACTTTATTTTTAAGGAAAGCCGAAATATCTTTAATCATGGTTTATACAGACACAGCTGTGTATACAGTCAGGGCTGAGGAGATTTCTTGGTATAATAGATTTTTGGCCTTTTCTACTGTGAACTGATTAGCCTATATTTTCATTAAATCAGTAAACATTCATTAACTACAATCTTTTGGGGCAGCTAGATTTTGTAGCAGAAAATAATAATTTTTCTTACTTGCTTTTCTTCCAGGTGAAAGAAAGGCGTGAGACCATCACAATAAGTCGTCTCTTCACATCCACATTAAGATGGATGTCCTCTGCCTCGCGGCACCCTTTTGGCTGGCCCTGGTGGGAGGCGCAATCGCTGACAATCCCGAGAGATACAGTGCTAATCTAAGCAGCTACAAGGAGGGCTTCACCCCTTTTCCGGGACCAGAATTCAACTTTCTGGGCACCACCCATCGACCCCCTAATTTGGCCCTGCCTAGCAATGGCTCAATGCATGGCTACTGCCCACAGCAGACCAAAATCACAACAGCTTTCAAATACATCAACACTGTGATATCCTGTACCATTTTCATCGTGGGGATGGTGGGGAACGCAACTCTACTAAGAATCATCTACCAAAACAAGTGTATGAGGAACGGCCCCAATGCGCTCATAGCCAGTCTGGCCCTTGGAGACCTCATCTACGTGATTATTGATCTCCCCATCAATGTGTTTAAGGTAAGAAAGTCCTAAGTCCTTGATGCTCCACTGTGCTCTAGCTGGGAGGTTTACTGCCACTCTCCTTGATGGTTTAAGAGTTTTACTGTTGTGCATGTCCAATTGAGCTGTTAATGAAACGGTATTTCAGGGATGACCCTTAAGACGCTCCTACTGCCAGAAGTAGGTTCCCACGCCGGCGCTCAGCTTGCTGGCTCCACGGGAAGTCTTGAGGCAATCCATGACTGGAAATTGTTCGAGATTCAGGTTTTAGGGTGAGACATACCAAGCTCCCATTTCAGCTCTCTTTCCATGAAATACTATTCAAAGTTCATGTCCACAGCAGAACTGAAAGCTTCTGTTTCAGCCTGAGTCTCTGGCTGTGTGATCAAAGCACACACGCTTGCTGGTTTCCTCGCCCCTTCCCTCTTTGAGCTGTAATGTGTGCTCAGTCCTGAGCTAAGCCATAGGGCCCCAAAGGTGATGAAGAAAAGTTGGTGGTTTCATGGGAAAAGACAAGTGTCCAAACGTGGCCAGGATTGCCTTAGGACTCTTTAACCAAAATAAACTAACTCCAATGGGAACAAAATATTCCATATTTGCTGTAATCATTATAAAGGGGAAAATTTCTGAGAAAACTTAAAGTACAGTAAAAGTCAAACAAAATTGGCATGTGTGTGCCACATTTTAAGAAATGTCTTCACCCTAAACAGGAAATTGCTTTTTTCATGCTTTCTTCTCCTCTCCTCTTTCTACCTCCCACTCTCCCTCCTTCTTCTCTTCCCCCTCCTCTCTCCCTCCTCCTCCTTTATCCTCTCCCACTTTCTCCTGCCCATGTCCCCTCTCCCTTCTCCTCCCCCTTCCCTCTCCCTCCTCCTCCCCCTCCCCTCTCCCTCCTCCTCCTCCTCAGTCCTGCTCTCCCACCTCCTCCTCTTCCTTGTTCTTTTTCCTCTCCCCTTCTTTCTCCTCCCCCTGTTCTCTTGCCCTTCCTTTTCTTCTCTTTCTCCCTTTCATTTTCTTTCCTGACTTCCTTTAGCCTGAAGTCAGGCTCCTCCCCTTCCTCCTCCCCATCCTCTTCTTTCTCTTCTTCTCCCTCTTCCTTTTCCTCCTCCTTTGCCACAGGAATAACTTACTCTAAGTCAGTAGTTCTCACTCTGTGGGTCTTGGGATCTCATATAAAATATCCTGCCTTTCAAATATTTACATTACAATTCACTACCGGAGCAAATGAAGTAGCAACAAAATAATGTTATGGTTGGGGTCAGCACAACGTGAGGATTAAAGGGTTGCAGTATTAGGAAGGTTGAGAACCTCTGTTGTAAGTAACACAATGCTGAAATATTACTTTAAACTACTTATGCCAATCAATTTATGAGACGCAGACTAGCCTGGAGTAGCCTCCCCTGTTCTAGCAGACATACTTAAATCACAGTGAAATTACATGAAGCTTCCACAGGTGCCAGAGTTCTAGCACGAGAGATGAAAGCAATGGGTTTGGTGTTTTGTTTTTGAGACTGAGTCTCTCTCAATAGCTGTGGTTCTCTTGGCGCTCCCTGTGCAGACCAGGCTGGCTTTAAACTCACACAAATGTTCTTCCTCTGCCTCCTGAGGGGTGGCATTAAAGGCACTCACTGCCACACATGGCTGACAATTTTTTTGAATGTTAAAAATCTTTTGAAATCATATCATACAGGTTTTGGAGAGCTAGAGAGAAGTAGACAATGAATAATCAGATGACATGGTATGTCTTTTCTTAGAATAAGTTTGATGAACAGGATTTCAGTTTGAGCATAAAAACAGAATCCTAGAACCAAACTGTGAAGCAGAGTTGAAGATGCATGGCATTTAAAATGTTTAGCATACTTCTTAAATTTCACCTTTTTTCTCTTAAAAGGTCCTTATTCGGTTTATGGATTGTCATGAGTGCTTAACCCTTCATCTTCTCATGGCTTCTTTCTTTAATGAGAGATTTTTAGAAGATTTTTATGGCTTTTGGTCATGGCTTGACTCTTTAGTTTGAGTTTGCTAGTATTATTAATTCTTGCTAATCCATGCTCAGGCTGACTAGCTCACCTTTGTTCAAGAGAACTGACCATCTCCGAACAAATTCCCTGCTCTGTTCAACTGAACTATGCTCTGTTCATTTAGCCCAGTGCAAAACAGCTTCCGGTCAAACCAATAGGTGCAGCTGCTGGGGTGGGGGATGGGGTGGGGGATGGGGTGGGGGATGGGGGATGGTTATCTTTGAGTCACTCCCGCCCATCGCCACTCTAAGTTTCATCTCTACTCCACGGTTGAGTCAAGTTAGCTGAGACTTCTGAGTGTTGTGGAAATCGATATAATTTAGGTTGAGTTCACATAGCAATCGATATCCATCCGTTCGTCGTGATCCAGCACCACGGTTCTTCACTTTGGGGACTCATGATTGATTTAACTTGTTATAATTCAAAGTAATGTGGACATTTGATCACTGTATTTTCATATCAAGTGACTGTGGTTGTTCACTTCCTGTTTTTTTAAATGTCATGTGAGCCACTGGACCAAGTTTTAGAAATGAAACCCTTTAAACTATGTAAATATCAAGTAATTGTCTCCACGCTGTCAGGAGGCTAGCAGCAGCGTTCAGAGAGCCATCTCCCTGTTTGACTGCTACGCTCTTCTTTAGGTCAAATGTGTGACCTCTGGCTGCTCCTCTGAAATTCTACCCAGGCTAGTCAGGCTAATCCTTCCAGACTGAGGCTTGGTCCCTGCTGCTCTTCCCCACACTGCCTCTGGCCAGAAGATCCCAAGGCATTCCATTTTCTCCCTCATCGGACCTGGATGCCTCTAACCACATCTAGTTCACTAGGTCAGCACTGTCTGTCTCGCTTGATTGTTGCGTATGTAGCCAAGAAAGCAGCGTCTGGATTTCACTGAGGTTGGATCCCTGAACTCTACATCACCCTCACTACGGAAGAACGATGTTGAGAGAGTCTGACCTGCCAGTCTCTTTAAATAGACGAGTTTTCCAGGGCTGGGGATATGGCTCTGTAGATGAAGTGTCAGGACCTGTGTTCAAATCCTAGCACATGAACAAAAAGCCAGGTATGACAGAATGTATCTGTAAGCTCTGTGAGCCAGAGATGGAGAGATGGGTGACATTCTGGGCCCTTGATCAAAACAAAAACAAAAACAACAACAACAAAAAAAAAAAAAAAAAAAAAAACCCAAACTGTGAAGTTCAGTGAAAGATCATGTGTCCAAGAGTTAGAGATTCAACTGAGGAAGAGATTCAACCTAATATCAGCCTTTGATCTTCCCTTGTACCTGCTATGGGCAAGGTACCTACACACACACTTACATACAGGCATATATTACACATACACACACTTACACACTCACACGAAGTCACATTCAAGCACACATACTCACACACATACACTATTCTGTTTAGTTTACATCAGATATATTTTTAACCCACCAATCACGTTTCATTAAATAGATTTTAAGTTATAGGATTCTTTAAATGCTTCTATCACTTAAAAGTGAGTCAAACGCTTAGAACTTCAGCATCGCTATATCTACTGAAGGTAGAAACCAGTCATGTGTGGAGTAATCATGTATGTCTTCATCCAGGAAACACATGCTTCAAACCCATGTACCCCAAATTCGGCTCCACCTACCCTACCATCCAGTTAAGGTCCAGCTGCCTCAGAGACCCCACACACAAGGGTGGGACGCCACAGTCACTGTCTTCTAGGAAGGAAGAACCTCGTGTAAAATTTGTGATCCATACATTTTGTTTTGTTCGTCTGACTCTCAATCCAGCATCCCCCATGTGACGCAGCAGAAGGTTTCTTCTGCAGAAAGCTGATATGATAGTTCAGATCACAGCCTGCTTTGAGACCCCAGCCCTTAACTGGAGGTTACTGCTTGAATTCAGACCATCTAGTTCTTGGGCTGGAAAGATATCTCAGTGGTTATAGCACTTAGGACCTGACTTTGTTCCTCAGCACTTGCGGAGCTGTTCACGGCCTGCAACTCCATCCAGGGCTGCAGCACCTGCTTCGTCTGGTCTCTGCCCGTTCTTGCACACATGGTGTACCTAAATTCACTCAGGCACACAGACACATATATGTAAAAATGATGAACAAATACATTTTTAAAAAATACTTTGTTTCCCTCAAACCACACATGCAAACTCCGCCTTTAGTAGCACTAGACTATGGTTTGGTTTTTCTTGGTACTAAGGATAAATGGGTTGGTTCCCTTCAGTCTTAGTCAGAAGGAGATCATATGTTTCTGTGAGGAATTCATCTGTGAACTAGGCGCTCTATGTATAAATAGTGTCTCAACACACTGTCTGGAACTCTGTCCTGCCTCAGTTACTGACAACCAAGTCAGGTCGGAACCCGGCTCAGAGCCCAGAAGCACAGAAGCGTGTAGTAGGGGCTCTGACGACGGGATGAGGTGAGTCACCACGCTGAGTCCGCTGTGGCGATGTGATGAAGAAAGAGGCTGCAGCGGTTGCTTCTGTCTGTTCCTGCTGTGCCCTCTGGTCTCACTTGGGCAGGGCTTGCTCAGAAGCGACCCGTGTCCCCACTGCTGGAAAGCAAGTGCTGCAGAGCCAAGCCATTTCCCTTCTGTCCTGGCCATGGGTGCAGCCTTGGGGACTTTGCACAGTCCGTGGACACGAAAGAGGCCACTGCACACTGAGGTTTTAAAGTTTCTTAGCTGTTGTCACTGTCTTCAGAGCTCCTCCCACAACACCGCCTTAGCCGAGTTCTAGCATCACTTTTCCCAGTAAGACAGAGAGTTCACACTTGTGCTACGGGGCCCCGGACTCTGACCAACCATACCTTCCCTGCTTATTAACATGCACACACACACACACACACACACACACACACACACACATCAGTGAGCCTGACCCCAAATAGTTCCTGTCAAGACATTTAAAGATCTTAGATAAAAAGGTGGGTTCGGTCTGGAGTGGATATGTGGCATTAGGAAGAAATAAATCAAAGACGTGAAGAGAAATGGCTCCAGAACTTGCTTGCATGCTCCCTAACCCATGAGAGGCAAGAGAGAAAAAAACAGACTCGGACAGAATGTGAAGCAGATGGAACACAGAAAGCACATGAATGTGAAGCCCTTCTGGGTTTTCAGACAGGACGACCTTGCAAGTGGCAGTGCTGAGCGGCAGCTATGACAAACTTCATCAAAGAACAGCTCTAATTTTTACTTGCTCAGAAATCAGAGAATATCATAATTGGAGAGCAGACTAATAAAAACTGGGAGAGAGCTCGCCTGTTCTTCTGAACACACAGGGACTCTGGACATAGATTCAGTTTGTCAGAAAAATGCGTGGTCTAATTTCCCAAATTCAGGAAATAGAATTTGGCCAAGTGCATTACCAGGGTTCACAACGCATTGCACCTTAGCATGGCGACACCGTATAAACGTCATCTCTGCGTTTGAGGAGCATATTGGTTAGAAACATGGAATGTAATGATTTATTCCTTAATTACTTATGAGATTTACATCAGGTAGTATAGCCTGTCAGGATATAAGTTATGATTTGAAATAAAGTAGAGACCTAAAAAGTGAGGTTTGTGGGTGGGAGCATGTAGTTTCTGGATAATAATTTAACCAGATGTTCACCCAGATGTTTCCATAAGTCACTGCGCCTTGCCTTTTATGCAGAAACAAGAATAAGAGAAAACACATGTGTGAGTGGAACTGGGTGAAATGCATGAGTTACAGTCAGAGCTGAGCTTGGTGCAGGGCCTCTCGGAGCAACAAGCTAACCCTGGGCTAACTTCGGATAGTGACGCCAAATCCCCCCACTTAGCACAAAGGGAGAAACAGATCTGTGAGAATCTTGGGACAGATTCAGTAACTGGCGAGCCCTGAGGCTGAGGTACTCAGTGAAGCGCCTTCGCAGACAGCAAACATGGCTTCTGTCTGAAGTGTCAAGAAGGCTTGCGATGGGAAGCCTGGCTCCCGGGTGTCTCTGGCAGGGTGGGAGCGGGGTGGGACAAGATGCTCTGACCCAAAGCAGCTCCTCCCCAGGTTCACAAAGTCTCTGAGTCCTGTACTCTGGGACCAGGGCACCAGTGGGATTTCCTAGCACCTTCAATCACTGGGACAGTTTGGGTATCAGAAATCAGCTGCCTCAGACATAGATGATCAATAATGCTTGTTCTGAATTGACCTGAGCCTTGGCTGTTGAAATTAACTTCTAATCAGATTTCTCTGAGACCTTCAGATGATGGTGGTTATATTGAAATAATGATGATGGTGATGGTGGTGATGGTGATGATGGTGATGATGATGATGATGATGGTGGTGATGGTGATGGTGATGATGGTGATGATGGTGATGATGGTGGTGATGGGGATGATGATGGTGATGGTGGTGATGATGATGATGATGGTGATGATGGTGATGATGATGATGATGATGATGGTGATGGTGGTGGTGGTGGTGATGGTGGTGATGATGGTGATGATGGTGATGATGGTGATGATGATGATGGTGATGGTGGTGATGGTGATGATGGTGATGATGATGATGGTGATGGTGGTGATGGTGATGGTGATGATGGTGATGATGGTGATGATGGTGATGATGGTGGTGATGGGGATGATGATGGTGATGGTGGTGATGATGATGATGATAGTGATGATGGTGATAATGGTGATGATGATGATGGTGATGGTGATGGTGGTGGTGGTGATGGTGGTGATGATGGTGATGATGGTGATGATGGTGATGATGATGATGGTGATGGTGGTGGTGGTGGTGATGATGGTGGTGGTGGTGGTGATGGTGGTGGTGATGGTGATGATGATGATGATGGTGGTGGTGATGGTGGTGGTGGTGATTTCACAAAAGAATTCTTTATTGATAGACTAAGTACCTGTGGTCTGCACATCCTATTTTCTAAGTTAACTTCCCTATGTGGTGATCATGTTGTTTCTTTTTCATGGCATCTTCAAGCAAACAGAAGCAGATATTTCCATTCACTCGAGCTGTAGTGTTATGGACCATGAAACTGGCTGCAGAAGCTGTTTCTAAATTTTTAACAGAGAAAACCACTTCCTTTGGTCTAGATCCCTGACCCTCGCTGGTGCACAGTGTCCCAGCCGTACCTGCTGCTGTCCAGCATCCCTCTCCCAGGCCTCCATCTGCTCCGACTGCCTGTCCGACCCAAGGTCTCCAGGCGCTCGACCGGCTCAGGGACGGTTCGGTTCGTGCCTCTGCTGGGCGCTGAGCATTTCAGAGTCAGCTTAAGCATCTCCTCGTGCTGCCGTGTTTCCTGCCCCCCTTTCCCCCCCAGGGCATCCCCCCTTAACCCCTTAGGAACAGTAACACACGCCCCCATTTTTCTTACCAAGGCACTTGCTTGCCTGTGTGTTCCCCCAGGCACCCGATTTATATATCTTAGTTGACTGTTTTTCTCCCAGACCTAAACGCAGACATGCCTAATAATTTCTTGGCTTTCTAACTCTTCTCCCCCTCCCCCACAAATCAGTGTGTCTTGGGGCTCGTGAATCTGAGAAACCCTTATGAGAAGCACACCGTGACATGATAAACCCCATCCCTTTGTTTCTGGAGGCCAAGAATTCTTCTCCTATGGCTCAGGAATTATGCTATATAATTTCCTCTCTCTTTGGGGTTTGATATAAATAATCAGTCCAAGGGTCGTGCAGTAAACATATTTAACTTACATTTAGTTAAGCATATTTGTGATGGGACTTAGATGAATATACTAAACCTACAAGTGATTTAGAATATTAAAATCGACATTCACAAAACATTTCATTTGCTTTTTGGAGACTAAAGAATGAGTTTTATTTCTGGCATTGTGAAGACAATATGCACATGCAAAACTCCATCTAAGTGGCTTCTATAGGAATAACGTGCATATGAGGTGACAGTGATAGTTTATTAGCCAGTTTCTGCTCGTTGTGAGGAAGTTGCTGTCTGGACGGACTTCAGAACCCTGCCCGGTTCTCCCTCCCCCTGACCGTTCATTTCCTGTGTCTGGGAACTTCACTGCGTTCCCTCATGGTCACGTGACATAATTATTCTCATGTGGGTCTGCTCTGCTCACCCGAGGCGTTCGTCTTACTGCTTTTCCACCGCAGCTGCGGGGATGGAAGCCACCCTCCCTGCAGAACTGTCCCTGGCCAAGGAGTGGAGGATGGCCCCCATTACTGTTGGGAGATGCTGTGAGGTACACGGAGTCCTGGCTTACGGGACTGTCCATCAAAGAGTTCACCTCGCTACCAGAGTTTGCTTTATTCCATGCTGGACATAAAATACACATGTGGAACCAGTCTAAAAAATAATTTTCACATAATGTAAAATTTGTAGTGTGCGTGCCCTTCCATGTTTTGGGGAGAGGTGTGTGTGTGTGTGTGTGTGTGTGTTTGTGATGTGTGGGGGAGGTTTCTGTGTGTGGTGTATATGTGTGGGGGAAGGGGTGTGTTCTCAAGTGTCTCTATGTGTGTGTAGGAAGTGGTGTGTGTGGCCTGTGGTGTGTGTATGTGGGGGAAGGGTGTGTGGGGGGAAGGGTGTGTTGGGGGAAGGGTGTGTTAGGAAAGGGTGTGGGGGGAAGGGTGGGGGGGGAGGGTGTGGGGGGGGTATGTAGTGTGAGCTTTTCATTCCGACATGGTTTGTGGTGTGAGCTTTTCACTCTGACATGGGTTGTAGTGTGAGCTTCAGTGCAGCGGTGCCTTAGAATGACCTGTACAGTGAGGTGACCAGGACACTGAGTGTGTGCTCTGCAGCTGATGTTACTGAGTGTGTGCTCTGAAGCTGATGTTACTGAGTGTGTGCTCTGCAGCTGATGTTACTGAGTGTGTGTGTGCTCTGAAGCTGATGTTACTGAGTGAGTGTGTGCTCTGCAGCTGATGTTACTGAGTGTGTGCTCTGAAGCTGATGTTACTGAGTGTGTGTGTGTGCTCTGAAGCTGATGTTAATGAGTGTGTGCTCTGAAGCTGATGTTACTGAGTGAGTGTGTGCTCTGAAGCTGACATTAAAACAGCAGTATTTAAACATGGACTTAGTTTAAGAAATCACATCAAAAAAGACCTGACATCCTTCCAGAAACTGTAGGGCTGCCTTCTGGACCCACCATGACCCTTGGGGTACTGATGGTGACTTTCTCTATCCACAGCTTCGTTTTTAACTACAACTAGTTGTTGTAGAGAAACTGTTCTCTGAGAAGCTAACTGTAGAAACTAAATGCAATAATAAAACGGAATCTGCCACTCAATGTAAATTGTTGGTGGCCTTGCAATTAAATTTGAACATCAGAATTTCCCATTTGAGTTTAAAGAATTTCTCCCCCTACTGTGGTCTTTTGCTTTGAGGACCAGAATCAGATGCACCCACAAAGCCTTACTATCAACTGCACACATTTTGGTGCAAATCTACACTCTGAAGTTCTTCCTCATTTCTGAAACAACTCACTTCAGAATAAAAGAACAAGTAGTGGCAGCAAAGCCCAAACTTTGTGTGACTTTTACTCAAAGGAGGGACTTGGGGGGAGACGTGGCTCTGTGGTTAGCAGCAATGGTCGCTCTTGCAGAGGACATGAGTTTAAGTCCAGCACCCACATGACAGCTCGCAGCCATCTGTGACTCCAGGTCCAGGGGGTCCAGTGATCTCTATGTCCTCCTTGGGTTGGCAGACAAAACACTGAACATAAAGTGAGTAGAGTAGATGCCATTTAAAACTAGGCAGGATCCGGTTGACTCAAGCCTGTGCTCACAGGCAAAGAAAGGGGATGGCAAGTTTTTAAGCATCTGATTACTGAATTTCCTTAGGGCTTTCTTCCTTAGATTTTTTTCCATTTGCTATTGGATGAAGACATTGGGAAAATAACAGCAAATAAGACAGAGAGACACTCTCCTCTTCATGGAGCTTAGACGTGAGAGGAAACAGAAAAGGAAGAGGAATAAGTAAGTGTGTAGGGCAGATGCCAGAAGAGTAACGTGCGAAGGGGAGAAAGAAGAGAGCATTCATGATAAGGTGGGTGGAGGATGGAGTTCCACATAAACTGCAGATGGACATAAGTTTCTCTGGGGAATCAAAGATGTAACTTAGGGATGGTCTTGTCTGGCATACTCGAAGGTCAGGATTTGTCTCCGACAATACCTTTGTTTTCTTTTGGGGTGTTTTATTTTGTTTCCTTAATTTGGGGATTTTGTTGTTGTATTGTGTTGGGGGTTTGTTGGTTTTGTGGGGTTGTTTGTTTCTTTTTAAGAAAGAACTTGAAGTTGGGTGTATGGGGAGAGGGAGAATCAGGGAGGACTTGAGACAGGGGAATATGACACAGTTAAATTTAACATTTGTTTCAAATAATAGGTAGGTAGATAGATAGATACATAGATACATAGATACATAGATAGATAGATAGATAGATAGATAGATAGATACATAGATAGATAGATAAATAGATACATAGATAGATTCATAAATAGATACATAGATACATAAATAGATGGTTGATAGATTGATTGATAAAATAAGAAACTGGAGGAACACACCTGTGATTCTAGTACTTGGAAGGTAGAGGCAGAAGGCTCTGGGGTTTGAGGTCTTTCTCTACTACATATAGAATTGAAGCCCGGTCTGAACCACATAAAACCCTGTCTCAAATAATAATAATAATAACAATAATAATAATAATAAGGAAATGAAGAGAAAGAGAGAGAGAGATGGAATGAAGGAGCAAACTTTGCTGACTGTAAGGCACAAAAAGTATTTAAGGTACAGGAAGCAACAAGTTCAGAGGCCCCATGACAAAATTATGTCTAGAAACTTAAAGAAAAGCAGGGAGGGTCATGATGGCTTAGTGGGAAGCTGGGGTGGTACTGAGGTGACAGGGACACAGGAGGGTGACAGGTGACAAGGGAGAGAGGCAGATCACAGCAGCCTAATAGGAAGTGAGTATATAATTTATTTGTCTAATCAGGACAGTTCTGACTAGGAGACCTGATTCGTAATTACCTATGGATAGATAATCGTCAAATATCAGGGGTGACCTTGACAAAGTAGGAGAAAAGTGGTCCTACCTGTCAGGCTCCGTAAAGCTCGGCAGTCTGAGACAGATGTGCAGGTGAAGGCGCGGTCACTGCTAGGCCATCCCAGCTGTTGTGTGAAGCCGCATCTCCGCAGTACTGTAGGGGAAATGGTCTATGGTGGGTGGTGTGTGTTCCTGACTTTTTACCGTCGTTTACTTGTATGTTGGTTTGTGTGGGCACATGCCTTTGTACACATGTGGAGGTCAGAGGACAGCCTGTGGGAATCAGTCTTCTTCCACCATGTGGGTTGCAAGGATCAAACTCAGGTTGGCAGGTTTGGCAGCAATCGCCCTTACCTGATGAGCCATCTTGCAGGCCCAATAAACTGATATTTATCCTGAGAATGACATTGTCTAAAACTTAGTGCCCGCTCTCTGTTAGGCTCATTAAGACGAAGTCCCTAAGAAAGTTACAATAAACCAATATTAGATGACGAAACCGATGCCCAGAATGTTCGTGTAAATCTCCTTGAGTTCAGACAATAAGCACAGGGCAGGGTTGGTCAGCATCAGTGTCCTCCAGGGACCTCCTGGAGCAGCAAACGTATAGTGCCACCACTGTCCTGAGGCACAGCTCCAAAGACCACCAACAAAGGCCACACATCTTTCTCATGTCCCACTGGTAAACTTTAATTTATTCACTTATCTATCTGTGGCCCTGGGACTGGAAGCCAGGGCCCCAAATACACCAGGCATGTGTTCTCCCACTGAGCTGCTGTCCGGCCCCGACAACTTGTTCTCCATTTAGAATGCAGATAAGAGACTCTTAAGGGAAAGGGCATCAATGCAGAGGGTTGAGTCTCTCCAACATGGTGTCTCTTACACACTGCCTCCAAGCACCGGGGAAGCAGGATCCGTGCCCCATATTCACTGTCATGATTGTGAGATCAACGGACAGAATAAAATACAGAAAACGGGGTTTCAATGACAGACAAAAGAGGTCAAGCCCTCGGATGGATTCTAGCCTAGACGCATTCTCAGTGAAAAACTTGTGACCAGCCTAATAGCTAATGTTTTATTGTGTTCCATTTAGCATCTGAAAGGTCAGGCAATCTGTCCCCAGACGAAATGCAGAGGTGTGGGCGCGTGCGGTCGCCCATCCTGTCAGCTGAGACAGAAACACCAGAGCAGAGCATTGTCCTGGCTTCCTTCCCGTGAGCTCTCGAGATGCACTGGGATTTAAGAAACATGTGGAAATATTCACAAAGGGTAGAGAAATGTCGAAACTGCTTATTAAAGCCAAAAGTCCTGCCTTTCAGAGGACTTTTCTTACGTTGCCATGTGATCCCTGTCTGCCGTGACACGGTAGGGAGGTGCTTCGGTACCCACCCGTGTACACTGTGTGATGCTGCAGCCCGTCATCTGCATCCGTGACCGTTTGCACGTGATGGCCGTGTACCGCCACACTGACCTCTCACCTGAAGCCCACAGTTAGGTGTTGTCACCGCCCTGACTGTGCACCACAACATTACAAGTTGCTCACTCCCGGCTGCCTCTGACCTGCAACTCTCTTCCCTTGGTCCCATTCTATCCCCACTTCCTGGTGACCCCTCTTCTGCTCCCGACTTCATCGGAGACCATCACTTTCCAGATTCTAGCTGATAAAACGCTGTACTCTCCCAGATCAGGCTAAAATTTCAAACAGTCAAATTAATCTCAAAATACACAGAAAAAATATAGTTTGTCTTCGGTATTCCCCGCTCCTGTGAAGTGCCAATTAGGAGACACGCTTACAGATAACATGTTTTCTAGCAGTCAGAACTGGGTTGATGGAATTCTCCAGACAGTCTCTCTTGAGATTATTTCTGTAAAATGCTACGCCCCTGGTCTGCCAGTTTCTAGGTAAAATGGCTAGGTTTATCTGTGACGTGGTCACTACACCACACTAGCACAAGACGAATAAGGCAGGAAGATTAGGAGTAGAAACTTCCTAAATTGTAAAGAATTGGCACGAATCTGAAAGAAAAATTCTCTCTTAACCACCAGTAAAACGTACATCACAGCACCCCAGAGCCGGCCTCTCGAAATGCTGCACAGCAAACGTGCAGATGAGCCTGTGGGGACAAATCTCATTTGAGCCATCACAGTATCACTGGCCAGTGCAGTGACCCAGGGCCTTACACACTGCCTGTGAGTTTGAAATTCCTTGCTTGCTTGCAGGGCGCTAGTGAACGGTCTGAAGTGAGGAACTTCTACTTTCCTTGCAAAATCTGAGAGGAGAAAGCAGATTCTGGAACTGACGGTGTCTGATAGAATTTCTTCCTGACCAGAGTTTTGGGGTAGCTGGTGAAGACAGTACTTGCCACTAGATTGTGGTCTAGGGTCTGGGAGTCTTGGTCCAAGGCCACATTTTGTTCAACTCCCTGATCTCCGTGAAGGCTGTGGGCACTTCCTTTTCTGCTGGGAGATGTTCTCTCGGGCATTCAGGTCTTCTCAGCCAATACAAACTCTCAGAGAAAATTCTGGTTTTATTTTTAAAAGAAAAGTAAGGAACACACACGCACACACGGGAAAATGGCATTTACATTGAGAAGTAGCCAGCCTGCTCGTTTCTGTTGTTATGAAGTCAGCAGTGTTTCCTTTCCTTTGGTTTGTTTTATTTTGTTTGCCTTGGGCTCCTGCTCTGGATTTAGACTAGGGTTGATTTGAACTCATAGTAATCCTCCTGCCTGAGCTTCCCAAGTGCTAAGATTATCAGTATTAGCTACAATGATTGACTGTCCTGTTTTATTAGTTAGTTAGTTAGTTAGTTAGTTAGTTGGTTAGTTGGTTAGTTAGTTAAACTACCTTATACTTGTACCATTCCATATTCCTGTTTCTTACTGAATATTTAGCATCTTGGCCTTTTCATATGTCATTTTATCTCAGAGATCTTTGAGAATATATAAATCCTACTTTATTCTTTTCAGTTTCATACTCCCCAAGTATGAGAGAGCATCATAGTTTATAGAAATTTTTGCTCCAGCCTTTTCCTTTAACAGATAATACTATGGTTATATATGTATATATACATCCTACATGTCGATATGGGTAGGGTGACTATATGGAAGTCTCTTCCCAGGATTCCTAAAGCCAAGGGTTACTACACAAATTGCTCTGGCAACTGTGTCCCTAATAGTTGCACTTTCTTGCACTCCGCTAGAACGGGAAGGCCCCTGTCTCATCTTTTTTAAATGCCAAGGAAAACATGGGCATCGGCATTGCCACAGTGTGAGGGTCTCAGTTGGAATCCCCAGAACCCACATAAAAGCCAGGCACTGTGGCATACATCTGGAAGCTCGCTGCTCCCAGGATGAGTTGGGGGAGATAGGAAGATCTCCAGGACCTGTGAGCCCACCAGCCTGGCATACACAGCAGAAACACAACAAAGAAACCTTGTCTTAAACAGGATGTAAGACAAAAACTTGCTCTCTGAATTCTGAATTCCACATGTGAACTGTACCGTTCTCTCTCCCTCCCTCCCCCTACCTCCCTCTCTCTCTCTCTCTCTCTCTCTCTCTCTCTCTCTCTCTCACACACACACACACACACACACACACACACACACACACTAGTGTTGCTTGTAAAAAACATAGCAAAATGAGTTGGGATCATTTGGGGAACTACACTAGTCTTGGAACAAGGACCACGCCATTTACTTATGCTTATGCTTAGAACTAGAGAAGACACCAGCTCAAGAAAATCTAGTGTGACAGTAAACACGTCCTACTGTGGGGCAATTAGTGTTCCAAGACTGTGGATTCTACACTCTTATTTCAGAATTCCTTCACCTGAGAATTGTCAAATCCATTTGTCCTTGAACTAGATTATTATTGATTATTAGGAAAAGCATCTATGGCACACTTTCCAGCCTACCGCATACCATGAAATGTTTAAAATAGAACCAAGTTACTTCCATCTTCCTTGAAGAGATTGCTAATTTCAGGTTGAAACACTTTAGATAAAAATTAGGCTCCCTCCATCCCCCAATAATCTACTTTGTGAATTGTGACAACTATCTCCCAGTCAGTTGTCACTTGCATTTTTGTCAGAGATTAGTGAAAATCCCACAACTTTGAGTACCATGACTATCCTGACTCTGGGTCTCACTGAACTGAGCTAAGTGACAAGAAGCCTAATGTGCTGTGCCCTCCCTCAATGAGCTGTGCCCTCACCCAATGGGCTGTGCCCTCACCCAATGGGCTGTGCCTTCACCCAATGGGCTGTACCCTCACCCAGTGGGCTGTGCCCTCCCTCAATGAGCTGTGCCCTCACCCAATGGGCTGTACCCTCACCCCATGGGCTGTGCCTTCACCCAATGGGCTGTGCCCTCACCCAATAGGTTGTACCCTCACCCCATGGGCTGTGCTCTCCCCCAATAGGTTGTACCCTCACCCAATGGGTTGTACCCTCACCCCATGGGCTGTGCCTTCACCCAATGGGCTGTGCCCTCCCCCAATGGGTTTTACCCTCACCCAGTGGGCTGTAACCTCACCCAATGGGCTATGCCCTCCCCTAAATGGATTGTACCCTCACCCAGTAGGCTGTGCCCTCCCCTAAATGGGTTTTACCCTCACCCAGTGGGCTGTACCCTCACCCACTGGATACACTGAGGCCCAGAGCAAGCACAGAACTCAGGAAACAAAACGTGACAATGAAAAGCCTTCGGTCCCCATGCTGAGCCCTCTGCATCCATGAGCCCAGAGACTCAGCTGCCTTTTAAGCCACCTGTCCCCCTCATGGCCCACCTCAGACTGTCCTGTTGAAAGTTAGTGGGGGCTGGAGACTGTAGCCATATCAAAAAAGTGGTGACCACAAATTTTCAATTAAGACTGTAAGATCCTTTTTTTTTTTTTTTTTTTTTTTTACCGTAACAACAAAGAAAATAAAACATTGCCAAGGTAGTCATGTAATCTTGGAAGAGTTGTGTAGCATGTCTATCTGAGTGCTCTCATCGTTTAGAGTCTTGAGAGCCAGCAAGATGACTCAGTGGGTAAAGGCACTTCCCACCAAGCCCATGACCCCAACCTAACAACGGGAACCCGCATGGTGAAAGAAAGAACCAACTTCAGCAAGTTGTCTTCTGATAGACAGACCATAAATATACACCATGTACATACACACACACACACACACACACACCATAAACACACACATTACACACACACCAGACACACCCACACATCACACAAGCACACACCATAAACACACACATACTATACACTTGTATACACTCTCAGACATACAGAGATATACACAAATCAATAAAAATACAAATAAGAATAAGCATATTGATCTAGATTCATCTTCCCTAACTTTCTGGTCTCAGGACCCTTTTGTGTTCTTAGCAGTGGTTGAAGGGCTGGAGAGACGGCCCAGCCGTTAAAAGTGCTTGTTGCTCTTCCAGAGGACCTGAGTTCGGATCCCAGCACCCACCTCAGGCAGCTCACAACTGTCTGGAACTCCAGCTCCAGGGGCTCCAGGCCCCTTCTGGCCTCCTCAAGTACCTGCATACATGTGTGCACACTCACACGCAGACACACACATATAAACTAGTTTGTGACTATTGTTAAGTACCATACTACAGTAAAAGCTGGGAATTCAACCGAATACATGTGCATTAGTTCATAAAAAGGTAAAGTACCCATTAAATATTATGTTATTTTTACAGGGAAAATGGTGTTTCAAAACAAAAATACTGAATGAGAATAGCATTAATTTGAATTGTAATGAATCTCTTTAATGTGTAGCTTAATAAAATGCAAGTGAATTCTCCTGTTCCAGGTTGGATCTGCTGAATTTCATTCTTATGGTTTAAATGCACGATCATATCTGGCCTCCCACAGAGAAGTAGTTAGAGGAAAAAGAGAACATTGGTAACTTTTTCATATAATTATGACTATTTCTTGACATGTGAAGGCCACTGGTGTTTTTCAAAGATGAGTTCTGACTTTAGATCCTGGGATAAGCTCATTAACTTTCCACACACGATGCATTATAAATGGATCCTTAGAAGCACATGGCTGTGTAATGTCTGTTAGTTGGCAGAAAAAGTTTTAATTGATATATATCTTCTAAATGTTGGCCTACTTGAGATGTAGCATTAAAACATGCCTCCGCCACTACCATCACCAGCCTTTGTCGGCCAGAAGATTGGAAGATTCCCACTCTTCCTGGACTTGGAGAGCTCAGTGAGGTTGCACGTCCCTGACCTTGTTATTTCCCAATGATACAGATAAAACATGTCAAACCCATTTACAAAAGTAAAAACAGGTATACTCGCGTGCAACGGGTCCTTGACGAGGAGCCTGGCATTCATCACTGGAATTTTCTCTCAAGTCACTATAATATTTACACTGATGTCCCCATAGCCCACTGAGTCAATGTACTGAATGGTTCAGCTTTCCCTTCGAAAGTCGTAAAATAGGCTCCACACATCCAAAACATGTGTCTTCTGGCTCCATCTGTGGAATTTCCCAAGTTCTGACAACCTGGGTTCTTTGGGGAGAGGAGAAAACAGGAATAAAAGACTATCATAGTCCATGAGAAGGATTAAAAAGCAACTGAGGCAACAGGGTGAAGGGAGAGGACGACAGGCAGGCTGAGGGGTGAAACGGTGGATTCAGAGAAGCCTACTTCAATGGGACATGAAAATTATGTATAGTTTAAGAGCCTGGTGAGAATTTGGGTAGTGTCTGGGTTTTTTTTTTTTTTTTTTTTTTTTTTTTTTTTTTTTTTTTTGTTGTTGTTGTTGTTGTTGTTTTGGTTTGGTTGGTTTTTTTTTTTTTTTTTAACAAGCAGAGGAGAGGACCAAGACTCAAAGATTTCAGCTGGGGTTGGAGCTCAAAGCCAGGTTTCCACTGTCCTCCTCCCTCCGTGGTAAGAGGGATTTCTGTGGCTCTGATATTCTGGACGCTGCACATAGCTTTTAGCCACATTCCAGAAGCTTGACCAGGGGACATATTAAAACACATGTCACTTGCTCACAGTCACTTAGTACCAAGTCCTTTTGAGTTGTTTGTTCGAATTTATGCCTCTGCTTTTAGACCTCGAGATTGTATTCTCTAATGAACTTCTGTTTCTAGAAACGCAGAACCGCCTCCATCTTCTCCCCCAACACATGGGCCACAGCACCAGCGGCCTTCCTCCTCAGCACACACATGGTATCATGCTCCTTATACCGCACACAATGTCCTTACAGGCTCATTGTTTCCACAGACACACAAGATAATTGTGACCACATGACACACTCCACAATGGGAGCTAACTCGGGTTCTAAAGAATTTGCACATTAAATCAGCCGTGTGTTTCAAACATGCTGCTCAGCTTCCATTTTCCTGATTTCCATCGTTGTCGCTGATGATGACCTTTTCTACACTGGATCTCCGCGATCACAACCTTTAATCGTGAACTTGTGATGAAGACAACGTCTTCCATTAGGTTGTGCATGTGCCTACTTTCTGTCAAGAGCTCTGCTCACCTTTTATTCCGGCAGGTCACAGTCACAACAGGAAACCTTTTCTCTCTCCACAAAGACAAAGTCGGGGTCACTCTGCAACAGGAATCTGTTAACCCTCTAAATACTAATGCATGTATTAGCTGTATAGTACAACTCCAAAATGGACATCTGGGTTTTCTACTTTAAATTATACTCTTCCCATCCAGTGGTCTTGGGTTTTATGTCTGTAGAACTAACAAGCCTCAGGTCCTTTATTTCTGGATCCATTTCTTTGAATCCGTTATGCAAGGAAACTCTTGGGCTCCTCCTCGCAGTGCCTGAAACCGAGGGACTAGAACCCCACGGACACTCTATCCTCTAGGGAAAGAATTCCTCAAGCTCTCAGATTCTGTTCTGCACTTGATTGTTTTTGGTTTGTTTTTTAAACAGGGTCTCACTAAGTAGCCCTGGCTTTCCTAGAACTCACTCTGTAGACCAGGATGGCCTCAAACTCACAGAGATCTGCCTGTCTCTGCCTCCCAAGTGCTGGGTTAAAATGTGTGCCAACACTGGGTCTGTCTTTAAAAATTACCTTCTTTCTGTTCTGTTCTCTCCTCGCAGCTTTGCACCGTGGCAGTTTCATGGCCGATGAGGTTTATCTGAGGTGATTATTGCTAATTGAAAACTATTCTCTCTTCCCCTCAGTTTTTATTACTATCTATGTGTTTTAGATTCTAGAAATTGAAGGCCTTGGTCAAAACAAAACACAAAAACAACAAAAACAAAACCTGACACACTGAATATTCAAAAGTAAAGGATGTGGCAATTAGTTAAGAAAAAAGTTAAGCGGCGATTCCATGCTTTCCAACACAAGTGGGAGAAAGGAGGCACGTCCTTGGCGTCTTTGGACTGCAGGGCCAACAGTCACCCTGTGTGCTGACCCCACAGGACTCAGTAGTCCTATTGACCCCTTTAAGACATGAGCCACACACTGCAGATAACTCTCTTCTCTGCGGTTTCCACTGAGGAACAGGGCGTGTGCTGTGGCGTAAGCCTACGCGCTCTCTCTGCTAAGGTCCTGCTGAGAAGCTTAGAGCTTCGAGTGCCAAGGCTTCTACCTGTCTTCTAGACCGAGAATTCCTGGAGACGAAGGTCTCCTGTTTCTGGAGGGGCTGCTGCCTCCAGGACTGGACACCTGAGTAGTGTGTCTTACCATCTGCTCTAGCTTGGATCGTAAATGTACCTCAACGGCTTTAACGGCTAGTTTCCATGACACCCGTCACGTGGTAGAGCGTCTACAGTAAAGGTCTACTAGAAGTATGTTAGGCCACTGGGGACATGTCACAAAGAACACTGTGTGAGTTCTGTCCCCTCCTCTTCCTCTGTCTTTGAGTTATGACTTCCAGCAAGTGAGCAGCTTGCTTCAGCACACACATTCCCTGCTGTAAAGTGTCGCCTCACCTTAGGCCCAAAGGCAGTGTGGCTGAGCAGCCGCAGACCTCTGGAACCGTGGGCCACCACAAGCCTTTCTCTTTAAGTTGTTCTCTCAGATATTTTTCAGTGACAAAAACTAGCTGACCTCGGAGGGCAAAAGACAGAGTTAGCCATAGGTCATCCATGGCTACAGTTCACATTTCTAGACCTTTCCCATGCTAAGCTCTCTGTGCATCATCCCCAATGCTACTTGTGACGACTAACCATCTGAGGCGGCTGCCATAGCGTTCATTATGTGTAGAGGAAGAAGACAGAAGAGTAAGCCAGGGTCCCTGAGTCATGGGTCAGAAACATGACGCAGGTCAGATCAGGTCATGAAGCTTCCTCTATCCCCTGCGTCACTGAGAGCGCACACAGTCAGACCAAAACAGTTGTGCTCCTTCTCTGAAGGTCACATACTACAAGTTCTTGGCCTGTTCATGAGGCAGGAGGAGACTGACCAAAAAAAAAAAAAAAACTGAAGATGACCCGGAAGCCGGGTTCCGTTGCATTTGGAAGCTCCGCCTTAGTCCTTGAGCAATTAAAGCATAGTGGAGCGGCAGAACCCATCCGTCCCCGTCAGCAGAAGGATTGACTTTTTAACATCTACTGGAGATCTGCAGTAGCCAGAACTCATGGTCTCACTAAAGGCCCTGTCCTGAGTGTCTCGGGCTTTATAATCACCTTTTCCTGCACCGGTGGAGGTGTATTCTCCTTGTCTACAACTTGTGTATCCCAACTCCTCCCCAGTAATGGAGGGGGAGAGTAACAGAACAAGGTGGGGAGGGGAGGGGAGGGAAGAGGAGAGGAGGTAGGAGGAGAGGGGAGGGGAGGGGAAGTAGGAGAGGGAGGAAGGAGAGGAGAGAGGAGGGAAGGGGAGGGGAAGGAAGGGGGAGGGGAGGGGAGGGAGAGGGGAGGGGAGGGGAGGGGAGGGGAGGGAAGAGGAGAGGAGGTAGGAGGAGAGGGAAGGGGAGGGGAAGAGAGAAGAGGAGAGGAGGGGAGGGGAGGGAAAGTAGGAGAGGGAGGAAGGAGAGGAGAGGAGGGGAGGGGAGGGGAAGTAGGAGAGGGAGGAAGGAGAGGAGAGGGGAGGGAAGGGGAGGGGAGGGAAAGGGGAGGGGAGGGGAGGGAAGGGAAGGGGAGGGGAGGGGAAGGAAGGGGGAGGGGAGGGGAGGGGAGGGGAGGGGAAGGAAGGGGGAGGGGAGGGGAGGGGAGGGGAGGGTGTAGAGTAGGAGAAATATCAGAACTTCACTCTTTGAAGACTGGTGCCTATCTGGTTCCAAGTGACCCACAATCATGCATGTCTTAGGGTAGAGAACATTCTTTAAACGTTGAGGTTTTTAGCTACTGCAGACTATATTCGTAAATCCTTCATTCCTGTCTGGGATGGATGGAGTGAGACAAAAGGGAAACGGAAAAATCGCTCAGCCTTGGAAGAAGTCATGGAGGGAATCAGGACAAAGAAAAGCCTGCTGCTGGTTCTCTGTGTACGGTTTTAAGATGTGGGGACAAGGACAGAAACAATGTGGGCATGATGAGAGTAAGAAGCTGCAGAGGCTGACAACGGGAACAGGAGAGCACTGGCAGGGAGTCCCATTTCCCACTGTTGTCATCAAAGTCGTACGGAAATGGTGCACACCTTCCAACTTGGGTTTACAATTTATGGCAAACCAAAATAACAATTACGACGTGTGTTCCGATGACAGGATTGTCACATTGTCCTGCATGAGCCCCCAAGTGCCCATACCAACACTGTGGCAGGTATGAGACCACACCCATTCGAAGAGCACGGAAACAAAGGGCTCAGACAGGTTAGGTAGCTTACCCTAGGTCACACAGCGATATGTATCCTCTTCAGCCTGTCCTGGATTTAGGGGATGAATAAGGAGCTTCAAGCCAGTGAGGCCCAGACACTAGAGTTCTTACTGTTTTGAAGCCTCTCTGTTGACGTCCTTAGGGCAGTGAGGGAAATGAGGTGTGAGGTACGCAAGCTGCCCAGCCCCAAACTGTTATGACGGGCTCTCCCTCGTGGATGGGTTGCGTGCTCGGTTAGTTGGTTTGGGTTTTCGTTTGTTTGTTTCCTGCTCATCCAGCTCTTACTCTCCTTGTTCATGGCTCCTCTAGAGCAACGATCCTCAAAGCAGCATCAGAGCCTCTAGCGGTTTGTAAGGCAAAGTCACAAGCTCTGGAGACACAATAGAACAGTGGTTGTTGTCAGGAGCCCTCCTGGTGCCTCTGGTGGTGCTGCGGTCAGTGGATGCTCCCCGCCCCCACCCATCTTCTCTTCCCACATCTGCCCTCACTCTGAAGATTCTGGTGGAGTCTCAGGGATGGCATATTTCAATCTCATCAGCATATTAGGGGATATTAGCCTTGAAAGATGTTAGCAACAGCCTTAGCCTCTACTCCCCAGAAGCCAGGAACATCCCTCCTCGTCCTTAATACCCAGAAGATTCTAATACTGTAACACATCCCCAGGAAACACATGACCCCTGGCTGATCAGAAAAGGATTATGGGTTATGCCCTAAATGCTGGATTTTTCTCTAGCTCCCTTAATAATCCTTATTCTCTGAAGTGTTTCTGCTGGTGATCAGCTTGGCTTTGCAACAAGCTAAAGAATAAAACCTAAGCATATAGCATTGAATACAAGTAATAATAAGTCAACCTGTAACAGAGACTTAGTGTCCGTACAATGAATGGAAATCACTAAGGCATAATTCCACATCATCCCACCAGTTCTAGACTTTCCCTTACTTTCTGGCTCTCAGGCATAGTCCAGAAAAGCAGCACAAACTGGCTTCATGCCTGGTGAATGAGATACCACTTTGCACAAAAATACAATATACAGACGTGAACAGGAAAGGAGCTTGGGGATGTAACAATTCTGAAAGCAGGCCTGGTGCACGTTTGCAGATAAATCTGTGTCCGGCAGGTTTGAGAGACAGCCCATTGGTTTGTGACGCTGGCTGGACACAATCCAAGTCAACCACATGGACTCGAGTGTCCACTTCTGCATCTCATTAGCATACCCTGTCACTGCAGAGCAAGGCAAACGTCCCTCACTGACATGGCAGTCCTCCCTTGTCTCCAGTGCCCCTCTGAACTCCTGACAAAGAGGAGATGGATGAGGCTTTCCCTGTGGACATGTGTCCTCCCCAGCCCTTGCCTGGACCTCTTAGGATACTATGCACCCCTCATCCAAAGCAGAGTTTGTGGCAGACAGCCAGCTTTGCACCCTCGGCTACCACTTCCTGGAAATGCAACTTTGGAACACTAATCACGTGGAAATAATAAATAAATCGTGGCCTCTCTCTCTCTCTCTCTCTCTCTCTCTCTCTCTCTCTCTCTCTCTCTCTCTCTCTCTCTCTCTCTCTCTCATAAAGAAAAACATTTCACTGAGGCCGGCTTACACTTCATAGGCTTCGCTCATTACTGTTATAGCAAGAAGCATGACAGCAGGTAAAGGGGCTGAGAATTCTACAGCTGGAGCACCAGGCATCAGGAAGAGACTGGGAGCCACAATGGGAGTACCTTGAGCATAGGAGACCTAAAGTCCACCCCACAGTGACACACTTCCTCCAACAGTGCCACAACTTCTAATAGTGTCACTCTTTATGGGCTGAGCATTAGAGTCTAAGAGTCTATGTAGGTCATTCTTTTCTTTTATTGGATATTCTCTGTGTTTACATTTCAAATGTTATGCCCTTCCCCCAATCCCATTCCCCTCCTCCTCCCATTGCCTCCATGAAGTTGCTCCCTCTCCCAACCACCTTTGAAAAGGTTCTTCGAAAACCTATTCAGAAGCAGGGTGGGGCCTTGAAAGGGCCACGTGTTCACACTGGGGATACAAGCGGGCTGCACACTGGGCTTGCCTCTCCCCTTCTTACTCCCATCTCTTCTTTGCAGCTATTGGCGGGGCGCTGGCCTTTTGACCACAATGATTTCGGAGTGTTTCTCTGCAAGCTGTTCCCCTTCCTGCAGAAGTCCTCCGTGGGCATCACCGTCTTGAATCTCTGCGCTCTCAGTGTGGACAGGTAACGTGGCTCTTTCCTGTGCTCTTTAGGGGGGTAAGACTTTAAAAGTCTGGCCCCTGACCCTGTGTTTAGAATTGCTCTTCACATTCGCTAACTAGTATTGATCTGAGATTTCCATAGTATGCACCTTAGCCCATGTGGCCAATGATACCCATCTGGCCCCCTTAAAGGGACAAAATAATTAAATGATTGAGTAAACTTGATGAAAGCAAGAGACCTAGAATATACAAATCTTTTGTTTCACACTGGTATTGTTGTTTTATTAAAAAAAGGAAAATGTCATTGAGTTACACTTCAAATGCTTGAGCCAAGCAATACATGTAAAAAGTTATGTTTTCCACTACACCTCCTTAAATGCCTAAAATGTTCCATATTTTTCAAAAGAGGCGAACAAAAATAAATAATGGTATGGAGTTCTGAAAGACCCACAATCCTTACAAATAACTTTGAGAGCTTCCTAACGTGAGTGTCGCAGCCCCGTGTGGGTGGGTGCTGGGGCAAAGTGACAGTAACTATGACAGCAAGAGAAGCAGGAAACGTTTCTGAGCATCTGACGGTGGTCTTCTGCGGGCTCACCCGGAGCTCCGCGTAGCTTGGCTGCAGCCTTGGTTCTGAACCTACAGCAGAACTGTACAGGATGCTTGTTCAAGTTCTCGCACAGCGGGGCTTTACATTGACGTGAGTTTCATTTTAAAACATCTTTCAATGAACTGGGATTAGAATAAACTTTCCAACAATTTCTGAAATGGCTCTAAACATCTTGCCATTCGTACTAAGTATCGTGCAAGGACATTGACAATTATAAAGTCAAAAATTAGTCACTTCCGAAAACCATTGAAGACAGTCCACACGGTACAATATCAAAGTCAGCTAAGATGCTTTAAAATACATTTTTTATTTTATTTTACATAGGTGAGTGCAGGTGCCCACAGAGGCCAAAGAGGGCATGAGATTCCTTGTAGCTGGAGTTAACAGGTGCCCAACATGGGTGCTGAGAACGGAACTTAGGTTTTTTGCAAGAGCAACAAACGTTCTTAACCTCTGAGCCATCTCCAGCCCCAAAGACCGTGTTCTTTATGTAAAAATGAACAAGAATTTTCATGTCATTAGTATATAATTTCACATTCATTTTTAACAGATGATAGAAGCTGAGCCAGTGAAATGATACAATAGGTAAAAACCGCCACACCAGCCTGACATGAGCTCAAGGTTCGAAACTCATGTAAAGTGAAAGTAGAGAGCCGGGCCCACAAAACTGACCTTTGACCTTGACCCATGCACTGTGACATGCCCACCTCTCAGTCTATGTCCAGGGGTCCAACTGCTCTGGCTCTGTGGACACCTGCACATATGCCCACAGCATAATTAAAAGTAATTTTTACAAAGCTTGGAGGTAGAGATGGCTTGGGAGGTAGAGCACTGGTTGCTCTCACAGAGGACCTGGGCAAGGTTCCCAGAACCCACATGGCAGCTCACACCATCTGTAACTCCAGTCCCCGGTCCAACACTTCCTTAGGCATTCAGGAACACACAGTGGACAAGCATGCAGGCAGAACACCACACACACTAAATAAAATGATTTTGTTTTTTAATTCTCAAGCTCAAAGGGTCACTAATGGAAAAGTTTTTAAGAAACCCTTTTAAAAAATAGACCAAATTTAAGGCCAGCATGGTGGCACTTGGGAAACAGAGGCAAGCAGATCTCTGAGTTTGAAACTAGCCTGGTCTACAGAGTAAGTTCCAGGACAGCCAGGGCTACACAGAGAAACAAGAGATCTGACTGTATAATGTCACTTGCAACTTCTAACATTATATATAGATACATATATCTATATCTAATAATTATATAGTATAATTATTATAAGGAATCAAAGTCAGAATGTTACAGCACATTCTGTTACGGGGAGACACTCACCCTCATAAGGAACAGCTAAGTGCTGTGGATACTTGGCTATGATTTACAGTTTTCAAAAAAAAAGTTTTGCTGTGTT
This sequence comes from Micromys minutus, assembly GCF_963924665.1. Lineage (NCBI taxonomy): Eukaryota > Metazoa > Chordata > Mammalia > Rodentia > Muridae > Micromys > Micromys minutus. Next base: position 3,149,949 of record NC_137959.1, on the reverse strand, counting down.
TAGACATCATAACACATTAGTTGTTATAAATTGCAATGGTGTCTTTTTAGAAAAAACCACATGGCTCTAATGCCTGAAACACGAAATGAATGAAATGTTTCAGACTATTATTTGAAATAAAAATACTTGCCAAAACTAAAACACAAAAGATAATTTTATCAACAGTTTAAAATACAGTGATGTGATCACTTAAAATGTCCACATTTCAGTGTTAAATGCAAAGATTAGAAATGACTTCACTGTCTATTAGGATCTGCAGCCATCTGTTGAGAAACAAACCGTGAATGAGTTGCTTTGACCTAAGTCGGATGCTGAGGACTGCTGCGTGAAGTCAGGGAGATGTGGCCCGAGGTGAGACCGACAGGCTCATGCCAGGGCCGAGGTTAATTCCCTGTAGTAGAGAAATGGAAACCCAGCATCAGAGGCCACTACAGAGGTCCCACCACTGGACCGAACAGTAGATCCGGTGTGTTGGCCATTTCCCTAAGAAGCTGTGCAAGCACCAACAGGCTGATTTGAGTCACCAGGAAATCTTCACTGCTGTTCCCCACATAAGCACCAATATAACTTCTTCCTTCATCTAAGTGATGTGTTTTAAAGCATTGGTGGGGCTATGGTAGGCATGGCTGCCTCCTAGTGTGGTCTAAGATCTGAAAAGGAGAGCTTCTCAATGGTACTTCTAACACCACGGATAGAGAGATCTGTTCTCATTACACTGTTTGATTAAAATGCTTAAAATAAGTCTAAAAGTTTTATTTTAAAAGTGAGGAAAAGAAATAAGAAAAAAATCAACATGTTATTTCCATGTACCTTGTTAGATGTTTAAAAGCTACAGTGTGAGGGGTGGGGGGCACCCTCATAGAAGCAGAGGGAGGGGGATGGGATTGGAGTTCTATGAAGGGGAAACCAGGAAAGGGAATAGCATTTGAAATGTAAATAAAATATATCCAATAAAAGAAAAGAGCTACCATGTCTCATCAATATAATAAGAGAAAGAGTTAGGGTTAGACAGGGTTAGAGTTAGCATTAGGGTTAAGAGATATTCTGACACATCATTGGGCGTTAGAGTACACAGAAATGTAATGCTCATATCACTGGACAAAGTGGAAGTACTGAGTCATTTCTAAGTAGTGCTATTTAGCTCTCTCGTGGGAAAAGTTAGAAAGTCTTACTTTACAATAGTAAAATATACAATTATCATTTATTTAAGAACCAGACTCATTATTGTGTATAGATAATATTTTACAGATAGGAAAGTTGAGGTTTAAAAGTTTATCAAGTCCATAAAACTATGAAACTAGGAGCCCGTAATCAAATGGGCCATCTTTATTGTTAACCACTATACTCAAACATGCAAAAGCGCAACCCACAAAGTAATAGAAGAAAAGAGTACATTTTGCTCTCTGAAATGAAGAACTTTCTCAGAGACTGGAAAGAAGGCTTCAAGGTTAAGAGGACACACTGCTCTTGCAAAGGACTGGTTTTACTTCCCAGAACCCACATGGTGGACCACAACCTGTAGTTCCAGCTGCAGAAAATTTGATGTTCTTCTCTTCTGGCACCTGCATGTATGTGGTGCACATAAACTCACATGTCATACACATGTGTATAAAACATATATAAGTAACTCTTTACAAAGAAAAGAAACCTCTGAACTTAAAAGATAAATAAACCCTAGCCCTCCAAGAGGCTCCACCCAGCAGCCAATAGAAATAAATGCAAAGACCTACAGCCAAACATTAGACCAAGCTCAGAAAGTCTCGTAGAAGTTGGGGTAATGTTCGAGGGACCCAAGGAGAACAGGACTTCACAAGAAGAATGACAGAGTCAACTAACCTGGACCCTTGGGACTCCCAGAGACTGAACCAACAACCAAAGATCGAGCCTGGAACTGGACCTGGGTTCCCCATCCCCACAGCTCAGTCTTCTGTGGGGGCTGTCCCTGATCTGTCGCCTGCTTATAGATCCTGTTTTCCAAACTGGCCTCAGTGGGAGAGGTTAGGTCCACTCCTACAGTGACTTGATGTGCCAGAAGGGGTAGTACCCATGGTTGGGGAGCTTCCCCTTCTTCTCTGAGGAGAATAGGGAAAAAAAGAGAGAGGATCTGTGTGAGGGGGTACTGGACTGAGAGGGGTTTATTGGAATGTAAAGTGAAAAAATACATTTTCTTAAAGAAGACAAAAATAATAGAAAATATGAGCGTGATCACAAATATATTTTAAGAGGTAAAATTCAGACCAAGCATTCATAACATTTTTAAACAAATAAGGCAATATCTTAGCTACTCAATGTCCACCACCAGTGACACACCTCTGCCATCAAAGACATGCCTCCTAATCCTTCCCAAACAGTTCAACTAGGGACTAAGCATGTACAAACATGAATATATGGGATCACTCCCATCCAAGCCACCACAGACAATAAGGCAACAGGTCTCCAAGCTAAAGGGAAACCCGCTCCACTACAGACCTAGCCAAGGCTGTGCCTTCTGGGTTGTTTCCTAATCTCGAAAGCCTTCTTCCTGAGCTTCAGTCTACCCAGCATGGAAAGGGGGTGCTGAGCTCACAACTCCTCTCTCTTGTGTATGGTACTCTGCCCAGAGCCCCTCCTCTCTTCATCCCATTCATGAATTACATGATTCATGTTAGCCTCAAGTCCCAAATAAAATGCCATTCTTCATTTAGAATAGAGAAAAATAATAATAATAATAATGCCAAGAATGATTTCATTCAGATGTGGTCTGACTTTTAAGTCAAGGAGATGAGCCATTTTAAAATGCCATTTTGCTAATATGGCCTTCATCCAGGAGAGTCCTCCTTAGGAAAAAACTCACAGTCCTTTGTTGGTGGCCTTTACCCTTGCATTTCATTTGATTCTGACTTTGATTTTGAGGATCCACACTGGGGGGAACAGATTTGACATTTATATTTCAAAAGTTTTCATACTGGAGAATGAACCACATTCACACACAATTTCTTTAGAATTTTTTAAAGATCATTTTTAAGTGTGTGCATGTGTGTGTGGGCACATGTGTGCCTTGTGAGTGCATGTGTATTGTGTGTTTGTGTGTGTGTGTATGTGTGTGCATGTGTATTGTGTGTGTGTTTGTGTGTGTGTGTGTATGTGTGTGTGTGCATGTGTATTGTGTGTGTGTGTGTGTGTGTGTGTATACCAAGCAGGCCAGAGCACAGCAGCCCTTGGAGCTGGAGTTGCTGGCAGTTGTGAGACACCTGACATAGGTGCTGGGAACTAAACCTGTGCCTTCTTAACTCTTAAGTGCTCTAATCCTTACAGTTAATCACCACACATACGACATCATCAGCTTTGAGCCTTCACATGATCTCACTATATTCTACTGGAGGGAAGAGCTGCTTTTATTTTAATGTGACGGCAGTAATAAGGGGGAGTCTAGAGTCCTTTAAAAACAATTTTTAGTTTTTAAAACCATATTTTTCTTGTCTGAACCAGATTACCACCCAGGAAGAGTTGCCATGGTACTTTAATGATATTTTAAAAATATGATAATCATCTTTGGTTTTGGAGCTGTCCTGAGAGAAAGCATATGTTTAGGCACTTTTAAATTTCTTCTCTAATTACTTACTGAAATGCAGAATGCAATAAAACCAAAGAGAAGTCCCAGCTTCCTTGCTGTGGCACTGAGACGATAAACAAGCTTGTCAGAGAGTCACAGTCTACACCTGGTTGATGAGCCGGCATTGCTCAACTCGATTCGCCTCAGCTTAACCCTTTAGCAAAAGGGTTATTTCTCCTCAAGTTTAACTATTATTTATTTACCTTAGATATATGTTCTTATTCTCTTATGAGAAAGATAGGAGAAAGTTTTCAGAAGTAGAGAAAGAAATTTCAAAACAAGTTTTGGCTTCTGCCCAGCTTTATCAGTAAACTTTATAATGCTAAAGTTAAGTATGCTTTTACAAGGGATGAACTTTTCCCAGGAAAACGATGAATAATCAACCGTTACCAGCCATAAAATGGTTTTTTTTCTTTCAGCTGTGATGAGTTTCAAATGTTACTTTTACTTTGGAGAAGAAGGCGATTGAATGCTGCTCTTTGTGAAGTTAATAGTCTTGTTTAAAGCAGGAGAGATGACAGGGTCATGCTATAAACAAGCCCGGTACAGGTCCAACTTGTAGTTAGAAGATGTCTGGGGAACGAGCCTATAAAAAGATAAAACTCTCTTAACGACTCTTCCAGAGCAGCATATAATTAGATACCTGGAAGCGCTGCAAAGTTCCATTAGGACGCAGCTTCTCTCTGTGCGCCTCGAGCTTCAGACATGATGCCGGCAGCTCCGATAATCTCAGAGACGGAGCCTAGGTCCAGAAGGGTAAGGTGGTTTTCTGAGGTGCACCCCTTCAGATTTGGACATGGTCTCTCCTGGTTCTGTGTGTGGTTTCCCACTGCTGTGTAAGAAGACGGAAGGCACAAGAGTGGTCGAGCTGAATAGTCACACTCGGGGGCTGGGGCAACTCAGCATCCTTTTGGGTCTGTTCCCCGCAGCACACACTTAATCATCCTTTATCTTGCTCTGCTGTCAGGATCAGGCAACTGGTTAGTTTTGCTAACCCCGCTTCCCTTTGATAACCAGATGCCCTCAAACTGGGCCGTTTAAAATAACCATTTTATCAGATCTCACTATGTTATGGCTCTGGAATTTGGCCACTTCTGCGTCCTGTCACTTCGGCTGGGTTCTCTAGTAGCTAGCAGCTGACACTGAGTTTGCCTCAAGTCCCCAGCTCACCGGTCCAGCCCTTGGCAGGGTCAACTGGAAGGCTCGGCCTCTCAGCCTGGCAGGACCGTGGTGCCAGTTTATCACATGCCGTTCCTGGAACAGGCAAAGCCAATGTCAGAACCAGCCACAGAAGTGCTCACATTTGTGTCCCGAGTGGTTTCTTGTGATAAGTCTCTCTGATAGGACTTTCCCTCCAAACCTCTGGGTGGCAATGGTTTTTCCATCATGTAAAGATATAAATCAGAACTAACCGTCACAAATGACCAGTTGCTCTTAATGAAAGGCAGCAGAGGCGCCTCTTTCCGTTCTTGAAGTAGCAATGTTGAAGAAAAACTGATGGGTTGTGCTGTGAGTGAACATCTGTCTAGGCACTTCCTAGATACTGCATTTTAAATCACATGATCCAGCATGCTAAAACACAACTGTCATGCAGCTGGCCAGGAGCCTGAGGCAGGAGGATCACAGAAGTTAGGGGCTGGAGTGAGTCTCAGCCAGGCTGGACTGCACACTGAGGCAGTGTCCCCAGAGTGAATGGCTTTGCCTGCCTCTCATTCCCTTAATTTAACAATGCTACTGCTAATAACTCATCCAGGAAAGTGGCTCCCGACGAGGAAAAGAATCTCTGCATACACACATGTTCTTCACTCCTGACATGCTAAACATGAGTCATGAGAGAGTGAGATCCATACGATGCCATCACGTGCAGCCATTAAACTACAACCGCCACGTCTGTGGGGCAGTGGTCACACACTAACTGACATAAGGACATGTCCAAACTATGCTTAAGGTGACAGCAACGGCCACCGGTGGTAATCCCAGCACTCAGGAGATAGAGGTAGATTGTCTGCAAGTTCAAGGACAGCCTGGTCTCCAGAGGGAGTTCAAGAACAGCCTGGTCTCCAGAGGGAGTTCAAGGACAGCCTGGTCTCCAGAGGGAGTTCAAGGACAGCCTGGTCTACAGAGGGAGTTCAAGGACAGCCTGGTCTACAGAGGGAGTTCAAGGACAGCCTGGTCTCCAGAGGGAGTTCAAGGACAGCCAGAGCTACACAGAGAAATCTTGTCTCAAGCAACAACAACAACCACCAATAATAATAATAATAATAATAATAATAATAATAATAATAATAACAACAACAACAACAATGGGCAAAGAATTTTAAAAGTAAAAAAAGATTTTATTGACATGACATCTTTTTAATTTAATTTTATTTTATAATGTTTTTAGGTTTGTTCAGCTATAAAGTTTATATAATGTAATTATAGCTGTCTCCAGCCTTACCTTCAAAATTCAACACACAAGCTGGACACAGTAAAGCATATTTTTAATCCCAGCACTCAGGAGGCAGAGACAGGAAAACCTCTGTGAGTTTGAGGCTAGCCTGGTCTATGTGGAAAGTTCCAAGACAGCCAGGGCTACATCAGGATCCTGTCTCATAGAAAACAGTTGTAACAGCAATAAAAATAATAGCAATAATTAGCATATATGCAGGAAATCCCTCCAGCCTTGAAAACACTTTTTAAATGTACCCATAGGCTTGCACTACAGCAAACAACTTCACGTTAGTAAAAGAGAGTCTCCTCCTCTGTTCTGCTGTGTCACATGGCAGGGCACAGGGTGCCACAGTGGGAAGGCCCCACAGTGAGTCAGCAGACCTAACACCCGGCCCAGGCTCTGGCATTCACTGGAGACTGGTGTGGGCTGTGGTAATAACCAGCCCTTTCTGGTTCTTTGGGTTCCCATATTGAATAGAAGAGCAGAAGTCAACATCTCAGAGGTCCCTCCTTGTTTTAAAATTATTTGATTCTATGCTTCAAAGGGGGTGGGGGTGGTGTTAGCTTTGGTGCGTGTGACCTAATCCAGGGCTAGCCTGAGAAGAGGGAAATATTCACAATGTAAATTGCTTTGTCCAGTGAAGTAAAACAGTGCACAGTAAGGAAGAAAAGCCATGGCAGGAGACGGGAGCGGCCCTTCCTTCAGCAGGCGGCTCTCTGTCCACGACTGGAGACACTCAGAGTGCATGACTACATGCTGGTGGTGTTCTCAGTATAAGGGTTGGCATAGACAACCAACAAAACACATGAAGAAAAAACATGGTTGTTCCCTGTGATGATTTGAGTATGCTTGGCCCATGGGAAGTGACATTATTAGGAGGTGTGGCTTATTGGAGGAGGTGTGGCCTTGTGAGAGGAAGTGTGTCACTGTGGAGGCGGGACTTTGAGGTCTCAAATATATTTTCAAGTCTGGCCGATGTAACAACCCCCTTCTGCTGCCTTTGGATGAAAATGTAGAACTCTGGTTCCTCCGGCACCGTGTCTGCCTGCGCTCTGCCACGCTTCCCACCATGACGATGTGGATAAACTCTGAAACTGTAACCAGCCCCAGTTTCCCTTATAAGAGTTGCCATGGTGTCTGCTCACAGCAGTGAACCCTGAGACAGTCCCGCCATGATAAAATAATAAAGAAGAAATTACATGTAAACGGATATCAGGCAAAGGACTCGGAAATTTTTAAGTAGGTTCCATAAAAAAGTCAACTGAGCTGGGGGTGGTGGCACTTCTCTGTGATCCTAGCACCCAGAAGGAAAATGTAGAGAGTCACAAATCCAGGCCAGCTTTGTCGGTGTTTGTTCCAGGCTAGCCTTGGGTGCACAGTGAAAACTAAGTTTAAATTTAAAAAATATATATTTTTAAGATACAAGTGAGTAAAGACCTGAGAGCAAGTAAAGGGAGAGAGCAAGCAGTTGTGAGGTCCCTGGTGGTTGTCTGGGGGGTGGGAGGGGTGCAGTAAAGGTTCGATCTAGTGGGTTCGTTCCCATTGCTGGGCCGAGGAAGCCTGTTTCAAGACAGGGTGGGCACAGACAGCGGTTAGAAAACCATCAAACATAACTTAGGCAGTGTGAGGGGGAGGAGCACCCTTGGGGAGGAGTGAGCACCCTGGGGGTGGGGGGCGTGATCACTCTCGGGGTGTTTTGTTGAGGGTTCGGTGTTTTGTTTTGTTTTGTTTTGAGACAAAAAAAAGTCTCTCTATCTAGTACTGAAACGTGATATGTAAACCAGGATGACTTCAAACTCATAAAGCCCCTCCTGCCTCTGACTCCTGAGTACTGGCCTTAAAAGCCTGCACCACTGTTCCAGGAGTGAGTCCCTTTGACGGAAGACGTTAGAAGGTTTGCAGGAGGACTGAGAGTGTGGTGGAAGAAGAGCAAAGCTAAGTGTGGGGCCACGGCGGTAGGAACAGGTTCAGGGCCGCTTTGGGCTGTTTGGATGCTCCGTGAATGCCCAGTGGGACTCTCAAGTTGGCAACTACCTATTCAAGTCCAACGTTTGAGGTGGGTTCCAAGCTAGAACTATGAGTTTGAGAGTCATCAACATATAAGTGGTTTAAATGGCACTAAGTCCGTAGGATGGAGGAGATCATCCTAAGTTCCAAAGACTGGCACCTGGAGAAGTCCAGTTCTGGGCATTTGGGAATGGAATGGGTCCAGCTAAGGCGATGAGGAGTGACCAGGGGGATATGGAGGCAGCCGTGTGTTGGAACATTCAACAGGAAAGATCAGTTGGTGGTAATATGAATACTGAGGTGTCTTTCAGACACACACATCAATTAGGCTGCTCAACAGTAAGAACAGTATGTGTGTGTGTGTGTGTGTGTGTGTGTGTGGTGTGTGTGTGTGTGAGTGTGTGTGTGAGTGTGTGTGTGTGTGAGTGTGTGTGTGTGAGTGTGTGTGTGGTGTGTGTGTGTGAGTGTGTGTGTGTGTGTGAGTGAGTGTGTGTGTGTGAGTGTGTGTGTGTGAGTGTGTGAGTGTGTGTGTGTGAGTGTGTGTTCGAGTGTGTGTGTGCATGAATGTGTGTGTATGTGTGCACGTGTGTGCGTGCCAGTCAGACTTACTCATGATACCATGAAATGAAGTTGACTTATAAACATCCATCACGTTGTCCCACTTCGGCCATCTGCTGCTTCCCTGGGTACCAGACAAGGCACCTGGCTTCTTGTGGGTGAAGGTGTTCTGTTTAAATCGCCTAGCTGAGGTAGGAAGGGGGAAGCGGCGGATGCCACTTGGCTGGCAGTCCTGATACAGACATCCAGTCTCCACTCCAGCTTTTACTGGCTGCCAGATCAATAAGCCACAAAGAAGAGAAAATAGAGCACCAATCAAAATAAGCACCAATCTTTATCTTACTGTAAAAAAAAAAAAAAACATGAATTTTAGGACAGAGTTTATGCCATAACAAGAGGTTTTCATGGTCTGTTCGAAGAGCTGTGTTTTATTCCGTTCTGAACAAACCCGGGTTTTTTCCAAACCTTCTTATGCACCAAATCCTTCTTACCCTAAAACGTTTTGCAAACCAGTTCTCCAGCAGACTGAGATGTGCGTATGTCACGTGGACCATCGTTCTATACAATATATATATACTGTACAGGAGTTTGTAGGTTCTAATCTATAAGCAAATCTGAAAAAGAGTAAGGCCCTGTCGTTCTCCGGAGCTGCGTTTCGCAGATACACACCGTGCACACTCGGCAATGATGAGCTAATATAGGTCAGTGGGCGTGGCTTGTACACCGCCTTAGCTTATCAATTAATCTTCAACAGTCAAACTCACATGCTGCGGACTCAAGCACACCTATAGCACACCTATAGCACACCTATAGCAATGCTTTGGTCTGTTTAAAGCCGTCCTCTATCTATAAAAAGAAAACATTTCCTTTCTGTTACAACAGGGAGAAATTTTTCAAAAATGAAGCCACAAAAACACATGCCATTAAAAAAGTAGAAAGGACCATGGCATGTCCCAGGTTTTCTCTTCACAGTAAGTCTGAAAGCAGCTAGCATCCAAGCAGCACGTCAGGTCAAAGAGCGTGGGTTTTCTTCAGACATTTCAGCATCATTGCTATTATAAAGGTATTAAAGAGCCAGGCACGGTGGCCGCAGTTGCAATCTCAGCACTCGGGAAGTCAAGCAAGAGGATCAGCTCAAGGTCATCGGAGGAAACACTCTGAGTTCTAGGCTATGCTGGGGTACATGAGACACTGTCTCAACTCATACACATACCAAAATTACTGCTGTGAAAACTAAAGGAAGCATGATTCCTTAACGCCAGAGAACTATGTATATTCTATTATTGCTCATTTACACTTGTGACAGAACATCCCTACCAACTACTCTTTTCTGCTGGATTGTTGATCTGAGGGTAGGAAGGGAGATATTTGTAGCTCATATTCTCTGGCACAGGCCTATAATGAGAGATAGTTAATAACCCTTCAGTCCTTCCTGGATGGAATATATTGGACCTGCTACCTGGCAAAGCCCACTCTGGTGGTATCTTGAAGGTAAAGAAAGGGACGAAATGATAAAATATTTGTGGTCATGATCCACTCAAGGATCAAATATGTTTCAAGCTTTGTTAGTAGATCATAAGAAGCCAAAGCCTCCCATGGTGCATACCTTTAATGCCTTTAATCCCAGCACTCAGGAGGCAGAGGCAGGCAGGTCTCTGTGAGTCTGAGGACAGCCTGGTCTACAGAATGAGTTTCAGGATAGCCAAGGCTATATAGAGAGACAATGTCCCCCAAAACCAACCAAATATATAGAGACATAGACAGATGAGAGATGCATACAAACACACACACACACACACACACACACACACACACACACTCACTCACTCACTCACTCACAGACACAGTACTATGAACATCCTAGCAGCCCTCACTACCCAGTCTGTCTCCTACCCCAGCTTAAAGCACACAAGCACACACCTCCTGGTGCCACTTTCTAAATGCCCTAAGATTCTCTTTTTATTTCTTTGTTTCACAGTTCCATGTGAGAGAGGTTTGATGTGGGGGGAAGGGGATGATGGAGATGAAGGGGAAAATGAGAGAGAAGAGCGATTTTATTTTTATTTTTGCCATTATAATTTATTTACTTACTGGCTTGCTGACAATTTCATACACATATACAATGCATTATGAAAATACTCAACCCCTTATCACCTTCCCTTGTCCCATTCCCCTCTCCCTGAACCCCTTCTTCCTAACCAGGCCTGTCTCTCACCTGCCCCTCAACTCACCAGTGGCCACACTACTAAAAAAATGGCACTGCCTTCCTTAAACAGGCCTCCATGGCTGCTCCGTGTAATGGTTGCCACATCCACATCATATCCGGGTGACAGTGTTTTATAGCACTCATAAATGTTAGTGCTTTATAGATTTTAGACTCAGGCCTAGCAGGCCGTTTCCAAATGGGCAAGCTGGTTTGCTTTGTTTCGTTCTATCTCCCATCGAGGCTCACAGAAAATTCTTTGAAAGCCAATGGTTGTATTTCTGCCCAGGAGAGACACTTTCCAGCCAAAATTAGTTCAAAATAAACTTGACAACATGATTCCCCCTCTTCTCTTCCTCCCTCCACCTATCCCCCACTCCTGTTCAGGTACAGAGCAGTGGCTTCCTGGAGCCGTGTTCAAGGCATCGGGATCCCCTTGATTACTGCCATTGAAATTGTCTCCATCTGGATCCTTTCCTTTATCTTGGCCATCCCGGAAGCCATCGGCTTCGTCATGGTGCCCTTCGAATACAAGGGTGAGCAGCACAGGACCTGCATGCTCAACGCCACGTCCAAGTTCATGGAGGTACTGATCATGTGCACAGTCCGCTAACCATAGCAAGTTAAATGTTTTAATTTAAAAATGTGCTACAGCTTATAATGAGCCACTTGTGGAGGGGAGGCACTGTGTCCTTCACCGCCTTGAGGCCTGCTGCTCTCTCCACAAGGCTACTGTGCTGACCCTTGTGTAGCTTCGTGAATAGAGCTACTCCATCTCCCCTCTTCAGCTGTAAATCTGGTTTTCTGTACTGAAGAATTACGAGGCAGCTTATTAAGAGACACTACCTCTATATGTACGCAATGTAATTTGCTTTCATGATTAAGAGATTCACACAGCACCATCTGACAGACACATAGCTGTTGCCTGAGGAAGTACAGCTCGTTCAGTTATAGTTCGGAACACGAATCTTCTTTGCCCTAAAAATATTTCACAAAGCATTTCTCTAACAAAATGAGCAGAACGTATGCCCTGTGGGGAATCACCGTACATGCTTGAAACTATAGGTTCTGATCTAGAAGCAAGTTTGGTAAAGAATTAGACATCAAGATCCCTAGGAGTGGGCTTGCTCACTGCAACTCTGCAGCCGTGCTTACGGGCTCGTAGGAATGTGGACAGACTCAGAGGCTGACACCTAAGAGCACATCACCCCTGTGCACGCCTGAACCACAAACTAACAAACAAACACCTTCCGGACCCCAGGCAACAGCTTGTAGGCCATATCCACTCAGCCTGCGATTCTGTGGGAAGAGTCTACAAACCCTGGGTGGGTGAGTGAGCAGAGGGGTGGGGAGAGCCTCAGAGGAGGTTTGCATTGTACTTCTAATCAAGAACAGAGGCCACATACTTTGTTCGTTGCAGTCAAAGATCCTTCTGCAATGGGGTGAATGAGGAAAGATTGTTAACAAATAAGAAGAAACTAATTTCTTATTTCCTCTGACTTGAAATGTGGATAATAATCCACTGTATTGTTTAAGGCTACTATGTTTCTTGGCGGGGGAGAGAAAAACATCTTAAAACATTAATGTTCAACATCTTAGTAGGGTTTTTTGACCCATTATATTATTTAGTTAGAATCACATAGTATGTCGTTTGTTGATGAATACATATCTTTACCAGAAGTTTATTTTCAGTATTTTGCTAGCTCCATTTCAGTGTAATTGGTTTCCATTGTGGCCACATACATTTAAATGTGTGCTTACTAAAATATAATGTTGATGTCTGGAAAGTTAGTTCAGTTAATAAAGTGATAGATAACATTCCGTTTCCAGAATCCAAGTAAGAAGTTGGTCACAGTGGCACAGGCTTATAAAAACCAGTGTCAAGGACAAGGAATGGAAAATCTACAGGCTGTAGCTGGATTGCCTAGCCAACTGGCCAGCCCTAGATCCCCATGCGAAACGCTGTCTCCAAAAAACAAGATAAACGGCTCCTGAAGAATGATACCAAAAGTTGTTCTGACCTACACACATGAACACATACATGCACACATACGTGCACACAAATACATGAACACACACAATATTGTTCTCAGAAGAAATTAAAGCTCTCAGCAGATTTACAAGGGGGTCTGTGACAGTTAAGGGATGTTTGTCCTCTGGAACCATTTTCAGATTATTTAAAGTCATAGAGGGCTCCTGTCCACACAGAAGCTATCGGTATTCAGGGAACAGGGTGTCATATCTGAGGGAACTGATCAAACTATCGCAAGAAGCTGTGTTATCCTCCATAAATTGTCTAGAGAAAACATAAGTAAAGGCATCTCTGCCCAAGTCTGAGGAAAATTCATTAGAATAAAGAGTTGAATTATCATTCTCCAACTTTGATTTTTATTCTCCATTTAAAAAAAAAAAAAACAGGAAACTGGACAGTCTAGATTTATATAAATCCTTACCCCCAGAGAGAGAGTAAAGTCAGCCTTTAGCTAGAATGGCCCTGTTCCATAGTTTCCAGGTGGCAAATATTAAGAGAGAGAGAGAAGAGTTATTGATGGCTGAGCTGGCTGACTCTGGGGTCACATAGCAGACATACCAGGCAAAGGGCTAACTTCCACTAACTGCAGCCACACAGACAAACCATTCATTGATACCCTTCATTGTTCCTAAATGAGACACTCATGGTAAGTACACTTTAAACACAACAATCAAAAAGTCAGCCGATCTTATCGAAATGTTGAGACTTGTCAACGAACAAGGACGAAATGTCTCAAATCCTATTGTCTGAACTTTGAGGAGGCTCTTTATACTGATCCAATGTGTAGAAGAAATCAGTGTTGGCTTCTAAGGAACATCCTTGTATGGATAATTAGACCATTTCAATATGCATTTTCCTGTGTTCAGCTCAGCAGCATAGTACTTGCCTAGTGTGTGTGAAGCCCTAGCAAGGTATGATCCAGTGATCATGTGATAAAATGTGATCCAGTGATTAAATAAAAAAATACTAAGCACAACTTACAGGGACTTCACTGCTGACAAATGAGAGATGGATATATAAACCGATCAATCCACGAGTGCGGAGACTGTGGGGTGAGCAGGGTCCTTCACAGTTAGCATTCATTCCAATGTCCCATCTTTCCTCTTCCTCCCTGGACAGTTTTACCAAGATGTGAAGGACTGGTGGCTCTTTGGGTTCTACTTCTGCATGCCCTTGGTGTGCACCGCAATCTTCTATACCCTCATGACCTGTGAGATGCTCAACAGGAGGAACGGCAGCTTGCGGATTGCCCTCAGTGAACACCTCAAACAGGTAAATCTCAGTGAGAAGGTGGCCAAGGCCTTTCTGAATCAGCAAGCCATGGAGGTATTGACCATTTATTTTCACAATTCACTAACAAGATACAGTTGCCTACAGTATGCAGTATAGTACTATGTTGTGCAGATGTGCATTCTAGGAGCGATAGGCTAGACCACACAGCCTACGAAGAAATAGATAGTATCATCCAACAATGTGGATTAGTGTACATGGTGTTTGCACAGTGTTAAAAATGTCAAGCTACACATCTCTCAGAACCTCTCTGTCATTGAACTACACAATGTAAGACTCGAAGAGATTTAGTTACTTGGAGACTCCATTGAATGAGATGAGAGATCCAAGATCAATGCAAAAGCAAGAAGTTTATTAGTCCAGTGCACTAGGGTGGCCTATATTCAGAGAAGAGGCAACCCCAAGCCCTCCTTCAGTTGCATCTCAGAATCTATGCTCTACATTCCATGAGCTGCCAGATAAGGTTGAAGCACTCCTTCCTGAAGGATGTGAGACTACAAAAGCCCTTAGTGGAAGGGAGGAGCTGTAAGACCCTCAGTAGGAGAGGGAAGCTATAAGGAGGGTGTAGAACTGTAAAAGTGCTCATTCCCCCACCCCTTGTTTTTGGGTTTTTTTTTTTTTTGTTTGTTTGTTTGTTTGTTTTTTGTTTTGTTTTTTTTTACAAGATCCAATCTTGGATTCACACTCAGGGGTCTTTGAAAACTAACTCATATTCTTTAGGTCCTGTCCTCAGGGTCTCATTTTGTTTGCACAGGAGCATCAGCTATACTGCACCAATTTTCTCTTTTATGAAGGCTATAAGCTTGTTCAATATGTAGGGTCCAAAGGTCAACAATAGCAGAACAATTAAGGGTCCTAGCAAGGGGAGGAATTAAACCAAAACTCAAACCAGCCCTGACTCTGTTCTCTCTCCTCTGTTCTCTCTCTCTCTCTCTCTCTCTCTCTCTCTCTCTCTCTCTCTCTCTCTCTCATCTCACCTTGGCCATCATACCACAATTTGTACAACTGAGTCCCCAAGTTTTTCTCTTTAGCCATCTTGTTGTTTCTTTACCTTTCTGAGTGAATCTGATTACTATGGGATTACCAGTGGCATTCCCACAGAGGGGTGTCCCAAGAGTCAAGTCCTGCCACCAGCTGGTATGGGTCAAAAGTGAGGTTGGGCCACCAGGTATTGAGGTGTTTGGAGGCCATAAGGGAGGCAACCTCATCTCCAGTTTCAGTTAAAACCACAGTTTGGGTTGATGGAAAGGCACATGAGGGCAATGAGAGACCCTGGTGAGTGGAGAGTCTGCAGGTTTCACATGGGACGAGTGTATCTGGGCTGCAATGCCATCCAACTTGAGGGCTATGGGCAGTAGTTAGCACCAGGAAGGGTTCCTTCCACCAGGGTTCCAGCTACTGTGTCCAATGCCTCTGGAAGTAGACCCAGTCACCAGCCTGCAGTGAGAGGTTTCTAGCATTCCTGGAGCATCTAAAGCAGACAATTTGGACCAAATCTCATGTTGTATACACTGAAAGGCTTGGAGCCTCAAGAAGTTCCTATCAATGAATTGGGACACCTCTAGGTAGGTTACAGTGGATGCCAAGGGAGTTGAAGTACCAAACAGGATTACAAAAGTGGTCAGTTTAAAATGATAAGGAATGGACCGGGCTCAGAACAGGGCCAGGGGAAGGAGCACCACCCAGTCATGACCAGTCTCCAGGGTCAATTTAGTTAAGTTCTCTTTTAGGTTCTCTCTACCCACCCTGAGCTCTGGGGATGGTATGAGCAATGAAGCTTCTAATTAGTACCCAATATC
Organism: Micromys minutus; assembly: GCF_963924665.1. Lineage (NCBI taxonomy): Eukaryota > Metazoa > Chordata > Mammalia > Rodentia > Muridae > Micromys > Micromys minutus. The sequence goes on along the minus strand of NC_137959.1, from coordinate 3,134,034 downwards.
TTTGCAATCCCTGACTTACCTTAGAAACAAAAGCAGGATCGTTGTCTGATCCAATTACCTTGAGCACTCTGAACCTCAGGAAATTTTTTTTCTAATATCTTCTTGGCTCCCACAGTAGTTGTTTTCTGCTTGGTGGGGAGAGTCTCAATCTATCCAGAGAAGGTATCTACAAACACTAGGAGGTGTTTGTTAGCATATTTTCCCACTTAACTTCTGTGAAATCGGTCTCCCAACATACCCCAGGTTGTTTTCTCTTAGATCTCTTGCCCCGTCTGCTCTTGGCTACATATGCATTTGCTTGCTGACATACCTTACACTGTTCCACTGTCTCTCTGGCAAAATAAATAAATAAATAAATAAATAAATAAATAAATAAATAATGAATGTCTATTACGTATACCCTAGATCCCTTGACTGCTCAGATGAGCTTCTTATCCCCTAAATGCATTTGTGTATTTGGCCAAGGGAGTCTTCTCTAGGAAGTATAGTTTTCCCCTCTGACATAAGCAGTCCTCTCTCTTGGTATGTAGCCTCATGAATGTAGGCTGTGGCAAAGGTATACCTGCTTCCTGTGCAGATGATCTTGCTGGCCCCAAGTTCCAAGGCTTTGGTGAAGGAAATTAGCTCTGCTTTCTGCACCAAGCCAGGGGTAGAGGTTCAGCCCAGATGACATTTTAATAATCTGCAATGACAGGGGGAAAAAAAGAATAAAAAGCTGTGTTGTGTTTGAGACTGTGACAGGGCAGATTTAGGCCTGTGACACCAGGCAAGCAAGTAAGCCTTAAGAATGTGACAGGCATGGGGTGCACACACACACAGAGGCAGTTGAGGCAGCTGGAAACCCCAAACCAGGGATTCTGGCTTTGGGCCAGCACTGTCCCTCCCCTCCGTGGTGGGGGGCGGGGAAGGGAAATACCTGAACTACCGTGATCTTGTAACAGTAGAGGGGCCCAAACAAAACCACAATCAAAGGCACACAGTGTTTATAACAAGGGTCAAAGCTGCTCCCCCCCACACCCCCTGAGGCTGGGCTGAGCAAGGCTCACAGACAGAGCCCCTAGTAGAACACAAGGGGCAGGGCCAGACCTACTCTTCAAACTGTTCTTCATACAGGGAACCAGGCAGGGGCTGCAGCTGTGCAGCCTCAATAAGGGAAGGAGGGAGGGAGCCTACACTACAAGGGAGTGCCAGCAAGTTTTCTCCTCTTTCCCTAACTTTGCTCCAGTGGTTAACTAGATTTTAACAGGGTAGAAAATGTCCTGTGTCCAAAAATAACATCAGTCCAAGTCCAAGATCACAGAGAGACAAAGACAAACAGCAAACAGACTGCACAACCAACCAGATTACAGATAAACCAGGTAATCAGGTAATTCGACCAACTCACTCTGATACCAAGAAAGGGGGACCTGAAGTGTCCTTCAGACTCCCCATGGTCACCATTTTAAGGCACGTCTGCCAGCCACATTTTGACTGCACCAGGCCAAAGGCTCTCTAAGCCTTACAGACACTCATGAGCTACCCAAAACTGAGAACAGGAGAAAGACAACCAGACAAGACAAACAACCACAGTATTCTGACCCCAGGTTTGTGTCCTCCACTCACTGGCCTCTTGCTTCCCTTCAGGGAGCTTCCTGGACAATGCACCAAATGTAAGACTGGAATAGACTTAGCTACTTGGAGATTCCCTTGATGAGAGATGAGAAATCTAAGATCAATGCAAAAGCAAGAGGTTTATTAGTCCAGTGCACTGGGATGGCCGACATCCAGAGGAGAGGCCACCCCAAGGCCTCCTTCAGTACAGTTTTTATGCACTTAGTAACAGGTGGGCTACAACGATGGTGACCAGGCCTGAGAGCATTGGTGGTTAAAAGTTTAGCTGACTTTTAAATCGATTGGCTTCTGCCAATGTGGGTTGCATCTCAGGATCTATGCCCTACATTCCAGGGGCTGCCACCAGATAAGGATGAGACACTTCTCCCTGGGAGGAAGTGCTGCCTGGCACCTGGGCTGTATATCAAGGCCCTTGCTCTACATTCCAGGGGCTGCCTAGATAAGGTTGAAGCACTTCTTTCTGGAGGGTGTGGGACTGCAGAAGCCCTCAGTGGGAAGGGGAAGCTGTAAGGAGGGCATGGGGCTGTAAACACCCTTAGGGTCCCTCATCAAGACCATGTTGGATATAACAAATTTACCCTGATTTTCTAAAAATAAAAATGTTCTCTTGAAGCTGTTGCTTTATATAGCCTTAGGAATTCCTTTGGGGAAGTGGGCTCCTGCCTGTAAACCAGATGGCCCCGGGGAGGCTGGGCTTGAAGATAGCTAACTTTTGGTTATTTTGCCAAGAGTGTATTGAGCATATGTGGTAGATGTTCCTGGGCTGTGCCAGAACAGAAAGATGCATGTGGCCATCTTCCTTCGTGGGGTCTAAAGTCTAGTCACAGAATAAAATACAAATGCAAGCAATTAAACAATACAGTGCAGCCCTGGAAGCCAGGGTACACAGCCATACAGCACACAGTCACACAGCACACAACCATACAGCACACAGTCACACAGCACACCCCCGTACAGCACACAACCATACAATACACCCCCATACAGCACAGAGTCACACAGCACACCCCCGTACAGCACACAGTCACACAGCACACAACCATACAGCACACAGTCACACAGCACACCCCCGTACAGCACACAGTCACACAGCACACAGCCATACAGCACACAGTCACACAGCACACAGCCATACAGCACACAGTCACACAGCACACAACCATACAGCACACAGTCACACAGCACACCCTCGTACAGCACACAGTCACACAGCACATAGCCATACAGCACACAGTCACACAGCACACAGCCACACAGCACACAACCATACAATACACCCCCATACAGCACACAGTCACACAGCATACCCCCGTACAGCACACAGTCACACAGCACACAGCCATACAGCACACAGTCACACAGCACACAGCCACACAGCACACAACCATACAATACACCCCCATACAGCACACAGTCATACAGCACACCCCCGTACAGCACACAGTCACACAGCACACAGCCATACAATACACTCCCGTACAGCACACAGTCACACAGCACACAGCCATACAATACACCCCCGTACAGCACACAGTCACACAGCACAAAGCCACACAGCAATACACCCCCGTACAGCACACAGTCACACAGCACACAGCCATACAATACACCCCCGTACAGCACACAGTCACACAGCACACAGCCATACAATACACCCCCGTACAGCACACAGTCACACAGCACACAGCCATACAATACACCCCCGTACAGCACACAGTCACACAGCACACAGCCATACAATACACCCCCGTACAGCACACAGTCACACAGCACACAGCCATACAATACACCCCCGTACAGCACACAGCCAGGGCACACAGGAAATGAATCTGTCATGGATATGGGGGAAAGAAGATGTGTGCTATCTGGTGGAAAAGCAGAGGGCAAAACTGCTTCAGTTGGAGGGGAAAGAGCCATGAGAGAACATGGAATGGACACCAGGCAGTCAGGAGAAGGACAACAGATGTCCACTTGATCTGAGGAGCATCTCAAATAAGAATTGTGATAGGAAATTTAACTAAAAACAGCAAAAAGGAGTAAAATCCTGGAGGCCTAAAATATTAGGAGGAATTTGAGCACGCCAGTGGGAGCAAATGTATCTTTTAGGAGCAGCTAGAACAGTTATATGTACTTCGGGGCTTTAGAAGACAAAACCTCACTCTTCCACTTCTTAGTCATGTGACCTTGGGCAGACCACATCATGTCTCTAAGCTTCCAGTTTCTCCTAAGTGTATAGTAATATATTGGTAGATTGCCAAGGGCACGTAGGCTACCTAGTGTCCAGTTCCTAGCAGACAGTCAGCAAACAGCTACTTTATGTTGATTCATAGAGTTACAGTAAGAGTGCATGGAAGTTCTTGGTATCAACAGGGAGGTACACACAAACATTTGATCCCACCCACAGGCAGCATTAGCAGTCCATGGAGCCCCCACAGCCAGTCTGTGTAATTCCCACACATGGGCACACATTAGCATGGCCCAACTCTGCTGACTTCCTCAGCCCCTCATCTGCAAGCCAGCCGTAATAATACATGAATCAGTGCTGTTGTGAGACCGAGGAAGTGATGTGTGTATGTGTCCCCTGTAAGTTCTAATGTGTCACAAATGGTAGCAATTACCTTTGATTGACAGTAGTGTTTGCTTTGAGAAGCTTTAGCCTGGCTTTGTTCAGGCATGAATTTCAGGCAAATACTTAAGGTGCAAAATTAACTCTTGAAGGCCAGTTGTAGATGGATCTCTATGAGTTTGGGGCCAGCTTGGTCTACATAGTGAACCCCAGGCCAGCCAAGAATAAAGAGTGAAACCTTGTCTCAAAAAAAAAAAAAAAAGAACAGCATTATGAAGCCCAAAGTCCTACAAATTGGAACACTTCACACTTTATGTCTCTCCTCCAGATGTGTCTCTGGCACCGTACCCCTGATGGTCTGAAGGCCTCTGGAAGACTAAGGGCTCCAGGTCTCTGGGCTTCTGCAGCAGTTTAGGATAACAGAATCTTGGGGAAGGGATGAACTGGAAGGGTTTGTTGTAGGCTTTTTGAACTTAATGTTAGATGCCTTGGATTGAACCATCATTTTCCAGAATTATTTCTTCAACCTGTTTCTGGTCAGTTTTGACATTGGTTGACGCCCATTACAGACAGAGAATTCCTAGCCTCTGGCTGTTCAGGCCATGCGTAGACTTGGGGGCTGGTGAGGCTTCAGTGGGAGCTGGTTGTTTGCCGACATGTTCAAGTGCCTCTGGCCACAAACGCTGGACACCCCTGTCCTTATCTTTCTGTTTACAAACAGCAGATCTTCGAAAACTACACATCACTAAAAAAGGAATTCTAAATTTAGTCTCAAACTCAACCCACCATAGTGGCATATGCCTATAATCTAAACAGAAGAGAGACTGGTGCAAAGGGATCTCTTAGGCACAGGAGTTCAAGACCAGCCTGGGCAACAGAGCAAGACCCTGTCTCAGATGCAATTAGTAAGTAGTAAATAAAGGCAACACATTTTCAACAATAACTTCAAAATCAAAAATGAGGGAAACAGGTTGCTTTTTCTATGCACTTGGCGTTCTTGCTGTGTTCAGTCTCCTTGGGTACGAGCCATCACTCAGGCCAGTTACCTAATACTCAACACTTAACTACTCCTGAAAACACACATACCCACATGCTTAGACTCACAAACACACGTCCCCAGGCTTAGACACAACCACTGATAACTTGGGCCAGTTCTGCTTCCCTCCTGGCATAGACTTCTACCGTTGTCCTTAGGGCATCTCAAAGCTGGAACTACCCAGAGCATGGTTAATGACTCCCCCATGAGACAGCTGCACTCTGTCTTCAAAAGTGACGTCTTAGGAAGGCCACTCTCTCTTCCCTCCTCGTGAGTTACTGTCCCAGCAGGCAATAGCACTGACCTTTATCCTTGTTTGCACAGCGTCGAGAAGTGGCGAAGACCGTCTTCTGCTTGGTTGTCATCTTCGCCCTGTGCTGGTTCCCTCTTCACTTGAGCCGCATTCTGAAGAAAACCGTGTATGACGAGATGGATAAGAACCGGTGTGAACTGCTCAGGTACGATTCACGGTGCCTGTTCCACTAAGAAACTAGTTCCACGGCTTTTTACATTCATAAACTCTGAAACTTAAAACTGTAGACTTAATTACATCTTTTTAACTGACACCGCCTATTGCTGATTCCAAAGCTTGTGTGTCTTGTCTGTGACCTTGTCGCTTCCTTCCTGAGGCGGTGCACACGGGCTTCCACTAACCCCGCAGTGCTTCTTATAAACCTTATGCTACCCATAAGACATTGCTTCCAGGCAGGAGAAATGCTGGTCTGAGGTAAATGACACTCGGCAAATTCTAAAGCAACGTGTTCTAACGACAGTGTTTTCTTTTGCTCCAGCTTCCTGCTGCTCATGGATTACATCGGCATTAACCTGGCAACCATGAATTCTTGCATAAACCCAATAGCGCTGTATTTTGTGAGCAAGAAGTTCAAAAATTGTTTTCAGGTAAGACTGTTTTTGCAAGAGCTCCCCCCCTCGATGTGTGTGTCTGTGTGTGTGTGTTAGTGTGTGTGTGAACCAGATCAAGGTACTCCATAGCAAACAGGCACAGACAAGTAGAAGTTATTTTACTTCTTTGATTAGGCACCCTCCTTTTCATTCAAGAAGTGAAAATCACTGTTTGTTACCTAAAAAGGTCAAGACTGCATCAGAGCAGAAGAGAAGTATCTATTTCAGAGGTTAACGCTAAAAGGACTGAATTTATTGCATCCAGTTTACTGCCTCTCTTCAAATAGAAGACTCAAATATAAGCACCATGTATCCTAAGTACAGAAAGCCAAATCGCTGTCTTAGACTTTAGTCGGTCTCAGGCAGAAGTCAGCTCTGGGGCTGAGAACGCTCTCACTGACAGCAGTTAACAACCTTTCCAGAGAGAGGGGGGGTGGCCCAGCAGTTACAGAGAACTCCGGTTCCATTCCCAGCATTCATGTGGTGTCTTTGAGCCATCTGTAACTACAGTTCCCGAGGATTCAGTGCCCTCTTCTGGCTTCCTTAGACCCCAGGCACACTCTTGGTGCACACACAGGCAAACACTCATGCATGTGAGATAAAAGTCTTTCCCTGGAGCAGGAAACACTCACTGCTCTGGGCACCTGTACCACTGTGATTTCACTTGTGCTCAGCTTTCTTGTTCCAACGCTCTCTCCAGACACGTCGACAATGCCTTTAGGACTCCTGCGTCTTACCGACGTCTCACTTTCTAGTTCTGGGATGACTTTAGCACAGCCCTAATGTTTACTGCATTGTGTTATCTTGGACCAAGATATTGGACTTTAGCTCACGCTACATTTTAAGCGGAATGGAGTAGAGGTCAGGGGAGCAGGTCCTAGAAGCAGACCACCTTAGCTGACAGCCCAGCTCAGCATCTGGTGAGCAGTGCCCCTCCAGCTCCCTCAGTCACCTCACTGTAAACATTGATGAACCAAGTAACCATTCGGTGAGTAGAATTCAGTGTGGATGGATGGATAGACAGACAGACAAAGGACAGGCAGAGGAATGATAGATGGATGGATGGGTGGGTGGGTGAATGGGTGAGTAGATAGATATTTAGATAGCTGATGATACATACATACATACATACATACATACATACATACATACTAGATAAGTAGATATATAGATAGCTGATAGAGAGATAGACAGACAGACAGACATGCAAACAATATGAGTGGGCTACTGGGTAAGACTGAAAAGGAAAATACAGTAACTGCCCTCACAGAAACCATGATCTAAGCAGAGAAGGTGACAGTTGATAGTAGAGTTTCATGGCCCTGGGATCTCCTTGGAAAGGTTATAAACCATAAAGAGCTGGAACTTAAATGGCTTCACTCACACGAAGGTCTTAACCAGTGTATTTCATATGCTGCACTTGATATCACTTGCTGGTTACTTTATATATTAATTAGAGGGCAAGAGAACATCCCTGCTAAAACTCCTCATAAATTAAACACTCCCCCAAGGGAATGGTGGCCAAGGGAAAGAATCCAGTCTTGAGAGCCCTTGCTTCTAATTTATATTCCGCTCTTCCTATCCTTGGGCCTTGCTATGGCCCTTCATAACAAGGTGTCCGCAGCACCCACAACCGGGGCTGTAGTGAGGGTCAGCTGAGGTACTGACAGGTACCAAGCACCTAGTAAGGAATTCATTGATGAAGAAGCAGTTCTCCACGACACTTAACTAGCTGGAAGAGTCCCTCCTCTTAAACATGAGGAACACAACCAAAATGAAAAGCAAAAGACCTTTGCTCCTCGTCCCTGCCTGGCTATGACAAGCTCTGGGTGTCCGTGGGCACCCCTCACTGGAGGGCACACCTTTCATGTATGACTCGGAATGGCTGACTGGGTAATTTACACACGCACTCTCTCTTTCCCACCCACAGTCATGCCTCTGCTGCTGTTGTCACCAATCCAAAAGCCTCATGACCTCGGTCCCCATGAACGGAACAAGTGTCCAGTGGAAGAACCAGGAGCAGAACAACCACAACACGGAGAGGAGCAGCCACAAGGACAGCATGAACTAACCTCTGCCGGAAACGGCCTCACAGCAGCGGGCCCCCCAAAGCCTTCCCGGGGCTCTCCCCTGCTCCTTTTCTCAGTCCAGCCTAAGGAAAGCAAAGCTCCCCCGCCCTCCCAACAGCTCGCGGACCAGTTCAGCCGCAGCCAATGGGTCTTTCCCGAGTACCGACTTCATTTCCAACACTTGAAAATTAGGAGAGCTGAGGGAGGAGATCGTCCAAGGAAACCACATATCTGCCATCTTTGCATGACAGAGTTTGCAGGTTCATGACCAGCTTCCATGCAGCCAGTGGGAAGTGTTCATCCTAAAATTCTAGAGCCGTGGTACTCACCTTCCCAACGCTGCGATCCCTTAACACAGTCCCTCATGTTCCAGAGACCCCGCCCATAAAATATGTTTGTTGTTATATCATAACTAATTTTGCTAATGTTAGGAACTGCTCTATTTATCTGATATTTCTGACATTCTGCCCTGAAAGGGTCATTCAACTCCCAGAGGGATCGAAACCTACAAGTTGAGAAATTATGTTGAGTTTGAGGTCCCATGCCTATAATCCTAGAGTTGGAGGGGTGAGGAAAGATGATCAAGTATTCAAGGTTAGCCTCATCTACACGGTTCAGAAAAGCTGGGGCTGCATAAGATTCTCCCAAAACACAAACACACCGAGAGGGCTTAAAAGTTGGGACAAGATTCTTTTATTTTTTTAACAGCCAAACACATTGTGAGGTTACAGTGCTCTGGGAAATGTCACTCAGCGTTGGTGTTTCATAACTGCGTGGAACCCTAGAAATAATTGTTTCATCTTCTTTACCTGCCCTTTGAAAAGAAGAGGCAGAGGATAGAAGGGGGGCATCTGGTGAGGAGCTAGGTTATGTTTCTGTGTGTTTTACTTGGAACATGGGATTTCCAAAGCCACCACAGACACAGACCAGTCGCCACCAGAGCGGCTTCATAGCTGTTAGCCAAAGCGTGTCTAGGAACCTACCTGTACTTTTTATGTTGTTGTTTGGTTGGTTCTGTTTTTCAAGACAGGGTTTTTCTATGTAGCCCTGGCTGTCCTGAAACTTGCTTTATAAATCAGGCTGGCCTTGAACTCACAGAGTTCGTCCTGCTTCTGCCTCCCAAGTGCTGGGATTAAGGATATGTGCCTTCACATCTGGCTTGAGCATATTTTATGTTAAATTTAAAACAATAATGATCCTTGGGAGCTGGGTAAGATGGCACATGCCACATGCTTCCTGCTCCTAACATCCTGAGGCTGAGGCAGGGGTCGTGAGGGAGAGAGTGTCTGCACTAAGTAGGTACTTGCCTCCAAATAATAATAACTAATAAAATACGTAGGTCAGATGGTTCTATTTTTCATAAGCCCAGCGTTTCTAATGTGAAGCCATGTCCTGCAGCTCAGATGTGTCACTGAAGCAGCTGAGATCTCCAGCCCCACATCTGAAGCGTTTCTAGGGACATTTTCTACACGTTCTACAGTAGTAGCACATGTAGAAGGCTCGTTTCCTCCTGTGCTCTCAGTTTCTTCTCCTGGATGACTGGCTGCTCTCCTGCTCATTCCTTCTTCAGGACAGGAAACAGTTTCAAAGTGGCCAAAGTGACACATGGTTACACCTGCCATGAGCCTTTAGCTCTTTGCTCCTCTCTGATGGTGACACAGACTTAAATTTTCATCCCGTCCCCAAGTCCTCAGTGGTCACTATTTCAAAGGACCTATGGTAACTCTACTGGGCATTTCCCAGATGTTTACAGACTGTGAGAACGACAAATATCTTTTATTTTGTGTGTATATAAATATATAAATAATTGTACATTTCTTTTAGCCAGATTTTCTGCAGTTATCTCTATGGAGTGTGTGTGTGTTTGTGTGTGTGTGTGTGTGTGTGTGTGTGTGTGTGTGTGTGTGTGTTTTATGGTACGTAGAGATTTGGTGTAATCTTAGAATGCCTTGTGTTTGTGCCAAAACACATGTTGGGAGCGGACTCTAGGTGACCATTCATTACACAGCCCACTTTGGTCAGTTCTTCCACATGAGAAGCTCAAGGCTTTCATACTTGCAACTTAGTTACCATCACAAACCTGGGAGGCGCCATTCAAGGGAAGTGACTAAGGAGGGATTGTTCAGTCGGATGAACTGAGGAAGCAGGATGCCCTGTCAGAACCTGGCCCCTGCCGGAGCCAAGAGTCCTACACTCAGAAGTATTATACTCTTCTCTTTATTCCCTTGGGTGTTCTTTGTTTGTGTGTTTGTGGTTGTGGTTTTTACTGTTTGCTCTGGCAAGCGTTCTACTATGGAGCCACAACCCCAGAACAGTATTATTTTGGTCTAACCCCCAGCTCTAGTGCACTTGACATGCCACCTGGAGTTTCTGTCAGATAATTGGTGGAAAACTAGCTATTTTAATTTTTGCATATTTTAATACAATTAAAAATGAATCAAGTATCAAAATCAAAATTTAAAAATGCATCAAGTTGCAGTTGCTTGAGTTTCAGGGCTGAGAAATACTTACTTACCCCACCCCACCCCCGTGTGTTAGTGGTCAAGTGTGTCACTGGGTATCACACACCTATACATGCCTAGGGTAAGACATAGATACAACAGTTTTGTTTATTAGACCATTATGTTTTAAAAGATGCTTTGTTTTTATATATAAAATGTATTTTTTTATTCAGAACATCGTAGGTCTGAATACACAAGCTTCAGTGTGCATTTTGTTTATGGGCTGGTAATGATTTATTCGAGCAAACAGTACTAATTTCTACCTTTACCACATTTCCAACAAGTTTGTAGAAATAATTCAGAAGCTAAGGGCCTGTGTTGACAATGGCCCATTAAACAGAAAATAAAAGTTTACAGAAGCTTTGTGGGTGTCTTTTCTTTTTTTCTCCCCCCCCCCTTTTTTTTTTTGTTTTGTTGTTTTGTTTTTCAAAACAGTGTTTCTCTTTGTAGCCCTGGCTGTCCTGGAACTCACAATATAGACCAGGCTGGCCTCGAACTCAGAGATCCACCTGCTGCTGCCTCTCAAATGCTGAGATTAAAGGCGTGCGCCACCATCATACTAGCATGTCTTCTCGTTTTAGATAGATCTGTGTAGGGAATGTAGCTTGTACAATGCCTTGCAAATTTCTCCTTAGTAACTGCCAGGCAAGTGAGTTTCCTTTCTCAAACATCACCCTCCTTTCTTTACTGAACAACTCTCTTATTCATCCTTTATCTTCCTGGTAAAACTTTACACCTAGGTACTGGATATACAGCAGTGAACAAAACAGGCAAAGTCCCAGATCCAATGGAGCCTTCGCTCCAGAAGAATTAGGAGCCAATAATATGTTGTGTGTCTACCCAGAAGAAGACACACATCCATGGCCTCTGTTTACTTGGCATATCCACTTAGATGGCTAATAAATAGACCATAATACATACAGAATGAATCTGATAATCCCAATCTGTGCTGCCATGATATTCTTCTATTCAGTTAAACAGAGCTGACACTTGGAAGTCATTTCTCATTTTTCTCTGTTATACTTTTCACTAACATCTCAATAATGCTATTACTGAGAGCGTCGTGCAAATCATGCAGTGGACTGTGGCCGTTTCTGCCACCTCTGCCTGCTGCCTCCGAACTATCATCTCTGGTCAGTGTAACTGCATACGTTCCCATCCTGTCCGCTCATTCCCCACCTTGCATACAACTGCACTCATGGAAGACTGTACCCAGCATCCTGGTGGTGGGCAAGGGTTCTAAGCAAACCTTGGGTAACAGAAGAGTCCTGATCTACTATGTTCAGGCTGAAATTGTGTGCGCCTGGAGCTGACACCCATGGTTTGGAAATGATGACATAAAGATGGAAAAGAGTGTTTGGGTCACTAGCTGTGGGTCTCTTAATGCTTTCCAGGGTTTGTGGAAATAAATCAGTTCATTTACCTTTTGACCTATTCTGGTTAGAATCAGTTTTCCACCTAAATTATCTTGATTCATCTTTTTCTATTGCTGGGTTTGTTTGTTTGTTTGTTTTAGAGCAGATTAAAGTACACAAGAAAAGCAATCCAAAACTGTATCGGTTCTTTGTGCCCTCTTTTCTACCCTCTCCACTCAGTTTCCCCGTCATTTGTTTACGTTTGGCATCAGTGCAGTGCGGAGAATGGACCAGTGCTGGTGCAGTTATACTGAAGTCCAGAGTTTGCACTGGGGCTCCTTTGTACTCTCCATCTTGTGGGTTTTCCCAGGTATGCGAACCCACACATCCTCCAACAGTTTTGTCCGGGAGACTTCCCTGGCGAATGCCCCTCTGTGAACCACCCTTCTCTTCCATCCTCCCTCTCTTCCTCAGACCCCTTGGCTTAGCTTTTCACTCAACATAAATAGAGATGTGCTGCCTACTTTTATGGCAGCCTCCACAAGCCAGAGTTCTCTGAGAGGAGGAAATTTGAATTGAGAGAATGTTTCCACAAGATCAAGCTGTAGGCAATAAAACAGTGATAGATGGGGGAGGGACCACACCACTGTAGGTGGGGCCATCCCTGTGCTGGGGTCCTGGGTTCTATAAGAAAACTGGCTGAGCAAGCAGTAAAAAGAAAAGCCAGTAGGCAGCACCCTCCATGGCCTCCAGGTTCCTGCCCTGTTTGAATTCCTGCCCTGACTTCCTTCCAAGAACTGTGGTATAGAAGTGTAATCCAAATAAAGCATTTCCTCCCCCAAGTTGTTTCTGGTCATGAAGCTTCACCACAGCCATAGGAACCCAGACTCAGATAGTGAATGCCCACCATGTTAGGTGATACCAAAAACATGAGCTGTGTACGTAACCACATGCAATGGAAAACTTAGTGGTGACTCGGCCTGGAACTGAGGGCTCGAGGCTCAGAATTATTTTGGTATCAGTTGGTCAAAGCATTGTTAGGCCCTTCGTGTACCTGTTCATGTCTTCATGTGGAAATGAAATAGAAGTCTAAACAGAGAACAGCGGTGCCACCTCTGTTGTGTTTTGTAAGTCAGTAAATGTTACTTTTCATTCAAAAGATAAACCTACCCAGGGACTGGAGGTCTTGCTCAGAAGTAGTATTTATCTACCATATGAGGGCTGAGTTTCTGTCCCCAGCACAACAAATATAAATAAAAAATAGATAAACAAATAGATGAATAAAATCTACCCAACAAGTCTTAAAGTACTAACATAATGAGCTAGTTGGACATGTGTCCAAATAGCCATGCACGCATGTAGATTAACCTGCACGCATGTAGACTAACCTGCTCGCACTTTCTTACCATGGTCACCAGCCTCTGATACAGAAGATGACTGTCTACGCCTGTAAGAGGGGTGCACTGTGAGGTCCCTAGCCCTTCCATGCTGGTGATGCTGAGTTCCTGTGTTCGTAACAGGCTGCACCATCTCTGTTGACTGTATGTCAAACTTGGAACAGGCAAAGTTACCTCAAAACATACACCCACCACCTGTGTACTGATTGGTCCTGAGATGTTAATGATGTCCTTCTATTTTAAAATTCCCCAATGGTTTTTACGTAATTCTCCATTTAGAAGTGCTTCTGTTGTGTTTTCTCTCTCAGTAGTAACAAAGATGATCCACTGTCTAGATTTGTTCTACACAACTGCTCCGGGCTTTTTATTTCTGTAATAAAAGTGAGAAACACATCAGTTCCTAGGACCAGAGAATGATAAAGGACTAAATAAATATGTTTGCCTTTGCGAGACTGGTCTTATCTGAGGAAGCAGGCTAGCAGGTTCCCTTAGTCTCTCCTCGGTTCCTACACTTTGGAATCAGGATGATTCGGTAGAATCTATCAAGTGTGTTTATGCCTGGAAGAAATTAAATTAAGAGCAGTAATGCCAACTCTAAATAGAATCAGAAGAGCCATGGAACCTCCCTAGAGCAATAAAGAGAATTCCAGAGAGTTTTTCCTTTGAGTTCTAAACTACCATCCCCTTATCTGGTCGATGATCAATGCTTATTTCAATGCGATCCTGTGACGGTCGATGTGTTTAGTGCTGTGGGATTGATTTGTCCCAGATGGAGTCATGACCTTGCCCAGACTATGCACTGTCCCACTGTCAGCCAAGTCGCTGGCCCGGACCCCTCCAGGGCACATCTCTGACTCACTCCATTTACGTATTTTTTTCCAGAATACAGCCACCTTTCCGTTAACTGTAGCTTTCTGCTTGTCTTCAAGCTTAACTATGAAGTCCTAAAATGGATAATCTATCGACTTGCGCTCACACACACACACACACAAACACACACACACACACACACACACGAAGGGGGAGGGGAAAGGGAGACAGAGAAGGCTTAGGAAATCTAGTAGAAATCAACAAGTGGAGAAGCAGGCAGTAGGGAGAAGAAATGCATGCAGTTGCATAAGCCACTCAGCTGATCCCAGGAAGACAGTTTAAGAGGAAAACACATTCTGTGCATTTCTGAGACAAAAGAACTGAGACCAGTGAACAGACGAGAGCACATGTGCAGATAAAACAAGGACAACTGTTACATGAAGGTCTCAGAGGAAGGGACAAGAGGACACAGCAGCCTCATTTCTGAAAGAACAATTCTCTGACTCCAATGGGGCCTGCTCCTATGGTCAGGTTTTCCTTACCAGTCCCTTGTCCTCTGACTGTAGTTCAAGTTGAAGGACGAGAAAAGGACTTGTCCACCTTTGAAAGCATGGGCCAGCAAAATGGCTCAGGGGGGGGAGGCAATTGCCATGCAAGCCTGGTTTCAGTTCGATCCCAGGAAGCCTTGTAGAGCTACAGTACCAACTCCTCAAAGTTGTCATCTGATCTCCACACACACACACACACACACACACACACACACACACACACACACACACACGATATGTGCAAACCCACCCCCACGTGTTATAAAAACAATAATAACATCAATGATTGTTTTCAGGATAAAACATTCTAAACCACTGGAAAAATAACCAGGCAAGTCATCCCTAAGAGCACTGCCTGAACAACCTCTGGCAGGATCCATGGACACCACAAGAAACAACCAGATGTTCTGGTCTATAGTGAGTAATGTGGTGACCAGAAACGATGTGTGCCTACATTTATGTGCAGATGAGTCTCAAGCCCACTCAGCTTTTGTTGGTTTCAGTGCTTGGGATGAAGCTCAAAGGTTCACACATGAAGATGTAGGCAAAGCATTCTACATGTTCAACTGAACATTTCCCAACAACTGGCATACCAAAAAAAAAAAAAAAAAAAAAAAAAGAGAGAGCATTAGATTATTGATGAGTATTCATTTTCTCACAGAACTGAACAGGATGATAAACTTCCAGTTTGCTGGAGACGGATCTTTTTGGTGATGCTCAAACACCTCCCAGCAGCCCACAGGAAGACTCCTTGTCGGGATGCCATCTGTGAGGGCAGTGAGAGAGGAAGAGCCTATACAGTCCTTGGAGAATTTGCCAAGTTTATGAGGTTTTCTAACTACCCTTCTCCTTCCCTAGGTAGCAGATTCCACAGTATGCTTGAGCCTGGTATTCATTAGGGTGGAAGAATTCTGGATTTCCAACTTTCTCTATTCTGCTTACTAGATTCCATTTGTCGATACCCAATAATTCCATTATACGTTGCAAGGTGCTTTGGACCCTAAAGAAATGTTCAACATTCCTCCCTAGCCATCAGGGAAATGCAAATCAAAACAACCCTGAGATTCTACCTCACACCAGTCAGAATGGCTAAGATCAAAAACTCAGATGACAGCAGATGCTGGAAAGGATGTGGAGAAAGAGGAACACCCCTCCACTGTTGGTGTGATTGCAAGCTGGTACAACCACTCTGGAAATCAGTCTCGCGGTTCCTCAGAAAATTGAACATGGTACTACCTGAGGAAATATACCATTTCTGGGCATATACCCAAAAGATGCTCCAACATCTAACAAGGACACATGCTCCACCATGTTCATAGCAGCCTTATTTATATTAGCCAGAAGCTGGAAAGAACCCAGATATCCTTCAACAGAGGAATAGATACAGAAATTGTGGTGCACTTACACAATGGACTACTACTCAGCTATTAAAAACAATAACTACATGAAATTCTTAGGCAAATGATGGAACTAGAAAATATCATGCAAAGTGGGGTAACCCAGCCACAAAAGAACACACATGGTATGTACTCACGGATAAGTGGATATTAGCCCAAAAGCTCAAAATACCCAAGATACAATTTACAGACCACATGAAGCTCAAAAAGAAGGAAGACCAAAGAATGGGTGCTTCAGTCCTTCTTAGAAGGGGAACAAATTACCCACATGAGGAAATATGAAGACAACATGTGGAGCAGAGACTAAAGAAAAGGCCACCCAGAGACTAGCCACCTTGAGATCCAAACCCAGACGATATTGTGGATGCCAAGAAGTGCTTGCTGACAGAAGCCTGATACAGCTGTCTCCTGAGAGGGTCTGCCAGAGCCTGACAAATACAGATGTGGATGCTCTAAACCAACCATTGGACTGAGAACAGGGTCCCCAATGGAGGAGTTAGAAAAAGGACTGAAGGAGCTAAAGGGGTTTGCAACTCCACAGGAAGAACAACAGTATCAACAACCAGACCCCCAGACTCCCCAGTTCCAGAGACTAAACCACCAACCAAAGAGTTCACATGAATGGACCCATGGCTCCAGCAGCATGTGTAGCAGAGGATGGTCTATTGGGCATCAACAAGAGAAGAGGCCTTTGGTCCTGTAAATGTTTGATGCCCCAGTGTAGGGGAATTCCAGGGCAGGGAGGTGGGAGGGAATGGTGGGTGGGTGGGGAAACACTCTCATAGAGGCAGGGAAGGGGAGATGGGATAGGGGAATTCCAGAGGGGAAACCAGGAAAGGGGATAACATTTGAAATGTAAGTAAAGAAAATATCCAATAAAAATATTAATAAAAAAGAAAAGAAAAGAAAAGCATAACCTTGTTTAAAGTAGCAACAGCTTTAAGTTGAACTTCTCCAATCAAAATTCTGAAATTTCAAATACTTCAAAATCTGAGACATGGTGAACAGCCTGTCAGCATTAAAGGTTTTTGGTTGTTAGACTTTCTGATTACAAAAGCCTAACCTATATCTGGAAAAGTGGTTGTAATCTCTGTCTGTATATAGGATGGATCCCCAGCTGGGGCAGTGTCTGGACGGCCTTCAGGCTCTGCTCCACACTCCACACGTTATCCCTGTATTTCCTCCTGTGAATACTTTGTTCCCCTTCTAAGAAGGACTGAAGCGTCCCCACTTTGGTCTTCCTTCTTCTTGAGCTTCACGTGGTCTGTGAATTGTATCTTGGGTATTCCGAGCTTTTGGGCTAATATCCACTCATCAGTGGGTGCTTTGTGTGTTCCTTTGTGACTGAGTTGCCTCACTGTGCATAATGTTTTCTAGTTCCACCCATTTACCTAAGAATTTCATGAAGTCACTGTTTTTAATAGCTGAGTAGTACTCCATTGTGTAAATGTAATTTTAAATTTTAATTATGTTCCCAGCTCTAAATCTGGGTATATAACTACCCTCTCACCAAGGCTTAAGGATTATCACAGGAGAGGAGGGACAGAAAAATTATAAGGACTAGAGAGTGGACATTTGCACTGGAACGATATTTGCTGAACATGACAGGGCCATTGCAGACAAGGACTGACAGGAGCTGTGACTGAATGCACCAATTGTGCACAAGGACAAGGCAGCCAAATGCCCAGCATTGGTGGGAGATGCTTATGAAGTCCCACTGATCCCTGGGGACATGCTGACAATGGACGGCTGCTGGGGAAGGGAAAGTCACCCGTGTTTGACTGTCAACGTTGGGAAAAAACAGCAGTGTGAGAGGCTAAGGGGAAAATCAGGAGAAAGGCAAAGAAAGTAGATTTGACCAAAATGCATTCTCTGCATGTGTGAAATTCTCAAGAAAAAAAAAGTTTATAAATCTCAAAAACCATAAAATTTCTTATATGGGCTAATTTAAAAATAAAGTAAAATAAATAAAACTTCTTTAGTCAGGCAGTGTGGCACATGCCTTTAATCCCAGGACTCAGGAGGCAGAGGCAGGCAGATCTCTGAGTTCTAGGCCAGCCTGGACCACAGAACAAGGCCCAAGACAGTCAGGGCTACAGAGAGAAACCCTGACTCGGGGTGGGCAAAAAGCTTATGATGAGCTCATCAGAGGGAAAGTGTCCCACATGACAGTCTGACAGCCCTGGGATGCACATTAAGGTAGGAGGATAAAACTCACCCTCAGAGTTGTCTTCTAACCTCCACTTGCACACATACACTATGTGTGAGTGAAGAGATAGAATATTAGTGAATAAGTGTACTTTTAAATCAACACTGGTATTAACAGGATCACTGTGTGGTTGGGAAGATAGTCCAGCAGCAGATGCACTTAGCACCTGCCTGTGGGCTTCTCTTGGGTTCTCAGAACCCACATAGAGGAGGAAGAGGACTGACACAAGTTGCCCTCTGACCTCTCCATCCCATGCCCCACTTGTGTCCACGTTCACACTTACCTCACAGATTCACACACGTACAACTTTTAAACTGAGAAATGTCTAACAAGCACAACCTCCTACAAGTCCCACCGTCTCCCGTTCCTCTCGAAATCCTTCACTAGCAGAACCAGCTTTCTAAACAGGCAGGATGATGTGCCCATTCCTAGCATGCAGTCTCAGGAAGGCCTCCACACTAACAGGTTTGCTCCCTCAGCTTTGGGATGCCAGAAATCACTTTGGTTGAATGCAAATGGGACTTGACACTCCAGGGCAGTTGCAAACAAAACCAGTAGCTACATCCAAAGGCTCGCTCAACCAAGAATATTCTGATACAGCGCTGAGACAGGCTGCCTGTAGGCTCATGGGAGGAGAGGACGGCACGAAGAAGACGAAGGGCGAGGAAGGAATTGTTAAAGGTTTGCTTTCATTTTTCAGGGCTGCCATAGTGTAAGATCACAAACTGCACAGCTTAACACTCCAGGGACTTATTTAGACACTAGAAGTGTGTACAGAGGCCAAATGAACCCAAGCCCTTCTACACTCTTCAGGTCCCAGGCAATCCTTGGTGATCACTGGTGATCACTCGCTCCCATCTCTGACGCTGTCTTTGCGTGGCATTCTCCTCCATTGTCTCTGTCTAATTCTCCGTATTTTTATGAAGACACGGATTTTCAGATTATGAACCATCCCAATTCATCTGTAAAGACCCTACTTCCAGTTGAAATCACTTTCTAATGTTCCTGATAAACACAGGGCTCTCGAAGGCACTATAGGCATCCCCAGCACACACAGGGCTCTCGAAGGCACTATAGGCATCCCCGGCATACACAGGGCTCTCGAAGGCACTATAGGCATCCCTGGCACACACAGGGCTCTCGAAGGCACTATAGGCATCCCCGGCACACACAGGGCTCTCGAAGGCACTATAGGCATCCCCGGCACAGGCTCCAAAGGCATGGTCCTAACCCCACAGCTCTGTGCTTTGGGCTAGACATATAAATGGCTTCAGGGGTCAACAGAAGAGCTATTACTGCCCATTCATCAATCTTTACAGTCAGTCTTTCTGATATATGAAAGACCAAAGTGCAGTGATTGCATATGCCCAGAGCAGGGTCAAGTTCAGTGGTTTCCAAATCTTCATCCAAGGTATGACTTGTTCAAGTGAAAGTCTGCTACCGTATTCAGACAGACATAGAAGCTGTTCTGGTAGAAACAGCTCCAACAGGATAGAGCAGACTATTGATTATGGAAACCGCCATACTGACTATTCTTTTTAGCTCAGGAAACAATTGCTAAACACAACACAGAGAAAAACATGCACAGGGATCAGAGAAGGGGCAGGAAAAGAAGAGCCGGATGGGTGTAGAGAGACTGGAAAGCAAGCAGTTGTCTTAGTATTCAGATTAGGAAGAGAGAGGGAAGCTCAGAATGCCAGTCTGTGAGCTCTGTGGTTTCCAGGAGAGAAACAAAAGAAAGGGGGGGGGAGCCACCCAGCAGGTAAAGGCACTGCCCTCAAGACCAGAGATCCCCCCTTGAGTTTGATTCTCTGAAGCCTCGGGTGAGAGAGGACCAATTCCTGCAGCTGTCCTGATTTCCACGTGCATGTCACACTTGCGTGCACCCACACACAAACACGTGCACACACATACACAAAATTGGTGTTTCTTACAAGAAAAGAGATAATCTGTTCTTTCAAGAGACTACAGCAGTAGACGGTGTTCTTGTGCCTGCTCCATTTCCAGAGTTCCCTGGGGCACAGCGGAGCAACTGTATACACAGGGCAAGTGTGCACTGGGTGACTCAAGGATCTTCTGTTTCCCAATGGCGTAAACAAAGACTTGTGTCTCCAGACTCATTAATCTGATACGTTCTATGAGCACTAAGAATATACAAAGGGCCAAATAAAAAGCACTCAACATAAATACATCAATAATAGTGCATCTTTAGAGCTGCCCAGAGAGAAATAAATAAATTACATGACATTTAAAGAAAGAAATCACTCACCCCTTAACACATATGATATGCTTTTAAGAGAAAGTGTGTGTGTGTGTGTGTGTGTGTGTGTGTGTGTGTGTGTATGAGAGAAAGAGAGAGAGAGAGAGAGAGAGAGAGAGAGAGAGAGAGGCTGCACCATCTGAAGAGCTTTGTCTCCACCAAGGTTAGGGGTGGGCTTGTCAGGATGCCAAGGCCTATGAGAGCAGTCGAGCTTTTCTATCAGATGCCCAAGAAAGCACTGTATAATGTGTTGACTGAAGTAGCGTAGTCGTCTGCCCTAGTACATCTCATGCTTCAGAACGAACAGAGCTTGATGTGGAACATGCGAGTCAGAGACCCTTCTGATACCAGTGTTGCTAAGCTGTGTTGAGCAATGTCCCGAAAAGGCTTGACCCCACACCTCTGTGCTAATTTTCATGGAAGACTTCGCTTTTTCGGGGCTTCTGATCTCTTTTTTGGCCCTTGACCTTTCGGGGAAGCCTAGTGGATAAGTTCTGCTGCTGCTGCTGTTGCTACTTGAAAACAGGGTCTAACTATGTTTACTGCCCAAACTGGCTTGGAACTCTATATGTAGCAGACTGGTTTCAAACTTGTCATCCTCCTGCCTGGGCCTCCTGTGTACTTGGATTACAGGTCTGAATGCCACTGTACCCAGCTCGTGTGAATAATATTCTAAAAAACATTCTTAAGTACACCAAATTATCTGAGCACTAATAATACTGAAACATAGCTGGCAAAATAATTGTAAAAGCTCATTTGTGACAAGGCGACCTAAGACGTCTTGACTGACACATGAGACGAACTGTAATGTCAGGACCCTCAGCTGCCGTCACACCACAGGAATAATGAATGTCAGGGCTCTGGGGATCTGCCAGGAACAGCAAGATAATTTGAAAGTATCAGTGGTGACTACGACATTTCTATGTAGAAGCTGATCTCATAGGCATAGGGGTAGAACAGTGGTCTCCACAGACCAGGCTTGTGTTAGAAGAAGAAGAGGAAGAAGAAGAAGAAGAAGAAGAAGAAGAAGAAGAAGAAGAAGAAGAAGAAGAAGAAGAAGAAGAAGAAGAAGAAGAAGAAGAAGAAGAAGAAGAAGAAGAAGAAGAAGAAGAAGAAGAAGAAGAAAAGAAAGAAAGAAAGAAAGAAAGAAAGAAAGAAAGAAAGAAAGAAAGAAAGAAAGAAAGGCAGCACGCATCGCTAAGCTGGCTACTCTCTGGCCCCGTGCAGAGACTGGGGCTCGCCATGGAGTCTGTGCCTCTCTTGATGCAGCTACGTTCACATTCCCAGCATCTGCCCCCTGTGGTTAAAGTCACAATCCCAGTAACTCGTAAAATCAAAACTCTAGAGGCTAGTAACTTATCAGTCAGAGTTATATCAGTAAATTCTCACCCCCCACAGCATCCACTTAATAAACTCATAGCTAATTAATATTGATATAAACTGCCCACCTAGATAAGACAAATTGGCCTGTAATAATCCATCCCTTATAAGATATTCACAGCTACCTGTGGCTGTTTAAAACCACACAGATCTGGGTCGTCCTCATCCTTCTCCATCTTCTCTCCTTCTCCTCTCCATACTCTCTGCCTCTAAAATTCTCAGCCCGCAGTTCTTTTTCACTGCCCAACCACAGGCCTTGCTTTATGCTGTGCCTGCCTCCCCCGCACACACACATCAGCCCACACAGCCCAGGAAGGGTGGTGAAGGATGACCGCGGGGTGATAGGCACAGGGTGTGCCTGGATAAGAGGGATCTCCGCCAGGGCACACTTGGATGGCTATGGTTGCAACAACTAACTAAATGTTCAAAAGAGAAAATCGAAGAGATTTTTAGTATTCCTATGTAGAAATAATAAGGGAGCTGATGAGTGTCCTAATGCTGATCCGATCACTCCTTTGCATCTGACATGGGACATATCCAAATGCCTTACTGCTTCCTGTAAGTTCTAAAACATGTAGTTTACATGAGTCTGTATGTGTGAACATATTTGCATATGTGTAAACATGTATGTTCATGTAAGTGTATATGTGGGTGTGTGTGGCAATGTTGCTGTCAGAAGTCACTACTGTTCACCGAGCTCCTTTCTCAGCGTGTAAGAAAACTACTGGGTTTTATATGCTGATTTTGTGTTCCACTACTAGACCTAACGTGTTTATCAAATCTACACATCTTCTGGTGGAATCTTCCAAGCTATCAACTGGATGGCAGCATCCTCTGCAGACAGGGAAGGTTTGATTGCTGCCTTTCTGAGTCCGAGCAGTACCATGGAAAGGACTGGAAAGCAGGGGCATCTCACACGTGACAGGGGAGGACACGCTTCTGCTTCCAACATCACGGGCAATGCTGGCTTAAGCCGGTTGTATGCAGCTTTTAATTTAAGGTACACCCCTTCCCTTCCCAGTGACTCCAGGGCTTTTATCATGAAGGGATATCACATTTTGTCAAAGGGGGGGGGGGGTTCTTCCCCACCTCATACATTTGATTTGTGTTCTTGATTCCATTTATTTGCTCTGCTGTGCTTTTGATCTGCATATATTGATAACCCTTCTCTGCTGGTGTGAAAACTAATCACCACACTGTGTGATCTTCTCCATGTTCTGGAACTCAACTTATGACAGGTTTTACTTTTGCTTTTGTTTTAATCTGTGTTTACCAAGAAAATTGGTTTAAATTGTTTTGTTTTGTTTTGTTTTATAACTAGGTTTTTACCAGACTGGTCTCAGGAAATTTTGGCTTTATGGGGGTTATTTTATGGAATACTTTGAAAAACATTGGCTATAACTCTTCTTCAAAGGGTTCAGCAGTGAACCCTTCCTTCCAGTCCTATGTTAGCTTTCTTGGAAGGACTTGCTGTGAGCTTGTTTCCCAATGCAACTGTTGGGCTGTTCTTGCCCTCTCACTAAAGTTTTAGCGAACCAAATGGTCTACAAATGCTTCCGAGTCTTAATGTTCAAATACACTGCAAACTGGGTGAGGCACATGCCGTTAGTCCTAGCTAGCCTGGTCCACAAACTGAGTTCCAGGGCAGCCAAGGCTGCTACACAGAGAAACCCTGTCTCAAAAATAAATAAATAAATTTCACCGCAGTTTAATTTCTAAGAGTATTTTCAGGATTTTACTTGTTTCGATTGTAAGGTCCCCTTGTTTTCACCTCTAATTTTATTGATAGAGGTTTTCCTCTCAGTTATCAAATTAAAAGTGGGGAATGAGAAGTAAAGGAGGGATTGTTGGGGATACAGAAGGGAAGAGTGAGGGAGAGGGAGACCCGCGAACCTGCGTGGGAATGGCACGAATATACTTTGTACAGTTAATATGCACTAAGGAAAGGGCTTATTGGCCTTACCTGTTGAAAAAATAGTCACAAAAAAAGCATTAAAAAAAGTTTTAGTCTGGGGACAGTCAGAGAAAAAGAATTCTTTCTTACCTGTCCTTTCTGTTTGCTTCTTGTTTTGACCAGATTAAACATTGCCCACCCACATCAGGAGAGACTGACTTCTCAGTCCACAAGCTCATCCTTACACACACACACACACATTTGTGCATTCCACGCTCAGGCCAGCTAATGCACACATCACCTTCACCTTCCTCACAAGGTCAAACCAGCTTTGCCTGCCCTTCACTCTGTCTGCTTCTATCCCGTTCTTCATCACCCTGGCCTTCTCCTGAATTAATAAATTATGCAAATGACCTAACGAGTACTGTCTCGGATTCTATCTTTCCTGCGATTTACCCAAGAGGGATGAATTTAGTGAACATAAATAGCAGAATAAACTTAGTGTATAACTCAGTGTGCTTTGTGAGGTTTACGAACATCTAGGTTGAAATGTCTAGTGTATAGTTTTCCCATCACCCCATGCCGTGTCTCATGCCCATTAAGTAGACACTCCTAAATAACACCCCGTAGACTCTGCACGCCAGTGACCTCCTATCTACCAATCAACCAATAACTGGACAATATGGTGTTCCTTTAAAAGCTAACTTCCTGTGCTTAACTAAGTTTTAACCTCTGGAGCTAGGAAAGGTAAGACAGAGCAAACACAACCGCTTTTATTATATAAATAATTGGGGCCGTCATTAAAACTCCATCAATTCTCTGCGTGACTATTTTACCAAGACTTAGATAACACAACTGCTTTATCTGCTCCAGAAATTCTGCTGTGTAGTTAACTCTTTCTATGGAGCTCCAAACAAGCTGATCCAAGCCGGGCTTCGGGTCAGGACTGAGACTGTGCGCGCGGTCGCTGGGAGACCATCCTCCCCGCTCAGGGAGGGCCTCTTCCCAGAAGTGACCTGGCAAGACCATGTTGGTCTTAAGGTCACATAGCCTGAGGGCCCCAACGATGTTTATCCCCAGACACTTAATAACCTAAAAACAAGCCATCTTTGGCAGCAGTATAAATTACTCATGGGCTTTATTTTAAAAGAGACAGATACACACACACACACACATACACACACACACACACACATACGCACACACACACACACATACACACACACACACACATACACACACACACACACACAAACACACACACATACACACACACACACACATACGCACACACACACACGATGGCCACATCAATTCCAGAAATCCTTTTCAGAGACGAATTACTTCCCCGTCGTGAGTGTGTGGAGTGCAGCTGCTGGGATTTCTTTAAGTCCCGGTGGTGTTTGTTTGGGTCCACGCTGCTACACTGCAGATACACAGGAAGAAAGTTCAGCTTTGCAGAGATGCACTTTGTGGATCCCCCCACCCCACTTCAGATCTTCTGCAGTTGAACGGGGGAGGGGGAGCAGCTTGGCATGGAGGACCTGAGGGTCTGAGAAGGGCTCAGAAGCATGGGGTCCCAAGGACCAGTGTGAGCACGCCCTTGCGGCCTGCCACTCCGGAGCTGCAGCCTGTGCCCCAGTTCTCACCTGCTGTCCAGCTCCCAGTGTTACTTTTGGTCCGTTGAAGACCACTAACCAAAGACCGTGGAGGTGTGTTTGTTTTATTTTAGCTCTTCACTTAATACTAATCTCTGTCTTTTTTAACTAATAGCCAGACACGAATACACTGCAGGCATCTTAACCTCCTCTAACTGCTAACACTCTTATCTCACTGTCTTCAAGTCTGGGTTCTTCCCCAAACAAGTTCATGTTGTTTTCCTGCTTCTGCTTCACAGTGTGGACCTCGGACTCTGCCTCCCTTCACAAAGGCTGACTTAGATTTAATCGTACAAAGGCACCTCAGTGAGTCACTAACTAAATCCATGTGAGGAGGAAGAAGCATTGCAGGCTTGATCTTGGCGTGGAAGACTTTGAATTGTCTTGAAGTGAACACAGCAGGCTCCGGGTGAAACCCTCACAATGGCTTCTTTCTAAATAAATGCAGCTATCTGTTTTTACAAGGACCCTCACGTTACGCCATAAATATTTTCATTTAAAAGGGACAATCACCAAGGGTACCGCTTCATTTGAACAGTCTACCTGAATTTGTCTACATGCATGAATGATGTCCGATAAACATGGTCACCAAACTGCCATGGATTTAAAGCAGCTCTAGGCTCCAGTAAAGAGGTGAACTACTTCGTAAGAAGACTGACACACTCACACCCAGCTTTTCTTTTTCTCTTTTCGTTTTTTTTTTCTTTCTTTGTATGCATGTATGCCTGTGAGTATGCATACAGAGGTGTTTATCAGAGAGGGGAGGGGAGGGAAAGTGGAGAAGGAGGAGGGGGAGAGGTGGACATGGAGAGGGGTAGGCAGAGACAGTGACAGGGACAAGGAAAGAGCCGTGGTCTATAGTCTAGGTTGGGTGGAAGCTCCTTGTGCCTCAGTCTTCCACACACTGGGACTGGGAGCACATGGTTAACAGGGTTCCTCAGCAAATACTAAAACCATTCCAAAAAGACCCTAAAAGATCCGGAACAGCAGCAGACCTGTTGAAACAAGTGTCTAACCTTCCAAAGCAACTCCTCGAAAAGATGACATTAATTTGAATATATGGGTTTTTCTTTCCTAAGAAAAACGGGCTATTTTTAACCTTGCTTGAGTTTCACACACTATATCATTGGTAGTTGGCTGAAGGGAGTTGGCTCTTTTTCAGATTGATGTAGAATCCAATTTTATGTAGTAACTCCATTTTTGGACTGAACAGAAATAGAAAACCTTCAAGTGTATCCTTAAAACATGTGTGAATATACAATATCAAAACCAAGTCCTATTCTATGCACAACTAATACATATAAACAGGGGGTTTATATAAATCCTTAAATAATGATAAATGAAACATAAATATGCATATGCACATGGACAAAATGTTACCATATAAACTCTATCCAACAGAATTCCCACGTGTGCTTTCAGAGGCTTGTTTTCACTACTAACTCTGGTAAGCATGCGTACTGGTTAGAAGTACCGGTTAGAAGCACTGGTTGGAAGAGAACCGTGCTGGGGCTGCAGGTGCCACTCATACAAATCTTGCTGGGATGCCCTCTGGCGTTCTTCCAGCGCCCAGGTCCTTGTGATCACCTTGACACACGGAGCAGAGTGTGAGAAAGACTTTATCATGAGATGTGGAGCACGCTCAGGAGTCAGAGTGCGCAGTGGTCAGAGCCCCTTGTGCTGTTTTCAAAGGACCTAAACGGCCAGAGAGGTGGGTGGTTCGGAGCAGTTCGGAGCCATTTAGAGCCGTTCAGAGCAGCTGCTATTGCAGAGGACGGGAGTTTGATTCTCAGAACCCACATGGCAGCTCATAACAATCTGCACACCAGCTCCAGATCTGACATGTCTTCTGACCTCCTCAGGCACTGGGCATACGTGTACTGCACATATATGTATTCAGGCAAAACACATAACACATTAAATAGACACTTAAGTGTTTTTAATTAAATACAAACCATTCGAGTTAAGTCCCCGAGGGAGAGGGCAGTGCCGTGTCATCATTCTTCACAGGAAAGTCTCCCCCTGTAGAGACTTACACACTGGCTGGCAGTTGAGAATGTCATTCTCCCCACAGGACAAAGGTACGAGTCAAACTCCATCCTCCTGAACATAATCAAAGGCTTGCGCTCTTTGTCCCTGGCCAGTCCTCCTTCTCAGAGTGGCTGACTGGTTACGGAACAGCATGTGTAGCTCCTCCGCCACCATCCACGTACAAAGGAGGGCACACACTGTTGGGACTTTGAAAGGTATCTAGAGATAAATTGCGTTTTGTCTCTTGCTTTTCTGCCAATAAGGAAAAGGCAGAAGAGCAAACCACACATTGGACATTAGGCTGAGTGTCCCCACGCTCCTTCACAGACCAGGAAGACAAGGCAGGTGAGAGAAAAGTGTCCACACAGAGCCAATCCCACTGGAGGGAAAGTCAGGGCCACACCCTTCTGGAGATCTCTTTGCTTCCCTGAGAATCAGAGGCTTCTAACTGCTTCTAACTTTCCTTCCACATGAAGCAGATCCTTCCAACTGCTTCACTGTTAATCTAAGAATTCTCTTGTCATTCTTTTCTAATATTCCCTTCTTGGTAGAACAGAACTATTACTTCCTGACCTAAGGAAATAAAATGCTCTATGAGTTTTTATCTTGGTATTTAGACAGAAAGCTTTGTGGACATGAGTTAAGTGTTTTGGTGGGACATTTAAAAATAAAGCAAGCTAAATTTAAAAAAAAAACTGCTAAAGAACATAGAACAAAGAAAAAATATAATTAGTGATTAACAAACTGACACCAGGAGACTTAAAAATTTAAGGGGCAGAAGGTTACAGATTCAAACGTAAAGAAAGAATAAGGACAGGTGGGGCTGGGACCACGGCCAGAGTCTTCATTTCATCTTAAAGATGGTTTTACCTTTGTTTCTAAGTCTTCCTTCCTTCCTTTCTTCCTTCCTCCTATCCATCCTTCCTTCCTTCCTTTCTCCCTCCCTTCCTTCTTTTCTTCCTTCCTCCCTCCCATCCTTCCTTCTTGCTTTCCTTCCTTCCTCCCATCCTTCCTTACTTTCTTCCTTCTTTCCTTCCTTCCTTCCTCCCATCCTTCCTTACCTTCTTCCTTCTTTCCTTCCTTCCTTCCTCCCATCCTTCCTTACCTCCTTCCTTCCTTCCTTTCTCCCATCCTTCCTTCCTTCCTTTCTCCCATCCTTCCTTCCTTATTTCCTTCCTCCCTTCCTTCCTTTCTCCCATCCTTTCTTCCTTCCTTCCTTCCTCCCTCCCTCCCTCCCTTCCTTTCTTCCTCCCTTCCTTCCTCCCTTCCTTCCTCCCTCCCTTCCTCCCTCCCTCCCTCCCTCCCTTCCTCCCTCCCTCCCTTCCTCCCTTCCTCCCTTCCTTCCTCCCTTCCTTCCTCCCTTCCTCCCTCCCTTCCTTCTGTTTTGTTAGTGGCTCGTGTATCAGCTCTATTTCCTGACTCCTCCCACTCTTCCTAGTAATATTTGCCTACTTTTGGCTTAATTTCTATCTCACAACCTATCAACTGACAGTTTGAAAGAAAACAAACTATTGATATTAAAAATAATGTTCTTTATTCCCCATCGTCTTAAAGAAAGAAAAAAATTCTCAAAGTAAATATAAGCGCCACCGTTTACTAAGATTTCGGGATTTGGGCTTGCCTTTGCTGAATATTGTGGCCTATGCAAACCCTCACACATGAATCAAAAGTGTGGGTTTTGTGGACCTTGGAGGAGCCCGGGCTTCACTTGCACAGACACTGCCCTATGGCTGCAGTTCTCTCTGTAACTACAGGTGTTTATAGAGCACAGGGATATGCAGAAACCTAAGGCCACTGCTGCTCTTGAGGCGTCTGCATGTGAAGCAGAAAACTTAATTTCCTTCCACTTCAAAGAGTTCACTACGGGGTGCCAAGGAAGGGCTAAGTCCTCCAGCCCCACACTGCCCTCTGGCACTCTGACTCAAGTCCCCGGGGACAAAGACAAACTCTGGCTTTTCCAGTTCTAGGTAACATTTCCCACAACCCCTGCTTCACAAATATTGACATTTTGGAAGAAAGAGAAGGAAGGAAAATGCTTGAGAAAAAAAAAAAATGAAGTGTTTATGTTTTGTTTTGTTTTTAAATAAATATATCCTATCTTGGAACTTCTAGAAATAGTATTATCCATCAACAACTAGATAATATAGGAAACTGACTTTCAACGGTATTTTCTAATCTTTTGTCTAGCAGGAAAATTCTTTCACGCAGCAAAGCTGAGTTTAAGGCCCTTTTCTCTAAGAAGTGCTGCAGAAACCCCCTTGGGCACCCCCCTCACACACACACCCCGGAATAACCGATCTCTAAGTCACGGTAAATTTGGGACTGTTTTCAGCAAAGTTCCCCCCCCCCCCGCTCTCCCCCCCCCTCCCCCCGCCGGTTTTCCTGTGAAACGTTTCCTACCACCAGTCTTCAAAAGCAGAAAAAGCAAGGCCACCCAAACCCTCAGGAATGCCTGGGAGCCCAGCTGAATTCCGCTGCCGTGGAACTACAGCGCACCCTGGTGGTCATTTCTGTTTCCGGCATTGTTTTATAGGGACGAGAATAACGGGTAGAAAACAGCCAGCAAAGAACCCTTAGCGCCTGCCCGCAGTCACCACACATGGAATTTCAAGGTGGTTAGCAGCAACATTCCTTTTAAATCTGCTGTGGGGTTTCTGGTGCATCGTTACATCAACAGAATCCTGAGCTTCCTAGTCTTTCTTAAAACTCTTGCAATTTTCTTTCTAAACTGCAAACGGGGTGCCCAACGTGCCACTGGCTATGTAGAAAAGAAACCACAAAAGATCCCCCTGCCTCTGCTTCCTGGGTGCTGAGTGCTAGGTTCTGGAATTAAGAATATGTGTCAATATGCCTGGCACATGCTTCCCTTTTCTGACTTTACTGGTTATTTTAGTAATGTTTTTTTCAACTTCTTTTTTTCTTTCTTTTTGTTTGTTTTGTTTTGTTTTGTTTTTAGACAAGGTTTCTCTGTGTAGCACTGGGTATCCTCAAACTCACTCTGTAGAACAGGCTAGCCTCAAATTTAGGGATCTTCTGCCTTCCCCTGCCTTCTGAGTGTTGGGATTAAAGGCACTTAATAACCACTACCAGACCCTTTTTTTAAACTTCTTAAGCAAGAATACAAAAAAGTTACACTAAGTAGTTGTCAGCTATGGGGGGAGTCTTTTCTCTTCTTATACAAGAAAATGGTCAATACGCCGTTATCATAAGACTTCAAATTCGAGATAATTTGATTCCTTTCTTTCTGCAAAGCAAGTATTTTCTTGCTACTGTTGTTTTTGAGACAGGGCTTTGTCACATAGTCCTGGTGTTGCTTGGGACTCAGGATTCTCCTGCCTCCGACTCCCCGGGGCTGGCTTATAGTTATCAATGCCCACTGGTAATGCTGGCGGATTTGGTTTCAGTTTTTTGCAATGATGGAGACAAAATTCCACACCGTGGACGTGGGAAGCAAGCAGGGTATCGGAATAGCACACCCAAGCCTTGGGTCTGTGTGCTTGTCTGCTTGCTGATTATTAGCATAGGGTCTCTGTATCTAAACCTAAAGAATTCGAATCGTAGAATTCAAAATCATTGTGCCTTCGAGTCTTGAGAGCAGGCTTATAGGCTTTCACCACCCACTGCAGAAATGAATGGTTTTAATAGTAAGTTCCTTCACATTGATTTCTTTGCCACTGAAATTTGGAACACATCAGAATGTCCTCTTGCTGCAGTTTAAGTATTTGAACAGGAGAAAATCTAATTATCTGCTCCTGTTCAGGGGTATCCACCAGAGAAGACTGCTTGGCCACGAATGAAGCCAATAGAAGTCTTTGTCAGGATCCTGGTGTTCCTCGGAGCCTTCCTTTCTTGGGTTGAGCACGGAAGCCATGTTCACTTACCGTAAACAGTTAGCTGGAAGGGGACCCACAGAAGCCAACAAGCAAGGATGGCACATCAGGGACTTTTCCCAGAACTGTGGGCTTCAGTGGACTAAGTCTTCAGTTTTAGGAGGTGCTGTTGTTTCCATGCTGGGTCCAAAGTGTGCATGTATTCCACCATGGAGTCAGCGTGCTAAGGTCTGGAGCTGTTAGATCTATATTACTTACATTTATGTATGCATATTATATGTAATCTTCATATACTCATATGTATATATTAAACAATAATGTAAGTATATTTGATGTACTATAAATATAGCATATACATTTATATATAAACAATATCTAACATATATATTACATAAATATAATATAATACATTGATTCTATATACAACACAATATATTATATAAAAATATATCAATTTAATGTAAATATGAAATAAAATATTAAATGCATGGCTATAAACACATTTTTCTGAATATATGTATATGTATGTAAATAAAATCTTTGTTGAAAAGTCTCAAGTGGCCAAGAGTGACTTTGCACTTCTGATCCTCCTGCCTCCACTTTCCAAGTGGTATTGGCTGCCATGCTGATTTTTTAGGACTGAGGAATAGAAGAGCTTCCTGGGTGCAAGCACTCTGCCTACAAAGCTACAACCCTACCACTGGGCTCATTTCTGATAATGAATTCCCTTAAGCCTAATGTCTCAGTCTCTTTCAAACTGAGAAAAATCTGTTCAGAGGTATCTCAGAGCAGGTACCCCTATTCCCAGTGGTCAGGAGGTAGGAAGATGGTAAGATCAAGGTCAACGTGTACGAAATACTAAGTTCAAGACCAGTCTGGATTGTTTGCTTTCTACATGGCCAGCAGGGTTGGTCGGGACTCCTCCCCTCCTGCAGGAGTAGCCATCCAGCTCCCTCTGAGGGCTTTACTCTTCTCTCCTGCCATCCCGGTGGCCCTGGTAAGATGGGAGGGGTTTAGCACAGGGCTTGAGAGTCGAGTGCTAGGGTCCTTATTTAGTGTTTCTGAGCAGACAGTGGTGAGACGCTGCTGAAACTTCCTAGGAATTCTCTTCATCAGGAATTTGCAGCATCTCCAGGCCAGGTTTGCTACCCACTGGTTTGCCACAGATCTATGAAAAGTCACGTCTCTGTGCTCTTTCTGAATTATTGGGTCCAGCAGAAGATAATGCTGAGCTCTCAAACTCTAGAAGTATAATATTTCCCCTCAAAAAAGACAAACTTTGCACGCTTTTCCTTCATAACTAACAATACCATTGACCCAGGGGGTCTGAGGAGTAAGTTGGCAGTTCATAATAATTATAACCTTTTCTGTGCTCACAGACACAGAATGGTAGCACTAACTCCATACTGAAACAGTGCTAGAGAGCAGAGACTTGCTAACCTGTAGCTCCCAGCTAGTTTCACAGAATACAGAAAACACAAACAGCTTTTAAGCACCTTGACTTCTTGCATGAAGGTCAAAGGAAGCCATTAACAGAGTCTAAGGATGTTACTGATAATGGAAACTATTTCCTGGGAGGTCCAACTCACGTCAGCAGCCAACCCTAGTATACTTGCCGTCTGAAATTCAAAAGTACTTAAAAGACCCCTTGCTTTGGGGGGGCTGGGGTCACCAATCACTCCAGCTGCATGGGAATCTGTACCTCTAGTATCCACAGGTGCCCTTACATACTGTATACATGTACCAACACAGATGCACACACAATTAAAAACAAAACAACACTTGGTCCTCAACCGAGGAGTAAGACAGACTTTGAGCAACTGTCAAGAAGTGGGTGTCTAAGGAGGCCGCTCGCTTGCTGGAGCATGGAATCCGCGAAGATCAGAGCGAAGTACCCCGACCGGTTCTGGTCGTGGAAAAAGTCTCAGGCTCTCAGACTGTCCACACTGACAAGAAGCACTTGGTCCCGTCCGACGTCACTGTGGCTCAGTTCATGCGGATCATCCGGAAAAGGATCCGGCTTCCTTCCGAGAAGGCCATCTTCCTGTCTGTGGACAAGACAGTCCCACAGTCCGGCCTAACCATGGGACAGCTTTACCAGAAGGAAAAGGATGAAGATGGATTCTTGTGTGTGGCCTACAGCGGAGAGAACACTCTTGGCTTCTGAGGCCCTGGCTGGGCTGGGTGCGCCTTCCTGCTTCTTATAAGTAACTCTGTTCTCAGTCACTGCGCCAGAGCGTCCACACAGACCTACTAGTGCATTTGTAACTGGATTCATTTCTTCATACGTCGGAAGGTTTTGTTTCCTTAGGTTAGTAAATTATCACAAAGAGTTTTATTTTCAGTTTTCTTTTTGTGCACTGTCCTCATGGCTATCTGCTCCAGGGCACCTGACCTCTGGGAATCTCATTTAATGAAGATATTTCCGTAATGAAGGGCGGTAGGGGTGATAATGAACTGAAAAGGAGGGATGGTGCGTTGCTCTGGATTATGTTTGAAGTGTTGGATGGCTAAGCGTGAAAAACACCCAAATCTAAACCTTAGCACCCCGAACACTTGCTTCACTAGGTTTTGCCAACCGCAAATCACATTGGACTGAGCTAATCTGTTCTTCTGAGACCATTAAGGTAAATAATTAACAATAGAGCCTCGTTATAAAGGCAGAAAGAAGAGCACTCTTAAATAAGCAGTCGTTGTTAAACCTTTTCTGAAACCAACTTCTGTCAAAATTTCTTAAATTTTGTCCAAAAATGCTTGCGATAATACAGTACTTCTCTTTATTAACAGGGAGACATTTAGTCTGATGTGCAAGAGGCAAAGTTCCAAATAATAGTAATAGTAGTAGTAGTAGTAGTAGTAATAATAATAATAATAATAATAATTACAAGCATTGCAGTCTTCGGTGAAAGTGAAACAAGCCTCGTCTGCATCTTGGACCAGCACTAAACAAACACTACTTACTTATGTTACAACCAACACTTACCTATGTTAAGCCCACCAGGCCAGAAGACCGCTACCTTTGAACCAAATTTGAAGCAAGCTTGACTTTTCTAATTGGGGTGCACCCAAAAACTGCCTCCTGAGTCAGAGACAGAGCAGCCCAGAGCCCATTTCTTAGGGCCTTTTTAAGGTGTAAAATCACCATAAAGCAGGTTTACATAAAAAAGACAAGAGAGCAGGAAGGACGTATGAAAAAAATCTCACAAACACAACAGCCACCGTGTGATTAGAGAAGGCAGGGTAGTTAGGAAGGGTTTGGGTGTTCTCACAAACAAGTTAATGTCATTGGTTGGGGCAGGTCAGACTCCAGGAAACCAACTTAAAAACAGAAACTCGGCTCTTAGAGTAAATGGAAACTTATTTTAAATAATACATGGGCTCCTGCCTTCAAATGGAGTCAGGCAGGTGGTTCCTCACCTCCAGTGATAGTGCATATACTCACAGATACCTGGGGACCAGCAACTACTCCAGACCAGATTCTGGAATTTTTCTGAATAGTTCTCTAAATTGAAGTGTTTAGCCTGTTACAACTACATTCGCTTTAATCTAAAAGCTTCTCCATTCACATCTGGTTGCAACCTCACTTGTAAGCCATATTGTGACCTCCTATTGTGACAAGTCTCAGCCAATCAAAGGCAGTAATTAGCCTATTACTAATTTCTTTAGAACTTTTATCAGGAAGGGATATTGAAAAAACATTTTAAAGACAGGGTCTCGCTGTGTCGCTCTGACTGTCCTGGAACTCACTAAAGGAGACTGGGCCAGCCTCAAAGTCACGGAGATCTGCCTGTGTGTCAGCGCTGGAATAACAGGTGTACACCACCATGCTCAAAGATATTAGACTTTTCAAATGCTTTTCTGTGTATTGGCTTGGGGTTTCGGTCCTCAAGTTTTGTCCAATTCCATTAACTGATTGGCATTTTTCGATCTACCCTTATATGCATGGGATAAAACCAACTTGGACGTGATACATGATCTTTTTAAAGCATTCCTATTTTCAGTACTGTGTTGAAAATGTGTCTGTCCATGAGGAAAACTGGCTCGTTTACTTATTTAGTTGAATAGCCGGTGTTTGTATTAGGACGGTACTGGCTTCATTGGAGGTTTGGCAGTGTCTTCTTTGTGAAACAGCCTGGGAAGTTCTGATGTCAGCCCTTCTTCCTTAAAGCCTGTTCTTTACTTTGCACGACGCCGGCCTGGCTGCCATGGGCTGCCTTAGTCTGTACTTGTCTAGAAATTTTCATGTTTCTCCATCACCTTCAAAAGATAACTTTGATGGGAATAGCAATGTTGGTTAGCAGTTACTTTCACAGACTGAAATATAATCTTCCATGCGTCCCTGGCTTTGAGGATGCTGAGGAGAAACATGGCGCTATTCTGTTATGTCCACCTTGGTAGACAAGTTAGCACTTCCCACAGCAGTGGCTATTACTGTTGACTTTTTGTTTGCAGTTCTGACACTGTGACTATTGCTACGTCATGAATAGGTCATGTCTGTTTGAGGCTCTAAGTTACTCTTGCTTTTGGATGTCCATTTCATGTTCTCCATTTGAGACAGTTTCATTGAATAAATTGTCTCACCTTGAGGGGCTGGAGGGATGGCTCAGAGATCAAGAACACTAGTTGTTCTTCCAGAGGAACCAGGTTCCATTCCCAGCACCCATATGGCAGCTCACAATCTCCTGCAACTCCAGGGACTCCGGCACCCTCAAACTGGCACACAAGCACATGAAACACCAATAAATAAAATAAACGTTTTAGAAAAAAAAAAGTGTCTTTCCCTTGTCCCTTGCTTCAGGTCTCCTAGCCTGCAGCTTGTGTTTTATGACTTGAATGTATTCCAGAGTTCTTAGAAATTATGATTTTTAAATTTTATTAATTTTTTCTTTATGCATGTCTGAATGTGTTATTGTCTCTACCCCTCTCCTTAACTGCCTCTAAAAGTGGTTTTTCTGTTTAGCCCTGCCCAGTGATTGCTGTTGGTGCTTGGTTCTTTGTGCCCAGTGATTGCTGTTGGTGCTTGGTTCTTTGTGCCCAGTGATTGCTGTTGGTGCTTGGTTCTTTGTGCCCAGTGATTGCTGTTGGTGCTTGGTTCTTTGAGTGACTGGCCCATTGAGTTTTGACACTTCTGTTTGGCTCTTTTCAAGACTTTCAATAACCTTCCTGGATTTTTCCACTGTGTTTTTAAATCTCTTCTTCAAGTTTCTGCCTATTTCGTAAAATAATAAAAAAAAAGGAAATGGCACCAAGCCACACTAGCACTGGCTACTTTCTGGCCCCAGTGGCCTCATTGCCTCCACGGCCACCCCCACGCAGAGACCGCCCATCTCGTGGTTCTTGCTGCAGACTACTCACATGCCCAGCATCAGCCACAATTCCAAGTAACCTGGTAAGGTCAAAACTCTAGAGGCTTGTAATTTATTAATCAGAGTTATATCAATAACTTCTTACCCCACAAAACATCCACTCAAAATTAACTCCAAACCAATTGATATTGATATAAACTGCCCACCTAGGTAAGACAAACTGTCCTGTAATAATCCATCCCTCATGAGATAACCATAGCTACCTGTGGCTAGTTAAAGCCACACAGACCTGGGTCATCTTTCTCTTCCTCCATCTTCCTTCTCCCTCTCCATACTCCTCCCTCCTTTTCTACTGTCCAGTCACGGGCTCCAGTCTTGCCTCTCACTGCCTTCACCTGCTACAGACAGCAGTGCACGGCGGCCTGTTTTACTTGCTTTGCTGTCTTATCTCCATCACGACTTTCATTCACTTGTTCGCTTGTTTGTTTGTTTTGATTCATCTATAAGGTTACTGATCCATTTTACAATTGGAACTCCGGAACCTTCTCTGGCTTTTCAGCTCCCAGTTCCTTTGACCTTTGACGCTGAGGAGCTTCGAGCTTGTAGAAGTGTCTCAGTGGTTTATCTGGTCACATTGCCTCGTCAGAAAACACAGACTGTGCAGGTCCTCTGTGCATGTTCTCCGGTTTGTTTTCATTCTGGATTCAAACGAGTGGTAAGACGCAGTCAGCGTGCACATGAGCCCACTGAAGACACAGGCAGCACACAGGGCACCGGGCCATCTGTGGAAGTTGGAAAGTACCATGTTAATAAAAAAAATACAGGTTTTTATCAAACAAGAAAAGAAAGGCCATCTTTTCTTAGTGTATGAAACACTTCACAAATCTGCACGTCTTTCTTGTACAGGGGCATGCTGATCTCTGTACTCTTCTACTTTTAGCCCATGTGCTGATGCAGTGAACACCAAAGAAGTTATTAAAGCAAACATGACATACTAAAGTCATTTTACCAAATTCGTGTGGCAGTGGAGGGCAGCAGAGCTTGAAGCCAAGACTGGTTGGTAAATGTCTTAGTCGGTGCTTTATTGTTGTAAAGACACACCATGACCATGACAACTCTTATAAGGGAAAACATTTCATTGTGGCCTTGCTTACAGTTTCAGAGTTCAGTCCATTGTCACCAGGGTGGGAAGCATGGCTGCAGTAGGCAGACTGGAGAAGCAGCTGAGAGTCCATGTCAAAGCGCTATATCCAATCTACCCCAGTGACACTCAAACAAGACCACACCTAATTCTTCCAAATACTGATTCTCCATCAACAGTGGCAAGTATTCAGATCCAGGAGCCATGGGGGCCATTTCCATTCAAACCAGCAGTAAGCCCACAGTCACAGACTGAGCAGGAATACAGAACAGAGGGTGAAGACTGGGGCAGAATCATGGCCGTTCAGAGAGAAGAAGAAAGGATGTCCTTTTGCTATAGTGGGATAGAGGCCTGGGCTCATGAGCAACAGCTGGCAAACCCGACGTAAAGACAGTGAGGACAGTCAGGGGACTATCATTCCTCTAACATTACACATTAGGACTTCTGAACAGTGGAATCGTGGCATGATCCAACTTTCTGAGGAGAAAAAAGTAACTCAGACCCAGTTGCAGGAGAGGGGCGGGAGCGAGTATCCATTTTCCACACTCCCTAACTGCTCCATGACTTTGTAAGTCATCATCTGACACGGTCTCTCACCAAACCTAGCTGATTTGAAGGACTGGCTAGCCAGGGAGCGCCCCAGCCCTGAGATCACAGGCACATGCTGCCGTGCGTAGCTTTTGCATGGATCCTGGGCATCTAAACCCACATCCTCCTGCTTGTGGGGCGAGTGCTTTACAAACTGATCTCTCTTCCAAGTCCCTTTTCCTAGGTTCTGCCTGAGCCAACAGCCCGCACACATTAAGAACTCGTGCTGGGGGCTTCTTTCTTAGTCTTCCTGAGCTTCTGACTCCTCTCCACTGCCCACATGCCGCACTTTACCATAACCAATCTTAAAGGCTGATATACAGCCTCCTGGAAAGGACAGTCACTTAAAAAAAAGAGAAGGTGACAAATGTCCATACCCAGACACAACCAGTCCCAGCCAATACCCTGGCTGTACCTATCAAATGCCAGCACAGAGAAACTAGCCATGCCATGCCCAAACAAAAAATGGACATACCCAGCTTGGGATTTCTTAAGCCATGAAGTTCCTGGCAAAGTGTCACCAGTGAAGGAAAATTGATACAAGCACAGGCAGCTGAGATGGCTCAGCAGGAAAGGGGCTTGCAGCCAAACCTGAGGATCTGAGTTTGATCCCCAGAACCCACATGATGGAAGGAGAGAACGGATCATGCAAGTCATCCTCTAAATTTCCTACGTGTACAGTGGTGCATGAGAATGCTCATGCACACACAGGCACATACTCACACAAACATACACACACATACATGCACACACACAAATATACATATATACAAATACACACAGGCACACACATGCACACATAGGCACATACACATACATACACACACATACATGCACACACACACACACAAATATACATATATGCAAATACACACACAGGCACACACATGCACACATGCAAACACAGGGACATATACATACATACATACACACAGGCACACATATGTACACATGCATGTAAACATAGAAATATTTTATGGTGTTATCTTACTATTCCCCATTGTTGCAACTCTTTTTGTTTAAGAAAAGCAGACTGTGCAAGAAAGAGAGGACTGCTGTGATTTCAGCTTGAGGGAAGAGTCAAGAACTACCTGTGCTGGTCAAGTTTCTGGCACAGAGGCCGAGCTTCCAGAATCTTTCAGAACAAGGACTGATTCTAGTACTCAGGCTTTGCACAGGTGGGCAGCTAAGCAGGGGACGGTCAGAGGGTTTGAGGAAGAGACACAACCTAACCCTCTTTAAGAACTGGACTGAGGGGCTGTTACCGTTTGCGGAGATGTCTAAGGGGTCCGTAACACCCAGCTGCTCCTGTGGGCTGGGAAAGCAAGCTAGGATACAAGTCTCGAAGGCAAGCTCAGGATGCCGGCTACAGGGCATCCTCTGGGCCTGCTCTGTGCTCTCCCGACGAGGACTTGTCTGGGCAGAAAGGAGCTGCTTCTGCTTGTCGGTGATCAGCTGTCCAGCCAGGAAGACAAGCCAGACCCGATATGGAAGGACACAGGAACAAAAGAGAGGCTCAGCCACCATTCTAACCATGCTGACCTGAGAAAGACTGTGTTAGTCTCCCTCTGTCTTTATGAATCTCATTCTTACCTTAGCTCAGAACCATGCCTAGAACACAACTCACAGCCCAGACAACCATCCAGAGGAGAACACTTCCTTGTAAGCACCCTGGAGTTATGGAACTGAGGACAAGAAATGAGAACTCAAACAGCACCCAGGTCTCATGGGCGCCCCCCCTCCCCTGCTTTCTGCTCCTTTCCTCATCTCCCTAGAAACTGACCTGCCCGGCTGCAGAGGACACTGCTGCTAACTCCCGGTCTCTACCTCAGAGGCTCCTTCAGCTACACTGTGTAGAGGAAGACTCCTAACTCTGTCTCTTGGTGCCTGGTCCAGGAAACCCTGAGAAAGGGACGTGGCGAGCAGGTTTTTGGGTTGCACAGATCACGTTTGCTCCATTGTTCCATCTGGATGAGAAAGTGAGGAGTGGTGAGCAAAGGCCCCACTGTGTGAGGAAGGTCACCGAGTTATCAGTACGTGAATACAGCTGGTGAGCAAAGGCCCCACTGTGTGAGGAAGGTCGCCGAGTTATCAGTACGTGAATACAGCTGGTGAGCAAAGGCCCCACTGTGTGAGGAAGGTCACCGAGTTATCAGTACGTGAATACAGCTGGTGAGCAAAGGCCCCACTGTGTGAGGAAGGTCGCCGAGTTATCAGTACGTGAATACAGCTGGTGAGCAAAGGCCCCACTGTGTGAGGAAGGTCACCGAGTTATCAGTACGTGAATACAGCTGGTGAGCAAAGGCCCCACTGTGTGAGGAAGGTCACCGAGTTATCAGTACGTGAATACAGCTGGTGAGCAAAGGCCCTACTGTGTGAGGAAGGTCACCGAGTTATCAGTACGTGAATACAACTGTCCTAAAGTTGTCAGTGAACAGTCATCTCAGCCTGTCAAGATTGCTGCCTTACCTAACCTGTCCCCACTTTACACAGAAGGAAAGAGAAGCTCAAAGACGTATCTCCCCTAAAGCCCTGGAGCTGTCAACCTTAGCCCAGCACCTGGGGTCCCAGTGTTCCCTCCCCGCTCTATTGTTCTTTCCAAGAACACTGCATTTCACCCTCTACTTTCAAAGACATTCCGGGGGTGTCTGAGGAGACGGCCTAATGGGTAAACTATGGGCTGTGCAAACTGAAGACCTGAGTTCGAACCCCGGGAACCCAGACACAATAGCATGCACGTTTGACCCCAGTACTACACCAAGACATGAGACAGAAACAGGAGATGCCCCAGAATGTCCCAGAGTGGCAAGCCTGGTGCATACCTCATATAAAAAGAGATCCAAACAAGGTGGGCAACGTGGATGAGCAACAGAGCTCATAATAACCATAGAGGAGTCCCTGGATTGCGTCAGGCTCAGCTCGGATGAGCGAATGTATGTGAAGATGAGAAATGACGGAGAGTTCTGAGGCAGGGTGCATGTCTATGATCACCATTTAAACATGATCCTGGGAGATACAGACAACGCTGTGGTGAGGACACAGATTGATGAGGAGACATATGAAGCAATAGATAAAGCCACAAAATGCTCTTCCACAGGGAAGACGGAGTCACCCTTCCATTGAGAATTGACTGAGACAGGGGATGGACACTGTGTAGAAAAGGAGTCTGTGCCTCTGGAGTTGTACAGGGTACTCACAAAGAGAAGCTCACACACACCCTGACTTCTCCGCCCAGTGCCTTACAAGCTCTCCAGCTAAGTGACCTGTTCCCTTCCTCCAGCCCTCCAGACACTGTGACCACCTCGCTCACTGCAGGAGCTGGTTTGCCGTGGTTCCTGCAGTTACTTCCAGGTTGGTTTTCTATCAGTTAAATTTGATGTTTCCTTTTAAAAAGAAAAAGAAAACATGAGACACTACCTCAAACAAAGTGGACGGCAGTGATTGGCACCGGATGCTGTCCTCTGACCCCCACATGTGTGTGGTGATATGCGTGTACCTGACAGAGAAAGAGAGAGCGGATTAAAAATAGTTTGTGTTTAGAATTTAATTATCACCAGGACTAACAAATACTGAGCACATTCCTATAAATCCCCATGCCAAGCTTAATGAATGGCACTGGGTTTGCCTGACACAGCCTCAGTCTGCTAAGAGCTGGTTCATTGGGTAGATTATAGATGTAAAATATGAATAACCATTGTGCTAGCCTGTTCCAGTCACTAAAATTTTGAGTCACAGCAGTGTCATGGAGGAGTCAGAAGTTAAAGAATTTTATCTAATAATTATTCTTTTAATCATTCATTCACTTGACATTGATTGGTAATCATGTTCAATGCTTAAAGAATAAAGGAGAGGCTTACACGTGCACACACAACACACACAAGCACAAAACCATTAAATTTCCCAACCTTAAAATAATCTGAATATGAATATTACAATCTCTTTCTAAAGCTGAAATTCTCTAAATCCTGAATAAAGACAAAAATATATAAATAATGGAATATGTAATAATGTAACAACAGCTCGTTATTAGAAATATTAGAGATGAACTACTACTGGAAAGAAACTAGGCCACCAAACTTTTTGGGCTATTACATATTCTTGCGCAGAAGTCTACTTATTATCAAGGTCAAAATTTGCTCTCGCTGTACCTTGCTTCACGTCTTCCATAGAAATACGTGTGGCACAGATGCAGCCTCCCCTCACGGCCAATGTGGTTACTGTAAACTTCAGATCTATATATTGTCACTCATGTGCTCTTTCCAGAGGCACACGACCCTGATTTCATGACATCTGTCACACCGTATCACACTTTTTAAAAAGGCAGTGACAGTACAGCTGAAATTCTAATGCAGGGAATTTGAATAGGTCAGCAGCTCCCTTCCCGGGGCTTTGAACTGATTCCTGAGGCAGACATTTCTATGCAAGGTGACCAGCTACGCAAAGCTGAGCCTACGGAGGGAGGCCTCAGCGTGGACGGCCATTCAGTTCAACGAGCTGATGAGAACCAGTCACGAAGGTGGCTGAAATAATTGTCAGGTCTGCGCCAGGCACAAATGACGGCACGTTCAAATGTCATCGGAACAGATGCTATTCTCTCTGGGAACAGGGACTGTGGTGCCTCAACCAACCTCAGAAGACACCAGCAAGTAAAACGCAAATCAGTGTTTAAAGGGG
The DNA here is from genome assembly GCF_963924665.1 of Micromys minutus. Lineage (NCBI taxonomy): Eukaryota > Metazoa > Chordata > Mammalia > Rodentia > Muridae > Micromys > Micromys minutus. The sequence continues at coordinate 3,090,870 of NC_137959.1, read as the reverse complement.
TGTACAATAAACACGGACAGCAGAGAGTAGTGCAAGGGTGGGCAGAGGTCTGTCCCGAACACCTGAATTCACTCATTCGTTCTCAGAATAATTGTTTTAAAGAAGTTAGTCAGCGACAGAAGCAGTGAGGAGTTGGGCTGTTTTAGACTGAGCACTGTTTATAATACTCTTGCTTTCCTGTGCAGGTTGGATCCCTTCTGTTTAACAAGCTGAGCCCAGCCATGCTCCAAGTCCAGGGCGCTGGCTTTGACTTCTCCAGGAGAGGGCAATGACAGGAAACAAGGGGAAGCCAAACTTTCCACTCTTCTGGGACTTGTCCATGCATTTGTCTCAGCTCCGTTCGGATGATCTTACACACAGCCTACACCATGTCCTAGTGATGTGTTACAGCATTACAGACCCTCCCTAAGGCTTCTGTGCTCCTTCTAACACCCTTCGTTAACAGACCTGACACTGAACTCTTCTCTATTCACCTGATTTAACTTAGCATGTGTTTTTAGCTGGAATCATGAATGCATTAGTCAGAAATCATGTTTAGGATTGTGTGGCAATTAGTGTTCATTCAAAAACAATTGTTTGGGGCTGGAGAGATGGCTCAGTGGTTAAGAGCACTGACTGCTCTTCCTAGAGGTCCTGAGTTCAAATCCCAGCAACCACAGGTGGCTCACAACCATCTGTAATGAGATCTGATGCCCCCTTCTGGTATGTCTGAAGACAGCGACAATGCACTTATATATAGTAAATAAGTAAATCTTTTAAAAAAATATTTAAAAAAAAAAACAGTTATTTGACAATAACACAAAGTCTTTTCTCTTTCTCTTTACCCTGAAATGTTTCCTTGACAAGCCTGAGGTGACTGCACCTTTGATATTATTTCTCAAATCTTTTAAGGTTACATGGCCTCATTTTTACTAAAATGACTCTTAGTTTCTGTGCTGTCTTGAGGAGTGGAGAACAAGCAAGCCACTTTGCTGCCTTGGCTCAAGTTGGTCCTCTATCTTCCAATTGTAGTGTGGGGGGGCGGAGGGAGAGATGCAGTTCACTCTGGTTTTCAAGTTTAATATTTTAACTCACATATTACAAAGCTGATTGGATAGACCAATAAATCTTAGGACCTTGGGCATTGGTGTCAAGACAACCACAGCAGGATGCACAGGGCACAGAAAACCGTTGATCTCATGGCCAAGAAGGAAAAGATAGAAGGGACCCATTTGAGAACATACCCCCAGAGACCTAAGGACCTGCCTCCACTTTCCACTTCCCAGAGACCAAGCCTTTCAACACTCAGGACTTTGGGGGGGCATTCATCACTCAAACTATCCAGCCTGCATGCAGGGCCAAATCTCACAGCTTCAATCCTCAGCTTACCTTCCAACCTGAAGTTGGGTTTATATCTGTATCCGCTGCCTCTCTGGACACGCTGGGCCGGCTGGGAAATGTTGCTACCTGTTCTGTGTCTAGGTCCTCCCTCCCTCACTGATGAGAGCCCATCCTTCCCCGCTCTTCAGTAGCAGCTACAATGGCAGGAAATAGCCTTCGAAGCAGTGTGGGCGCTGCCTTTACCAGTGCCCTTCTCTGGCGTGTGTGGGGGATTCCATGCCTGTGCCTCTCCCTTCCAAGGCCCTCATTCTTTTCTCTGCGGCTGAGGAGATGGCAGATAAGAGCAGAGCACTGGCTGTTCTTCCAAAGAAGCTGAGTTTAGCTCCTGGTACCATACAGCAGCTCACAACCGTCCAGAACTCTAATCCCAGGGAATCGGATGTCCTCTTTTGTCCTCCTCGGACAGCAGGCACACACATGATACATGTACATGCATGCAGATGACACGCCCACACACGGAAGGAATACATTCTTTCCTCTATGTTATGTGACCACTCTCAGAGCAGAGGCACCACTTTAGTCAGCCAGACTTGCCAGAGGGAGGGAGGAGGTGCTGCGAGGCTCTCTCAGCTGTTTTTCACCCTGCTGTGACTGTGAAGCCTGACAGAACTCTCTTCAGGGAAGAAAGACTTATTTCGGTTCACGGTTTCTGAGGGTTTCCAACAATCAGGGCACAGAAGGCATGGAAGGACAGCTTAGTTCATGGCATCAGAAATGTGTGGTGGGGACACCAGACGGCAGAGCAGGAACCAGCAGCAGGTATAGCCTTCACTGGGCTCTGCACTAGACTGTGGAAATAGATTCCAGGAATTATGTAAAAACTGGTTTCCTATGAGAAGGAATGGGGAAGACGACTGTCCGCAGCAGTGAGAGTCTGGCTGGACACACAGAAAACAACCGTTAGACGGCCTATTCGAAAAGACTGCCAGCCGCCAAGAACTAAATAGTAGTGATATTTAGTTGTAAATCAAGAGTTTTCCCTAATTTTCTGAACTTTAAAAGTATTCCAAGACTTCACTAATGGTCAGGAATAGGAATTTCCTTAAAAGCAACTATTTTAACTTCTAGTACAGACCAAATTAAGTCCTACAGCCCCTTTAAGAAAGTTGCAAAATGGGGATAACAGAGGAAAGATTACAGAAGTCAGACTCCAGACTCTTGTATCAGAGGAATGTGAGATTTCATCTGTATACATGTGAAACTCTGGCCAATGGCAGTTTGCCCACGTGGCTAAAAGGCAGAATCCCCCTGGTTGCTGGTGATGGCAAATATTTAAACATCAAGCAGAGTCCAGGGTCAAAGAAAACAGCTCTATTACTCAATAAGTCAATATTTGGACACACTTAGTCACTTGAAACTTTTCTCATCTGTGAAACAGAAAACTACCCATCGATACCTTAATGCAGATCAACTCATAACAAATGGGTAGAGAAGTTAGTGTTTGATTTCAGAAAACGACAGTATAGGCAGCGTTCATGTGTCTAGCCGGGACAGATGTTTGTTCCTTTGATTTGGAAAGACTTTAAGATCCCACTTGCCATTGTTTGATCTGTAAAGATGTACAGCTAAAAGTTTTAGGTGTGTAGAACAGATGTCAGAATACCAACCTTTTGAGTTTTAAAGTCCCAAACGTGAACATTTCATATTGGCGGTTACTTTCGAATAGACTGTTTTTAAAATGATTCTTCTACCCAATCTAGAAAGTATGCAGAGAAATCAGTCCTTAGAACTCTAAATCTAAAGGAAGGTTTCCTATTATCTTATTACAGCTGGCTTCTGATTCCACCCCTAATGACTGCCCCTCACTAAGACTTTTCTTAGATAAAGTCTCAAAAACGTAGCAGGTATTTCTGAAAGGTCCCCAGTTCCTACAACTTCCGGAGCCCTTCTAGGGAGCCACAAAGACTAGAAAAGTCAGCGGCGGCAGAAATCCTCCGCTACCCTCCTCTGCTGCTCTCGCCACGCCCTCTCGGTAATCTAGGCTACGGTCACGCCCCTCCGTGGCTGACCAATCACAATGGTTTGCGTTGCCGGACAAGGTTTGCCCAGCTTGAAAGTCAGCACAAATCATTGGCTATAAACATCTGAACGGAAACGGAAGTGGACTCGTCGTTTGAAGATGAGTTCCGCTACTGTGGAGGTTCCGACAGCGTGAGTGAGGAAGTTCTGGGCCGGGTCTTCCGGGGGCGGAGACTAACCTGCCAGAGCAGGAAGGAGGGAGAGGGCTGGTAGGGTACTAGCTGCAGGTTAGACCCGAGTGCTCAGAATCCCAAAGTCACCCCGACTAACCTCGGGGTCATGATGCAGCCGAGACTCTGGGCGACCTCCAGGTGAGGCGGCGGCCACGCCGCAGAGGCACCGAGTGCATGCGGATTGGCCGGCAAGGATGCAGCCTGCACCTGCGAGCATCCCAAGCGGCCACCGCTGCAGCAGCCGCAAGCACAGAGCCACCCGAGGACGCGACTCCCGCGGCTGGTAAATCTTTCCCTATAGGGCGCCAGAGGAGAAGACAACCGAAAAAGAGGACTTGCCAAATTCTTGGTTTGGTTCATTTAGTCGGCTGTTTAGAGAGAACTTTGTGAAAATGCCTTGCGCATGTAATCGGAATAACTGGAGAAGATGGATCCGACCTCTGCTTGTACTCCTTTACTCTTCGGCACTCCTTGTCTCGGTTCCCATTTGTATATGGCAGTTCCAAAAACTGAAGGTAAGAGCGTCCTGCACCTCTACCCTTTCTTAACGCTGGTTGACCGAGTTCCTTTGTCTGCCTTCTAATGCTTGAGGTCTGAAAAACATTTCGGCTTTGGACATTCAACCTGTCTGGTTTTATTTTGCCGCTACAACTGGAGGTGGGTCCGTGTGCACCCGCTTACAATGGGCTGCCTTCTCAATATCCATCAGTCCCAGAAGAAACTTTATTCTTGAAACCAGACTTCTGTGCAGATATTGGGCTTGACCAGACCTTGAAAACTACGTTCTGGATTTTATAAGCTTCCTGGCACCAAGGGATTCTTGTTCATTTGACTTTTCTAATTAAGTTTACGTTCGAAGTTACATGTTTTCTTTGTTTCTTTAATGAGATAGTCTCATGTAGACCAGGCTGTTCTGGATTTTGCTTTGAAGCCTAGGATGAACCTTCTGCTTTCCCAATGCTGGGATTACAGGCGTATCCATCATTTTGTTTGTTCAACGCAGGGGTTGAACCCAGGGCGAGCACTCTACCAACTGAGCTTCATTCCCAGACCTGAAGTTACTCCTTAATCAAGGCAAAAACTTTACAGACGTCCCTTGTGTGTTCCTTTATATTTAAAAAGAAAAAGAAGAAGCAGTATTTGTTGGTATGCTTGGGTCCAGTTATGGAAGTCTGAAGGTGGACAACTTGGGGGAGTTAGTTCTGCCCTCCATCATAATAAGAGGACTGAGCTGAGGTCAAGGCAGTTTACCTGCTGAGGCATCTCTGGTGCACCTTCTTGATGCATATATTAGTCAAGTATTACAAACTGGATGCCTAACCTATATCTATATCTATAAAATTAGAATTACCAATTAATAATAACCAGAAAATACTTTTTTTGAGAAACACTTATTTTGGAAGAGTTATGGCAGACCATGTAGATGTCCCCCCTTGATTGCAGAAAATATTTTAATCAGTGTGTTGGGACATATTTGAAGGATCTTTTTGTTCACTAGATTTTTGCTAGCTTTTCTAATTATAGTCCATTTAGAGATTTAAGGGTATTGTGACATTAAATATTTCTCATTTGTTACATTTTTAGGCTATTTGAGATTTGTCCATTCAAATTTAGGTCTAGCCATCTTAATACAAATGTAATTTTCTCACTTAGTGTTCCTGGGATACAGAAAGTAAATGGAATGTGTGTCGTTTCTAAGACTCCTCTTAGTTGTGAGCATCAACAGTAGTCTTAAAGTGCCACTAACCTTTAAGACCATTTCTAGTCTGCAGTGTGAACTGCTAACAGCCCAGGTCCCTCACTTCCTGATAGGAATGTTTAATGGCAACACGTAGATGATCACATCAAATAATGAACTCAGATATGCAAATGTAGACGTCAGAATGGCTTAATTACAGATAGATGTATGGGAATCTTGTTTAATCAACTCTGTCTGCTATGATCTGGGCCTTGGAGATGGCTGAGCAGGTAAAACGGTAGCCACGGGAGTTCCATCTCTGTAACCCACATGAATGGTGTTTACGGCAAGATGGAAACAGAATTGCCTAGAAGCTTGCCAGCCTAGAGTATGAAACATAACAGAAACAAGAGACCCTGCCTCAAGGTGGAAGGAGAGAGCTGGCTCCCCAGCTCTGACTTCCACATGTGCATACGTAAAAGCACACATTTAATGTCTCTGTGTGTGTGTGTGTGTGTGTGTGTGTGTGTGTGTGTGTGTGATAAACAGTACCTTCAACAGGAATTTATGTTTTTATAGTCAGAAAACTATTTTCGAATCAAATATCATGGGGACAAGTGGAGTTTCAGTCTAAAGGATGTCCTGTCAGGTTGCAGATGGCCGTCCTCTTGCTGAATCCTTCTCTTTTTGAGATCATCTTCCCAGAGACAATGACCTCAGTTCACCTACATCCCTTCCCATCAGCCTTATCTCCCAGTACGGCCACTTGCATTAGGGGTTAAGTTTCAACATATGAATGAGGAGAGCCCAGCCTAGTTACTAGTAGTCAGACTTTACACGGTGTCCACAGTTAAAAGAGATTAAGGACAAACGGAAGGAACAGCAAGGACCCAGCACCAGTATTTTACAGGAACATGTGAAGTGTCCACACTTGCCACCCTGTCTGTCACTTCTCACAAGTAGGAAGGCCATTAGTGATGTCACTGCAGTTGGAAGGGACAAAACCAGAACAGAATAGTTTCAGTTGGAATGTGTGGTAGAAACATAGAATCAGCAGAATAAATGAGTTTGAAGATTTTTGACTGATGGAGACTGAGAAATGAGAGGACAAGATTGAGGGAAGCTTTGGGGCTGTATGATTTCTTCTTAGGGTCAGAGGCTTTAACTAGAACATATCCCCTAGACAACTTTAATTTTTTATGTAACTATAAATTTACTTAATCCTCTTAGAGTATAGAAAATTGTCTCTTTATACAGATGAGAACACTGAGGCAGAGGCAAGTGCCCGAAGTGACACTGTGCTCAGGGCACATTGCCTGTAGGAGAGACATGGAACTTTCTTCCTAGCAGCACTCAGGCCTTCACATATTTATACATACATACATACACATACATACATACATACATACATACATACATATATATATATATATATATATAGAGAGAGAGAGAGAGAGAGAGAGAGAGCGCAAGCATCAATATAGAGTAACTAGCAAGCTAGGAATGGTCATAGATCTCATGTAGATGTGCTTGCTTGTTTGTTTGAGGAGGGTTCTTTGTAAGACAGGGTCTGAGTGTGCCCCTCTGCCTGTCCAGAGCTCACAGAGTTCCCTCTGCCTCCAAGGAATCTGGTACCCACTTCTGACTTCAGCAGATGCTTACGATCACACATGCATATATTCATACAATTGTTTAAATAGTACATCTTTTAAAAATGTTAATAATTATTTGGGAAATAACCAAACAGTATTACTAATCAAATGAAAATTCAAGAAATACAATGTTGGTCTTTATAATTTTAATATCAAAATGTAAGCATGGGTCTGTTTTGTCTTTAAGGTTGGAATACACACAAAAGCTTGGTTTATAGCTGGACTGTTTCTGCTGATGACCATACCTGTGTCACTGTGGGGCATTCTTCAACATCTGGTGCATTATACACAACCCGAGCTTCAGAAACCCATCATAAGGTCAGCTCTTACATTTGCTATTACTGGCATTGACTCACTTAATTCTTAAACATACATTAAATGCTTTTTTCTGTTTTACTTTCCATAGGATTCTTTGGATGGTCCCAATCTACAGTTTGGATAGTGTATGTATATTTTATTATATTTCATTAAGAATTCCTTTATGACATTTAACTATGCCTTCTAGACAATGTTTAATAAGGTAATAAGCAAACAGTATTGGCAAAGAGACATTAACAGTGATTTTCTTTTCACTGTTTTATTTTATGGGGTTTTGTTGTTGCTGTTGTTGTTTGCTTGTTTGTTTGTTTTGTTTCTTTTCTTTTTTTTTTTTTTTTTCTTCAAAACAGGGCTCTATGTACCCTTGACTGTCTCGGAACTCACTCTGTAGACCAGGCTGGCTCGGAACTCACTCTGTAGACCAGGCAGGCTTTGAGATCCACCTGCCTCTGCCTCCTGAGTTCTGGGATTAAAGGTGTGCACCACTAAAATCTGGCTGTTTTGTCTCTTTTGAGGCAGGGCCTCACTATTAGTTCTAGCTATCCTGGAACTTACTAATGTAGACCAGGTTAACTCAGAACTCACGGAGAGCCTCCTCCCTCTGTCTCTAAGTGCTGGGATTGAATGTGTTCACCACTATAACTGGCCAAATTCACGTTTTTCAATGTTAGTAAAAAAAAGGTTAAATATGATTATGAAGAAAAATGCAAATGTCTTCAGGATTTTTAGTGTGCAGCTGTTCTCCTTGCTCAGTTGCTCACATTTCCAGATTAGTGGCTCTTAATCTTTTAAAGAACGTAGAATTGTAAATTACTTTCAGCCCAAGGTAGCCACAAGGGAACTCCTCCCCATCCCAAGCACCACAATGCTGGTGCTCAGGTGCCTCATATAAGACGAAGAGGAGGAGGAAGAGGGGGCTGGGGGAAACTTTCCATAGTAGATACCACTACTGTGGAATTAGATATCCAAAAGAATGTCTTCAGCCAGTGTGGTCTACATTGTGAGTTTCAAAACAACCATGGTACATAGACACTGTTTCAAAACACACCAAAAAAATGTCTTCAGTGGCATTTTCTGGATCTTTTTCTTAATTTCAAATTATTTCTGAGAACTCAACTAACTTTTCATTTTACATTCAGTATTTATCCCAAATGCTTATGTTTTGTTTCACTGTATCAAAGATGCTTTATTACACGTTTGCAGGACCTGGGATGTAGCTCAGGGGTGGAATGTAGCCTTGATTGTTTAATTCTCAGCATTCCCTGCCCTCCTCCCCAGATTAGTTCCTTCTGGGTTATCTTAGGGTTTCCTGCAGTTGTGCGACAGATCCCCGATTTGGTGGGCGTCCGAGTCCATGGGTGAGTGGGAACTGAGTGGCGTCGAGTGCAGTTGAGTGGAAATGTTATTTCAGCTGCTGTTCCTCAACATCTTTGCTTCTCCGTAGTGGGTGGCTTTGAAATATCCCAAAATTGCTATCTACGTGGATACCTGGAGAGAGTGTTACGAAGCTTATGTCATCTATAACTTCATGATATTCCTTACCAACTATCTGACGATACGATTTCCAAACTTGATGCTCCACCTGGAAGCTAAAGATCAACAAAACCACCTGCCTCCGCTGTGCTGCTGCCCACCGTGGGCGATGGGAGAGTAAGTGGGCGGCTTACAGAGCGGTCCGCGGTCAGTCAGCGCGCTGCAGTGCTGTGCACAGGGTAACACAGCACAGGTTCACAATGCGTGTTTTCATTGTTACAGTGTTACACTCGGTGGAATGTTTATTAATGTATGCAGAAGAAAATCTTTTTTTACTCTGGAGAATTGGCACCTACAGATCTGGTACAGGATCCACGGCTAGTTAAGCGACTTAGATTAGGTGGGAAGCCAATATATGACAAGAGACAGAAGCAATTAAAAGCTGTGTGGTATCCCTGTGTGACAGTGAAGGAGGGTGAGTAAGTCACTTACTGAAAGGCTAGAGAGATGGCTCTGGGATTAAGAGCGCTTGCTGCTCTTGCAAGGGCCAAGGTTAACTTCCCAGCAGCCGTTCCAGCCACCCTTAACTCCAGTCCGGGGAATCCAACAGGCACACGTGTGGAACGCACAAGCACACGCTCGCGCACACATTCAGGTAGAGCATTCATACACAAAGTAAAGTAAATAAGCTTAAAAATGGATTTTTTTTGGTTGGATTTTCATTTTGTATTTTCGAGGCAGTGTAGCACTGGCTGTCCTGGAGTGGCTCTGTAGACCAGGCAAGAGCCTAACTCAGAGATCCGCCTCCCTCTACCTCTGAGGATTGAAGGTATAGGCCACTAAAAGTTTTTAAAACAAAGTTCTTAAAGTAAAAGGTTAAGATTGCACATTCTACACAAAGAAATTGAGTTCCTCGCCTCACTGCTGGGAGAAAAGCTGACAGAAGTCATTTAGTGAGAACAGGGCTGGTATTGCCCGGAGCCTGAGGGTGCTCTCATCATGGTAAGAAAGACGTAGCAGGCACCTCTGCTGTCAAGCAAAGAGAAATGAACAATGCTGTGCACACCCAGGGTGGTGGTCTTGTCCCAGTTACTCTTTCTGTGAGCCCTTCATGAGGAAGCTGCGTCCCAAGCATAACTGCGCGTGCACAAATACATAGTTCACTGTGCCTTGTTCTTTTCTCCTGGAGCCTTGTTAGTCAGCTTTCTGTCACTGGCAGAATTCCTGAGATGATTGGCTTTATTTGGCTCTAGATTCAGCTCTCTCGGGCCTGTTGATTTGAGGTGACCATGGCAGGAGTGGGAAACAGGAAAAGACCAGGATGCCAACACCTTCCATTTCTTCTGTGTTCCACTGTAATGGAGCTGGGGGGGGGGGGTCAGAGATAAAGTTATTAAATAATTTCAAAGAGAGCTTCAGGCTCTCTTGCTGCCATCCCTATTCTTACCCTCCTGTCTTTTAGAACAAAGTTGGCAGAATTCAGCATAGTTGATGTCATTTGTCAAAGGGATTGACATTCTGCTACCAAGGACTAGCTAAGATGCTGTTCTCTTGCCTTTGCAGAATGCTGCTCTTTAGGTGCAAGCTGGGAGTGCTGCAGTACACCGTAGTCCGACCCATCACCACGGTCACTGCCCTGTAAGTGTGACTTGCCTTCCTTTCTTCTTTTGTCTTCGTGCTACATGTCTGAGAATGTAGCTCAGTTAACAGGTTTGCCTTGTAGGCACAAAGCCCTGGTTTTAATCCCCAGCACCTCGGAAACCAAGTTCTTGGCAAATAGCACTGGGAAGGTAGAGGCAGAAGAATGGAGAGTTTAAGGCCAGCCTGGGCCATGTCTTTAAGAACCTGTGTTCTTATATAAGAAAAACAAGTAGAAAAAGAGTATTGATTAGCAGTATAAGTCTGGTCTGCTGTAAAATCACATGTATAAAGGCTGCATTTACACTGCAAAGAGTTACCACAAGACTCACACTCTGAGAACATACTGTAAAACCCTTCAGAAAAAAAAATGTCTCTCAGATTTATCTTTTGTGTTCTTAATTTAATTAACACTTTCTTTAACTGTTGCGCACATTTAATCCCAGCACTCAGGAGGCAGAGGCAAGTAGATCTCTGTGAGTTTGGGCCAGTTTGGACTACATAGGGAGACCAAGTCATAAACATACACAAAAAAATGTTTGATGTCCAAATGTGAGGAATAATCAAAGTACCTGGAGATTTATCCCCTAAAAATCCCAAAATGTCAATTTATGTGATTTTCTGTTAGATCGTCTGTTAGATCTTCTGCAACCACAAAAGAAAAGAAAAGCATGTGAAGAAAATAGCCCACCTCTTTATGCTGTCACTGAGCTAGAAGCGTGTATTGAAGTATGCTTTATTTCTTTGCTGCTTAGAAAAGGGGCAAACATATAACTTAATCCTTGTGGTGACGTACCCTTGGGGGAGGGGATCCGAACCTTTAAATACTTACCTCTAAGATAATTTACAGGAAGAAGTGAGCTGTAGTCCATGCTTGCCAGTCGAGCTTCCCAGAATTGGAAGGCAGTGGTTAGTCGCTGGTTTAACAGTTCTTAGTTTATAATTCTTTAGAAAAGCGTTACTCTGTCAGTTTTTGAACCATCTTTGTCCAAAGGCACAAGGTCACCCATAGGCTTTCTAAGTGACCTGATCCTAAACGTTAAGCTGCTGCTGCTGTGCCTTAGTTGTGTGCAGGGCGTATGGGAAGAGCTCTCAGAGGTTCCGTTCCCAGAGCCACCCTTGCCCACAGCCCTCTGCTAATTCCAGTGGCCAGTGCCCTTTGAGCCCGCAAGGGCACTGCTTGCACATAAAGACTGAACCTCTGACTAAGACATGGGTCTGATGTGCCCTTTCAGCGTGTGTGAGATCCTTGGGGTGTATGACGAAGGGAACTTCAGTCTCTCCACCGCATGGACGTACCTTGTCATACTGAACAACCTGTCACAGCTGGTAAGCAGATAATCATCTTAACTGTACTAATTACCTTCTGTAGCTAAATATTATCAGGCACCATTTCTTTAGAGAATATTCTTTTATGTGTACATAGGATCTGAGGCAGCTTTAACATGTACCATTATACAGTATATGTTTGTGAGTGATTTTGTGACGCACACTCAGACCCGCCGTTTACTCTTGTCATTGCACAGCCGTGTGGGTGTGTACATTGTGTGCCTTCTAAATAAGACCTAATAGAGACCTATTCAGTAAGAGGAAAAAGTCTAATAGGCGTATGATAGGAAAGAGTTTAAATAAAAATGGAAAAATTTGATGGGCAGTTGTGGCACACACACCTTTGATCCTAGCACTTGGGAGGCAGAGCCGGCAGGTCTCTGTGGGCTCGAGGCCAGGCTGCAGAGTAAGTTCCAGAACAGCCACAGCTGCACAGAGAAACCCTGTCTTGAAACACTAGGGACGAAGCTTATGGTGGAAATGGGTGGGACATGTGTCCAGCTTCCCTCGTGGTCATCATGACGTGGACCCTTTCCTGGGAGTGTAGTCTAAAGAAATACAAGTATTTTTGCCTTGGATGTAAAGGACATTATGACAAACACTCTGAACTGGGCAGATAAGGTTTGGTCGTCCCCTTGACATTTAGACAGTTACTAAAAGTAAACCTTATGAAACACACACAGACATTAAGCTACTTTCAGTTGAAACATATATTGGACAACAAAATTTGGTTTTAATTTATGACAGACACTGGAAAATTAGTTTAGAACTTGTAGAATATCTCTGGTCGAGTGCCTAGCACACACAGTTTGATCCGAATGACGCTGACATTTCATGGGTACTAAGAAATGGCTTCGTGCCTAGAGTCCCCATTACTTTTTCTTTCAACAGCACAATAACTAGAACCCAGGGCCTCATGCAGGTTGGGCAGGCCCTGCCCCTGAGCCACAGCTGTGGTGCAGGAGTCTGGGTAATGTGCACTAATGCGCTCCTCTCCAGATCTGTCTGTACGAGGCAGATGTCATGGTCAGAATTGAAACTGTACCTGTTTAGTGTTGACTTCTAAACTGCATGAGCTGCGCTGCGGTGCAGCCTTTAATCCCAGCACTCGGGAGACAGGCGGGCGGGTCTCTGTGAGTCTGAGTCCAGCCCAGTCCACAGAGTGAGTTCCAGGACAGCCAAGTTACATAGTGAGACACTGTCTTGAAAAACCAAACAAATAAATTAGTTAAATTAAATACACTCTGTGTGTGGTGGTGGTGGTCGTGGTGGTGGTGGTGTGTGTGTGTGTGTGTGTGTGTGTGTGTGTGTGTGTGTGTGTGTGTGTTGTGTAAATGTTATGCAAAATTCTTGCTAATAAAATCCAAAAGTAGTGGTAGTTTGTGTTGGAAAGCGTAACGTATTATTTGCTCTTGGGGCTGAAAGGACCCTTTTGTTCCATTGTGGTATATTTGTAGCAGTCACAGGGCTGTCCTCCTCCAGCAGAGTGCTGATCGCTGCTTTCCTTTCTAGTTTGCCATGTACTGCCTGCTGCTGTTTTATAAAGTCCTCAAGGAAGAGCTCAGCCCCATACAGCCTGTTGGCAAGTTTCTCTGTGTGAAACTCGTGGTGTTCGTTTCATTTTGGTAAGTATTTCTTTCCCTTAAATGTCATTCTATAAACACTAGTAAATGTTTCCAAATGGTGTGTATGAGGCAGGAAAAGCTACAAACAAGCGTCAGTACAGGTGCTGCCTCAAGTGCACTGATTCCCTCTTAAAAGCTGGTCCTGTGCCAGGCCGTGGTGCGCCTTCGATCTCAGTGCTTGGGAGGTAGAGGCAGCCAGGTCTCTGAATTTGAGGCCAGGTTGGTCAGCATAGCAAGGTCTAGAGCAACCATGGTTATATAGAAAAGCCCTATATATGAATGAATGAATGAGTGGATGAATGAATGATAAAATCCTAGTAATTAATACACGTAAACACACTTGAGTGTCAGCCCATCACTTACAAGCTGTTAGAATCCGATTATTTATACATGGTTTCAAAGCAATAAAAGGGTATTTAAACCAAATGATGACGTTCTGAGAATGTGTAATAAAATTCGTCTTATAAAGGTAATAGAATTAAGTCACAAAGCAAGGGAGTATATTTAATAGAAACACAACTTGTTTGGAATATACTGTGAAGGCAGGATACCGTGGAGTCTTAGGGCGCCCTCTGAGGCCTTAACGGTGTCTAGTTGTGTATTTTCTAATCTTCTGGTTTATGATATGTTGTGTTGATTGTGTGCACGGGGCATTTACATACTGTCTGCATGCTGAGGTCAGGACAACTTTGGGCATCAGCTCTTGCCCTTCATTTGAGATGGGCTTATAATTGTCCCTCTGCACACCTCGGGCTTGCCGACCCTCAGGTGACTGGGTCCTCAGACTCCCGCAGCAAGTGCTTTACCCAGCGAGCCACCTCCCTTTAAAACCGTCGGTCATTCCAGGGCTCAGCTGACACTGACCTGTCCTTGACTTACAGGCAAGCAGTTCTTATTGCCCTGTTGGTTAAAGTGGGCGTGATTTCAGAAAAGCGTACCTGGGAATGGCAAAGTGCCGAAGCTGTGGCCACAGGCCTGCAGGTACGAGAGCCGTTTCTGGACTCGGGGATTTGTGTTTGCTAAGCCATTTGATGCAGTGCTGCCCCAGGGAGCATGGATGCAGTGGAGAGAGACTGTTAGCCGCCTGTGCAGTGCAGGAACCCTAGAGTGAGCTGTGGATGCTGACTGTTCATTCTCTTATTCCCGGCCCACTTATGTCTGCATGGTACCTCTCAGTCCTTGAGTAACACTGAGAAATACAGGACTGAGGGAATACAAAAGAAATGTGAATCATGGCTTGGCTTGTTTTGAAAAAGTGGGGGAAAAAAAGTTTGGGAAATGAATATAGTCTGGAACTTTAAAAAAGAAAAATGACACCCTAAATGACTTTGAACAAGTTAGTAGTTTGGAAAACTAGATTTAACCACAAAGATGCCTGATGTTTTCGTTGCTGTTGTAGGATTTCATAATCTGCATCGAGATGTTCTTTGCGGCAATTGCCCATCACTATACGTTCTCCTACAAACCCTATGTGCATGAGGCGGAGGAGGGCTCCTGCTTTGACTCCTTCCTCGCTATGTGGGACGTGTCCGATATCAGAGATGATATCTCCGAACAAGTAAGGCGTGTCGGTAAGTAACAGGCTGAGTGTGTGTCCATGTGAGGGCCAGAGATGAACCTCAGGAGTAGTTCCTCAGGAGCTGTTCTGATTGGGTTTGGGAACAGATTTCAACTAGGATGGTTGGCCAGAGAGCCCCAGAGACCCTCTTGTCTCTTACTGCAAGCAACACAAACCCATGTCCAGCTTTTTATCTGTGCTGAGGATTAAACTCAGTTGCTTCATGTTTGTGTGGCCTGAACTTTACAGATTTCTCCTCAGCCAAATATGTGGGTTATTATATATTTTTTCCTGCCATGGCCATTTACTAGTTATTTAAGAAATAAGAACATATTTAAAGCAGTACCATGATGTAAGCTCTTCAAATTCGGGAGAGGTAAAGGGAGAGCTGGGTGGGGGGGAGCTATTTTTAGAATCAACATGTTTAAAATAGTAAAAGTAACTTTTGGTTAATGAGTTTATATTGTATCAAAGGGAGGACAATGCGAGGTTATCCGAAAAAAAAATGTTTTCCTGGAGACCCGGATCATAATGAACACTCAAGTCTGCTTTCCTCATCGTCACAAGACATGGCTTCTGGTTCTTCAAAGCCTCCCTCACCAGTGGGCCTGTACCAAGGTTTCGGACACACGATTACCTCGCAGAGCCCAATTTCTATAGCCAACCTATATGAAGATATCTTGAATGACATCCCAGAAGAGCAGCAAAAGCTCCTTGATACAGGCCAAGATAATACGCTTGACATCCCAGAAGAACAGCAGAAACTTCTTGATACAGACCAGGCTGCCATGATCGATGTCCCAGGAAAGAAGGGGATTCCTCATAAAAGGCAATATCAAGACCTGGTACAGACAGTTACGTCACAGGCTTTACTTCGTTCAGCAAAGCCATCTCAGGCTGCCATGATTGACATCCCAGAAGAGCAGCAGAAGCTCCTTGATGCTGATGATACGTTTACTGACACTGCAGAGTCACAGCAGGAGTCTGATGACTCGTCCTCAGATAGCTAAAGGTTTGTGCAATACTCAAGGATGAAAATAATAACATGTACATGTTAACATATGTATTTCTGTATGTTTTATATATCACAAATGATGTTTAATTATCCCAAGCTTTGGCATTTTAAGCTGTTAGAATATCATATATTCAAACAGTAGGTAACAACATTAGCAAAATGTTCTTGAATTTCTCAAATGGGTAGACATTTAACAAAAACAAACCAGTGCTTTAATACCACTGCATGAATGTAATGCTCTGGACTGAAAATCAGATCAATTGAACTTAATCTAATTCTAATCATGTGCCATCTAACTTTACATAATTATACTGTATCTAAAACTCTTCTGCATCTTTTGTTTATTATATTATTGTTATTATTATTATTTATTATTATTATTATTAATGTTATTATTATTATTATTTTGGAGACAAGGTTTCTCTATATAGGCCGCCCTGTTTGTCCTAGAACTCACTCTGACCAAGCTGACCTCAAACTCAGAGATCTGCCTCCCACATGCTGGGATTAAAGGTGTGCACAGCTACTGTCTCCTGGTAAAGCTAAGCACATTGAGGAACTCCCTCAGTTCTCATAGTTGAGAACAGGCATTTGAATCTGCTCCTGACCTGCTTCCTGTTCTGAAGCAAGTGACCACGACACCCCACTAAGAGGACCATGATATCTGGTCACATAGCATAGAGCCCAGAGTTCTCCATGCTAATGAGGTATCTAGATGGGTTGGCTGGAGCATTTAGCTAATAAGCTTCCTTTTCCAGACATTCCTTCATGAAAAGGGTATTTAATCTCTAGTGCACATACGCACCCTTTTCACCATGAATAAACAGTTTGGAAAAGCAAGGACTGTGCTGCTTAAGTCTCCCATAGAAGGCCCCTCCGTGCTCCTGACACTTACTCTCAGCTAAGCCAGATTCCCCTCCCTTCTACCTGCCCCCCCCTCCAGCCCACTTCCCACACACCCACCCCTTCTCAGCCATTTCTCATCCAGAGAAACATGGGCTGAGGCTCCCATCTTAGACTACATTTTGCCTTCCTGAGAGTCCCAGGAGCCCAGTACCCCAAAGGCAGTAAGGAAGCGCCCCTGCATTTTATTTCCCCAGGCAGTTTCCCAACACCCCAGCAGTGAGGAGAAATGCAGAACTACATTAATACTTTAACAAAAATTGCTTGATTAGAAATCAGACACATTTTTTTGAAACTTTTTGACTTAGTGGTATAAACCTGTGGTGGTTTGAATGTGCTTGGTCCATGGGAAGTGGTACTATTAGGAAGTCTGGCCTTGTTAGAGGAAGTGTGTCACTGTAGAGTCGGGGGGAGGGGGTGCGTTGGAGGGCTCATGTATATGCTTAAGTCTGGCCAGTGGATCAAGATGTAGAACTCTTGGCTTCTCCAGGACCTTGTTTATCTGCCTGCACACTGCCATGCTTCCTGCCATGATGATAATGCACTGAACTTCTGAAACTGTAAGCTAGCTGGCCCCAGTTAAAGGTTTTTCTTTGTAAGAGTTGCTTTGGTCATGGTGTCTCTTCACACAATAAAACCTAAACCAAGACAAGTTGGTACCAGGGGCTCTGGGATATTGTTATGATAGACCTGACTGTGCTTTTTGTTTTGGAAAACAATGGAATGCTTTAAGTACGGGCCTACAGAGGCCAGGTGATGAATGGAGTTTTGGCTGATGTCCAACTGACAGTAGGTCTAGTGGGTTCCCTGAACACATCCTGTAGACATTTCTCCTGACCCAGAATGTATACTTGAGATAGATATACCTAGAAGGTAGCAGGACTCTCACATTGGTTCCCTGACCTGTGGAGTGAGGACTCTTCTAGTTGGAAAGGCTAAATGGAAGCCTTTAGAGTTGCATCTGCCAAAGAAAATAGTGAATCAAAACCAGTATTTCTGGAGGGATTGCAGAAATTAGTGTCACCACCAAGGACCTGAGAGACGCAGGAGTGATGGTTCCCACCACACCTCCCTTTAACTCTCCTATCTGGTCAGCGCAGAAGACAGTGGATTGAAGAGAGTAATGGTTGAAGTCAGATAGTAACTCTGATTGCAGCTGCTGTACTAGATGTAGTGTGCTTACTTTATAAAACTGACACATGACGTGGTATGCAGCTATTGGTCTAGCAAATGCCTTCTCAGTACCTGTCCATAGGGACCACCAGAAGCAATCTGCTTTCAGTTGGCTAGGCCAGCAGTATATCCTTTACAGTTTTGCCTCAAGGATATATTAACTCTCCTGCCCTGTGTCATAACTTAGTTATTAGGGATCTTGATCGTTTGCCTCTTCCACAGAATATCACATTGATACACTATATTGATGACTTTATGCTGATTGGGCCAAGTGAGCAGAAGGTGGCAATCACTTTGGACTCATTGGTAACACATATGAATATCAGAGGATGGTAAAATAAATCCAACCAAAATTCAAGGACCATTAGCCAGGCATGGTAGCATATGCCTTTAATCCTACTCAGGAAGCAGATGAATCTCGGAGAGTTTAGACAGCCTGAGCACTTACACAGAGAAACTGTCTCTAAAAAACCAAAAAGAAGAGGAAAAGAAAGGACCTTCTCCCTCTGAAATTCTTAGGGATCCAGTGGACATACAGAGTTATTCCTTATAAGGTAAAGGATCTGTTATTGTACTGGGCCTCTCCTATCACCAAGAAAGAAACACAACTTTGAGTGGGCCTATTTGGATTCTGGAGACAGCACATTCCTCACTTGGGTGTGTTACTCGGGCCCATTTACCAAGTGACCCAGAAAGCTGCTAGCTTTTGTTGCAGTAAATATTAAAAAATCATAAATGCTTATCTCTTTGTCAGCCCCGAGGTCTCACTCCTCAGGCCTGACCCTGATACAGAACCACTCGCACCTCCATCGCTCGGCCCAAGCCACCCAGTCCAAGCCACCTCCATCGCCTAACTTTGTCCACGCAACTCCCTTCCCTGGTGGTTTTCTACCGCCTGTTCTCTGCCTCTGTCACAGGGCATTTCTCTACCTCAAAATCCCACATAAATACAACTCTACAGCACTTTAGCTTTTCATACAGGTTTATATGTTCAACTCTCAATCCACAAACCCTCTACACAATGAGACTGCATCAAATAGACAAAGATACAAACTGCCCTTCTATATGAGATATTAGACCTATAAAATCCTTAATGTTAATAGCTTTTTAACAACAATCAATCCCACCTGGGTCTGGTTGGTCCTTGGGAACCTCTGTGTTTCGATGACCTCCACCCTCCTCCCTTATTTCTCAGACCTCTTCCTCTTTCCACCTCCCTTGCCCCGCCTAGTCACTGGCTTTCCTTTATTTTACTAATTAAAATGGGAAGGTTCAGATGAAGTCACCTCAGGAGTACAGGACTAGGCAGCCCTTCTTGGGGAAGTGGAATTAACATTAAAATACAAACAGCTTCAGGACAATCTACAAGCTTTGTGTGGGCCCTCAACAGGAGGTGTGTGGGCTCTTCAACAGGTCCAGGCTGTAGTACAGACTGCTCTAACTGACCGTATGACCCAGCATACCTGATAGTACTTGAGGTGTCAATAACAGATAGAGATGTTGTTTGGAGCCTCTGGCAGGCCCATACAGGTGAATCACAGCAAAGACTTTTGGGATTTTAGAGCAAGGGTCTACCATCATCTGCCAACAACTTTTCTCCCTTTGAAAGACAGCTCTTGGCCTGCTACTGGGCCTTAATGGAAACTGAGCATTTGACAATAGATTAGGAAGTTACATTACAACCTGAACTCTACCTGTCATGAGCTGGGTGTTATCGGACCCACCAAATCAAAGTAGGACATGCACAGCGGCAGTCTATTATTATCAAGTAGAAGTGGTATATACGCTACCAGACCAGAGCAGGTCCTGAAGACACAAGCAAGTTACATGAAGAAGTTGCTGGAAAGCCTCATAGAGTGTTCCCTATGGTAGGTTGCTTGAGGAAAAGACTAGGGCCTGGTTTACTGACAGCTCTGCAGGCTATGCAGGCACCACCCTGACCCTGGACAGCTGCAGCATCACAGCCCCTTTCCGGACAACCCTGAAAGATACTGAAGGGTGAAGGGAAATCTTCACAGTGGGCAGAACTTCAGACAGTACACAAGGTATTACAGTTTGTTTGGAAGAAGAAATGGCCAGATGTTCGATTATTCACTGACTCATCAGCTCTAGCCAATAGATTGGCCGGATGGAGAGATCACAATTGGAAAGATCAACATTGGTGAAAAAGACATCTGGCAAAGAAGTATTTTACAGATCTCCAAATGGGCAAAGGGTGTGGAGATACTACGTCCCATGTAAATGCTCATTAAAAGGTGACTTCAGCCAAGGAGTTCAGGAATCAAGTGGATAGGATGACCTGTTCTGTGGACTGCCAGCCTCTTTCCCCAGACACCTGTCATTGCTCAACAGGCACATGAACAAAGCAGCCGTGGTGGTCACATGGGGATTATTCTTGAGCTCAATAACATGGACTTCTACTCCCCAAGGCTGACCTGGCTACAGATGCTGCTGAATGCCAGGTCCGCCAACAGCAGAGACCAACACTGAGCCCCATTTCCTACAATGACCAGCCAGCAACCTGGTGGCAGGTTGACTACATTGGACCACTTCCTCCGTGAGAGGACAATGCTTTGTTCTTACTGGAGTAGACACTTATTCTGGTTATGGATTTGCCTTTCCTGAACATAATGCTTCTGCCAAAACCACCACAATACCTATAAATCCAGCACTTGGGAAGTGGAGGCAGGCTGATCTCGATAAGTTCCAGGCCAGCCTGGTCTAGGCAAAAAAACAAAATCAGATGAAAATAAATGGAAGGATACCTTGCGACTTAGAATAAACCATTTTATCAGGATGTCCACACTGCTCTTGTGGATATATAGATTCAGTGTGAGTGTCATCAGAATCCTAGTGGCTTTTTAAAATAAAGAATAATCCTAAAATTCATATAGAAATGTAAAGGAATGGCCAAACTTCTGAGGAAAGTTGGACACAGGTGTGAACACAAGCTGGTGCTGTGACTCACTCCCCACCAGCCCCACTTGTAAAGCCAAGGCAGAGGGTCGTTTGAGATTAGCCTGAACAACAGAGTGAGACCCTAGTCTCTAGAAAAAAGAAATGATTGCAAAGCTATAGTGACTCAACAGTTAGGAAAATGAGTTGCTCTTCCAGAGGAGCCAGGATCGATTCCCAGCACCAACATGGTAGCTCACAGCCCCGTGGGAAATGTAATTAATACCTTCTAAGCTCAGGCACAAGGCATGCACAAGGTACACAGACATACACGCAAAACGTTCAAACAATAAAAATCATGTTTTAAGGAAAAAGGAACAGGGTGCTAACAAAACAAGTAGGATGAAATAGGGAGTTCTGAATAATTGTTGATGAGTACTGAATGGGCATGACTAATGTAAAAGAGCCAAACTGAAGCCATTTTGAATAAAATTCCATTCTGAATAGGGAATCAAAGTTTAAGTTCTAAGACCTCCGTGGATGAGTGGCATCCTGTTTGAGACAATGCCGGGCAAGTCCCCTCACCACAGTTGAGCAAACCAGTGAGAACAGGATGAGTATACAGCAAGGAAATGCTCCTAGGAAGGTCCCCATTCCTGAATCCTGATTGGAGAATGTAACTGTAACTTGGCACAGATAACCAACTGTAGCTTTTGTGGGTTTTGTGCTTAAAAGCTCTGTAGCGCTCTGGTTCCGGCTGCAGTTCAGTTAGAGTCTGTTCTGCATCCCTGATAGATCACAACACTAGAAAAACAGTTTGCATCCAAGGACTCACCCAGGAAATCTGATTCCACATACCGAAGCTTGAAAATGGGCCCTTATTTTACACCCGACATCAAAATCAACTTACTGTTTAAGACACACAAATGTGAGACTTGTAACTAAGTAAGAAGAGAACACACAAGTCTCTGGACTTTCAGAATACCACACCACCAGAAGGCACCATGCAAGCTTCCAAGGTCAGCTCTAACAGCCAGTATGGCAACAGCCCACAGAGTACAGCAGTGGTATGCATACCCTACTGGAAACAGCAGCTCTTGAATTACACATAAGGCCTGCTCAAGAGAACCATGCCTGCTACTGGAAACTCAGGTAATTAGTGCTAGCAATTAATTACTGGAGAAGAAGCTACACCACTAATTTAGTAAATTGTCATAATCCCTAGTGAAAAACCATAACCATGTCCTTAAACCCACAGATAAGTGTAGTTTTTAACTCTCATCAAGGAAGCTTCTCTGCAACAAAGACCGGTACAGACTAAAACACAACCAATCAAAATGTAGAGTTGCTGCAGAGCCCAGTCCCAATGGACACATCTATGAAATGCTTCCCCACCCACAGCTCAGGAACTTTGTGGAAGAGAGAAGCAGAAAGGTTGTAAGAACCAGAGATATGGGAGTTTGCTGTGAGACTTGTCTCCTAGCGATGTGAGAAGTGTCACCTATATGACAGCCCAAATGTCAGCTGAACAAGGACGACACCAACGGACACACTGGGCAAGGAAAAGGCCCACAGACCTCAACTCTATACAAAGAACTACAGGCAGCAGCTGCAGAGGGCTTGGAAAATGTAAACCACATGCTGGACACTGGATCCACTAAAGCAGGGTCAACACTGGCAACCATTTTCCTGGAGAATTAACCAGATGAGACCTCAGCATCTGTAACCCAGCCTGCAAGAGGGAAACCCAGAAGCAAGAACAGCTTTCGAAACAAGATCCTTAGGAGTTGGGGCAGAGGCAACACCTGGGCTACAGCCAATGGCTCGGACCAGGCACTGATAAAATAGCAAGACGGGGCTTCTGGGAACCGGGACAAAAAGACCTGCACTCCGTGTCGAGCATCACAGGCGAAGCACTAAGGCTGTGATCATACAATGAGTGTATGAAATCCTTGGAATGGCCAAGAAACGCCTCCACTTGGGACTGAGCAAACGGCTGTCCCCTCCAGCGCCCCACTCAGTCCTGTCAAGTTTGTTTAGTATGTACCCTCCCCCTTATTTTCTTTCTCTAAGGAAAGTCATGCCGGGCTGGTTTGTGGAGTCTGTGTTTGCCTCCTCAGAGCTGGCGCTGTTGTTACTTGAAACTTAACCTCTCATCTCTCTCCCCTACCTCTACTGAACCAATGTTCTTCTTTCCTCTTCATACCCACAGGAATACCCTAGTGCACAAGGTACGAGTGCACAGTACCCCTTTACTTCCTACAATAGTGAGGGTGATTGGCTTTTATTTGGCTATTATGGTATGTTCACAGTTGGCCTACCCTTGATTGTAGCATTAAATAAAGAAGGAAAATAGCACCGTGCCACACTGGCAGACTCTCTGGCCCAGAGCTCCCCAAACCTCTCACCCAACTCGTTAAATTACCATGGCAGGCTTGGTGCACCCCACCATCGCACCTTCCTCTGGAACTCAGTTGAGTCACCTCATGAAGGAAAACACCACAATCTTAGTTTAGAATCAACAGGTAACAGTCGCTGGGCACAGCTAACATCCTATTAGTAAGCCATTTAAAATTAGTCCTCCTTGTACCCTAAGTTCTCTCTCCCTCCAAAAAGGCCACAAGTCCCTTTTCTCCTTTCTCCTCTCTGACCTGGAAGTCCTGCCTACTCCTCACCCAGTGATTGGTCCCCTGAAATCTTTATTCGTTAGGGGAAGGTCCTTGCCACACTTGATAGCAATTACTATTGCAGACATATTGTCAGAGTACTAGGAGCAGGCCAGGAACAGCAATCTAGAAGAAAACAACACCTCAACTTTGTTAGACCTGTATCTCTCTTGGACACTATGAACACTTTCACTAAAATTTTTTTAAAAAGTGACATAATTAAAAAAATTATTCTTAGGTTTATTTTTATTGGCCTATGTATGTGTGCCTGGTGTCTGAGATCTGAAGAGGGAGTCAGGTCCCTGGAACTAGAGTTACAGATGGTTGCAAGCCACATTGTGCTAGGTACCAAACTTGGGTCCTCTGCAAGAGCAACAAATGTTCTTCCGGTCGTATTTTATCTTATGTGTATGGTATTCCACCAGCGTGCGTGCCTGGTACCCACGGAAGCCAGAAGACTGTACCAGAGCCTTGGGAACTGGAACTTCAGACTATTGTGAGCTGCCATGTATGTGCTGGGATCCAAACCTCTGCACGAACAGCCAGTGCTCTTAACTGTTGGGCCACGTCTCTAGCTCTAAGGTAATGAGCCAACAACCTAAGGAGAAGTGTAAGTTCAGGGCGAAAGCACAGGAGACTGGAACACCGAGCACTGCAGCCCTGTGAGCTCCCAGATCCACAGGAGCTGGACCTAAGGAGAGCTCAGGAGACTCAACGAACTCAGAGCTGCAAAAGTCACATAAAGCCTGGCTCATCAAGATAAACTTAACGAAATGTCCAAGGTCTGAAAGACAGTCACTTCCATCGCAGACTAAACCCCGTGTGGTGATCAGAACGGCCCACAGACTCATGGGGATGGCACTAAGTGCAGCCTTACTGGGGAAAGTGTGTCACTAGGGTGGGCTTTGAAGTTTAGAGCTCAAGTCGGCCCAGCGGCTGGCTCACTCTTTTCCACTACCTTCGGATCAGGGTGAGAATACAGAACTCTCAACTCCTGTCCAGCACCATGGTTTCTGCCATGACAATATCAGACTAAGAAACCAGCCCCGATGAAATGGTTTTTTTTCTTTATAAGGGTTGCTATGGTCATGGTGTCTCTTCACAGCAAGCTGAAGAGGCCTCAGGGAGTGCATAACACTATTGGAACAGACTCAACTTCCCAAGACTGCTGAGCCAGGCTAGCGGAAGATACTGGAAATTACCTTCTGGACTGAAGAAAACACACACACACACACACACACACACAAGGCTATGGGGAAAACTAGATGCTGCAAGTGCTGTAAAACAGATGAAGACTAGGAACAGCAAACATTACACACACAGGATCGATGTGCATCTTCTCAGAAGCCCTGAATAGCAATGCTCCCAAATCCCCAGAGACACACAGTGTTGGCATCAAAATAACGATCAATCTGTTTGCTGCCTTCGAAAAATGTGTCACTGTTACAAACAGATGGTACCATGGGGTGTGTCTTAGTCAGGGCTTCTATTCCTGCACAAACATCATGACCAAGAAGCAAGATGGGGAGGAAAAGGTTTATTCAGCTTACACTTCCACATTGCTGTTCATCACCAGAGGAAGTCAGGACTGGAACCCAAGCAGGTCAGGAAGCAGGAGCTGATGCAGAGACCATGGAGGGATGTCACTTACTGGCTTGCTTCCCTTGGCTTGCTCAGCCTGCTTTCTTATAGAACCCAAGAGTACCAGCTCAGAGATGGCACCACCCACAATGGGCTGGACCCTCCCCCCTTGATCACTAGTTGAGAAAATGCCTTACAGCTGAATCTCATGGAGGCATTTCCTCAAGGGAGGCTCCTTTCTCTTGATGACTCCGGCTGTGTCAGGTTGACACAGAACCAGCCAGCACAGGGTGAAGTGATAGGAAAGGTGTTCCAAACAAATGGAGCTATAAACAAGCCAACTGTCACTATTACAACTAATACCCGGCAGAGCCAGTCAAAGGCCTACGAAGTCATTTTATCGAAGGTGACAATCTATCAAGAGGACGTTACAGAACTAATAACAAGTCAGACCCAAAACACTGGCTGAAAATCTATTGTTAATATGAAGGCAGAAATGAACGAAACAGAAGAGTCAAGTGGGGCTGAGCTGGTTCTTTGAGCAGATAAACAAGGGATGGGGATGCAGCTTACCAAAATGTTGACTACTGTGCCCAAAGCTTGGAGCCTGGTCCCCAGAAGTTGAGAGATAGGAGATTCGGAAAGTAAAAATTAGCCTCAGATACATAGCTAATTTGAGACCTGTCAGAGGTACTTAAGGCCCTGTGCAAAAAAAAAAGAACACAGAAAGAAACAAAAGGAGAGAGGGGAGAAGGAGAGAAGAGATCAGAACAGAGACAGAGATGCAGACAAGGGCAAGGACTTTCTGAAATATGCTAGATCACTCAGAAAATAATGTCAACAATTAAAAATGGGCTCCCATGAAGTTACAAAGCTTTGCAACAGGGCATTCAAATCAAAATTTGAATTTACACAAAATCTGCTTTAGCATTTTTATGCTTTTGTTTGCCGCTGATGTTTAATTTTCTTTTTGCCAAAGTAGAGAAGAAAGCATTGCCTCCTGAGGACACTTCTCCCCGTGCCCTCTGCTAACAGAAGCAGGCTCTGGTTCACAGCCACTGCGGCCAGACTTTTACACATTGCCCCATTGTAAGCCAAGATCTCGAAACCTTAAACACTTGCTTAACTGACATGACCATGAGGCAGACACCTTTTAATTCACTACACAGTCCCAACAAAATGGGTTTCTAATCTAAAGAAACAAAAGATATTTCCCTGTCTAAAAAGCAAAGTCTACATTTTAAAAATAATGTTACACACACCTTAAGACTTTTATCACGGGCTTTATTATCGCAACCCTTAAACATTTGAGATTCCGAGGCTTCTCTTACATCCGCTGTACGACAATCTCACTGCTTCACTGTGATGCTGACGTTGCTTTTGTGATGCTCAACATTAAGTAGAAGCTCCTCCCCCACCTGTACTTGGATGGGATTATCCAGAACCACTGCAGCTTGT
The DNA here is from genome assembly GCF_963924665.1 of Micromys minutus. Classification (NCBI taxonomy): domain Eukaryota; kingdom Metazoa; phylum Chordata; class Mammalia; order Rodentia; family Muridae; genus Micromys; species Micromys minutus. The sequence continues at coordinate 3,064,336 of NC_137959.1, read as the reverse complement.
TTCCAGTGGGAGGCTTCACCTGAGGTGTCCAACCTGACCTCGTCATCAAGGCACAAATGAAACCAAAATGGAACGGCGGTCACTCGTCCAGACCTGCACACACGGACCTGTAGACAGCAATTGTGAACATTCTATCAAGGAAGGTAAGTCTTTTTATCCTTTATCAACTCGAATAAAAAAACTAACAATATATCTAAGCATGCATTCTAACTGAATTATAACTATCCATAGACACTAATATTTATGTAATCTATGTTTTCATGTTTAGAAAACAGGATTTAACTCTTCAAAGGCAATGAGCAGGCGTGAAGACAGTGCCTCTTGTTTAGGGTCAGTGTCTTGAAACGACAAGAGCGATCATTTGGAGCTGTCCTTACCTTTACCTCCCTATTGGAAGTGTTCAAATATGGAGTCATCAGATCTAATCTCAGCAGTTCCACTGGCTGGCTTAAAGGAACACATGGCAAAGAAGATAAATCCAAACACACGCGGATAGGCACCTGAGGAGAGAGTCAGTCAGGGCTCCCCCGGTAATTCTAGGTCCAGATCTGCTCCCCTCTTCTAGACATGAGCAATGTACACACAAGACTCACATACTAAAGTAATTCTTCTAAACATTACAGTGGAAAGATCTATCTTATCCCGCTTCAACCCCACACGGCTTCCCTGGACTCTATCTAGACACAATTAAACGTACACGTGTGCACATATTAAACGCACACATGTGCACGTCATCCGTGCGGATGCCACTCTTTCAAACTCTCTTCTGCTTGTTTCTTAAACCGACACGAGCCTTCCCTCTTGTGCCCCACACATCTCTGTTATGCAGACAGATGGCCCAGACCTGGACTCCAGCTGCCCGTGCCAATCACTACCCAATCTGAAGTTTTATTTATATTTATTTCAGTATAGAATTTCAAGCTTCGGATGCTTCTGTTACAAAAGTACAACCGTCTATTGCAAGTGGAAACCTCTTGTTCTTCCTTTATTCTAGAGCAGTGATTCAGAGCAAACTGTCCCTTTGACAAAAGCCCTCGCTTATTCTAACCCTCAGGCGGGTTTCTATCCCTGACGTGCTCCTCTACTCCAGGAAACTGACAGCCCTTTTTATCTAGCTAAACCTACTAACTAGGTAAAAACTCAAGAGGAGAGACAAGACACAAGGAGACGTCCTGGCTGAGCGATTCTCTAAGCACTTACCTGGAACTGGTTAATAAAAGGTGCTATGTTTAAGCCAAGGGTATGCTCTGTCCCTTGAACGGCACTCTCTTCTACCAGCGCCTGTGACTCCACAAGCATCCCAAACATCAGCACATACTGGGGGAAGATCTTGCCTCCAGACTGCAATAAACACCTGAAAAGGGGTAAATGTCTTAAAAGCCTTTTACTTCCCTGCATTCTGTAGCTATAAGCAAGCATGGTGAATGAATGAGGTATGGAAGGTAGTCTGGTGATTCTTGTCACTGTTTCTAGTAGCTCAGAATCTAAACCATTCACTAGAAATGTGAGTGCCCTTTTGGACTGTTAACTCAGGAGAAAGACTAAGGTAAATTCTTAATAACAGGCCACAATCATTAACGGTGAACCATCCTTACATGGAAATCAAAATGCTCCAAAATCTAGCACTTTCTGAACACCCGTACAACATAGTATGTGAGCAATACGTGACTTGATGAATAGGATTCCATAAAAAGACAAGTACATTAAAACAGTGGAAGGCTGCTTAAGACCGTATATAAGGTATATATGAAACACGGATAAATACCGTGTAGACTTAAGCTTCTTCCACACACCGTCACTATGTGTACGGACGTGATCAGCTGCAACACTGCTGGTCCCAAGCATGTCAGGCAAGGTCAAGTCTGACTGGGGAAAAGATCTCCTAAGATCATCAGGGTGTAAAGTGTGTGGTAAATTATTCCCTGAACTATTCTGTACCTTTTCTGACCGTCTGAAATGATCACTGTCTATAAAGATTAAACCCTGCAAATGCAAATGTCTATGTAAGCTGAAATAGTGTAGGACGGAAACCAAGACGGAAGTTAGCAGAAGGCTGGCTTGTGCCAGCGCACTTCCGCCCCCCTCCCTCTCCCTCCAGTGCCACAGGGACAGCGCTCACAGCACTGCTTTGGCTCTAGGGGACTTAAGTAGGCCGTACCTAGACAGAGAGGTGTGACCGGAAGACAAGTGTCTGGGGGAAGCCGGCGCTCCCTACATGGGAACATACGTCTGTAGAAAGGACGTGGAGGCCGTACAAGGCAGAATCGGTTCCCATATGAGGGTGGGCACTAAAACCACATGCAATATTGTTTTTCATACTGAGCCATAAAAGGAAGCTGAGCTAGAAGACAGAGTAAGGTCCGTATGCCAAGTGAGACTATCCCTTATCGGACAGCAGGTCTTACTTGCACTGAAAATTTTGGGGATCTCCTACTTGAACTTCTAGAACAGGGACTAGTGAGAGGTTGAACACTGTCACCTTGAATATCTTTTGCAGTAAACTTTACACCCAAGTTACACAGACTAGCCATCTACCAGTTTGTACATATCTAAAAATAATATGCATAAATGTTTAAATTTTTGCTACATGGCTTCCCTAAATAGATCATTAAGCTTTAGAGGCTGGGGAGTCAACTCAGTGGATAAGGCACCACAGTCCAAATGGAAAGAGCAGAGCTTAGATCCACATCACCCAGGTAAAACAGCAGCCTGCCTATAATCCTAATTCCTACTGGGGTGGAGGGAATCCTCAGGGCAAATTCAAGAACTAGACCAGCCAAATCAGCAAGCTGTGCACCTCTTAGAGACAGGACAGAAGAACAAGGGATGCACTGAGTCAGTTTTAGGTTGTCCATGACATAGGACTCACTCTAGGCTCACACAGTCGTGTGCTTACAGGTTCACATTCATGCCTTACACCTACCAGGCTTATCCCCATACGTCTAGGTGTCTGTGACTTGCTCTCCTATGCTGTTCCTAACAACTTGTTTGAGTTCCAGAGAAAGTCAATAGCCAGTCTCAATAAAGCAGCACGACTTTCAACAAAACCACTACTATTAGCTAGTAAGCTATTAAGATATTAGCCTATTAATTTTCAGCCAATTTACTTTAACTTTCCAAAATTTGAAGCTCAAGAAAAGTTCCAAGAATGGTAACAAGTGCTTCCCCTTAATTTATTAAGATGCCTCACACGATGCTGGAAAGAACATTTCTCCACAATTAATTTTAAATTAAAGATTTATCTAAAATTAATTAATTATCCAGGGGCTGGAGAGATGGCTCAGCGGTTAAGAGCACTGACTACTGTTCCAGAGGTCCCGAGTTCAAATCCCAGCAACCACATGATGGCTCACAACCATCTGTAATGAAATCTGATGCCCTCTTCTGGCAGACAGGTGTATATGCAGATAGAGTGTGCATACATACATACATACATACATACATGCATGCATACATACATACATACATATTCCCCCACAGCGTTAGCTGAGTGGCTTAGGATTCCAGTCAATGCTAACACTATCTATTGTGCCACACAAGTTAAAGGGCTCAGTCCCACATGACTGCGCCCTTCAGATGCCAGCCCTAAACCCAAGATGCCCGATATACCACAATCACTAATAGACACGGAGCATTCACACAACTCCTTCTTTGAGGGAGTATCTGATAATGTGCTAATGTAGCTCACAAACTAAGAAAAACACATTACCTCAATGTAATAATACTACAAAGGACAAGACTCAGAAATGGGAATCTGAGAGACAGCTCAATTGTTAGGAGCATTTGCTGCCCTTGCAGAAGACACGGTTTCCATTCCTAGCACCCATTATGGTGGTTCACAACCATCTGTAACTCCAGTTACAGGGGATCCAACATTCTCTTACGATGTCAGGCATGCTGTGGTGCAAGTACACACTCGCAGGCAAAGCATACTTAAAATAAATCTTAAAAAAAGAATTTAAAGACAAATGTACTGAAAAATGGCCAAACATGGCAATGATTTATACTAACACCATATTTGATTTTTATCTTGGCTTTCTGTTGTTCTGTTGTTTGTTTTGAGCACAAAGCTTCTTAAACACAGGAGTCTCATAGTCAAAAGAATGTTAAGAGTATCTTCTGTACACCAAGGCCATTTCAGGATCTAGGAACTCCTAGACTCTCAGGTTTGTTCTCCAAAAACAAAGTCTGATCCCCTGGCCTAGTCTCAAAGCCAGACTGTGCTATCACTAACACCCAGTGATGCCGTACACATAAAGAAGCCCCTGCAAATCCTCAGGGATGGAGCTGAGAGCTTCCGCGCACTCAGCGTGTACAGGTCGCTGGACAGCATGTCCGGAAAGACCACGGACATCCTGCGCCCTTCCACGTGCTGTGCCCCATGCAGCTCTCGGACTCCTCATCTGCATCCTTTATAACAAACAGGTTAATCTAAGGCAAACACTGTCCAAGTCCTGTGAGCTGCTATAACAAATTCAACCAGATCTGAGGAGGGTTTTACCCGCTGAGGGACCCCTCGGTCTGTACCTGGTGGTGTAGAAGTATAGAAGTTGCTGGCTCTCCTATAGGTTCTACGTCGACCTGCAGACAGCAATGCCAGAGCTGCAGAGTTAAAGACCAGCAGCCGGTGTCTGAGAACTAACTGGTCGGTGTGGGTGCAAATCCCTGAGAGCTACCACAGAGCACCACAGCAGGAGGGTGCAGCAGAAACAGCTCTGAGGAGGTGGGGCATTCAGAGCACCCCACTCTCCCTCCCCTATTCTGATGTGCTCACCCACTCTGGAAAGCTTGTGAACGTTCCATCCGGAGCTTTTGTGAAGACTCACTTACAGTTTCAGGAAAGACCTAAATTGTCAACCACAGTCTAACCTGGCAACCACCCGCCTCTACCCCAAACCTGCCTAGAGGACCTCGCAGAACAAACCCTCATGTCAGGGTGATGTCAGGGTATAGTTAGAAAACATTTGTCTCATCCCTTTGCCCACAGAATTTAAAAAAGAAAAAAAATTACGAAAAAAAACAACAACAACAACAAAAAAGAAACAAGAAACCTTAGCGCGAACCCCCTCGCACTCCTGCTTTTTGCTTTACCTGGATATTGCGGCCTTCTCCATGATCTCCTGCTGGATGAGCCCAGACGGCTCGATGACATCTAATACGATTATGCTCCACAACTTGTCTGACTTGGGCCTTTGCAGCACAGCAGCTTCATCCTCTATGTGTTGCAACCAAAACTCAAGTGTTTCCTTAGGGAAGTGATTGGCTTCAGCTATGAGGTCCAAAGCGATACAGTGCTGATCTTTCTCCACCGAACTGTAGGGCTTAACGTGACCAAGTGTTCCAGCAAGTACTGGCAAAAGAGAGAAGCCTTCAGACACATCCAGCACGTAGAAAGGGTCGGAGGTGCTCGGTGTGGTATTCTGTCCACTCTCAGAGTTCATCTCCATGAACTGACAGTGAGTGTCCATGGGCTGGCACAGCGTCTCCGGGGCCAGTGAAGACAACACCTTCCTCATTGCTGTCTTGAAGGCTTCATGATATGGGATGTTATTAAGCAACGCAATCTCTGTGGGCTCTAACACACAGGTCTGCTCCAGAGCTTCTGGTCTACTGGTCTGAAGGTTAGCCAAAGCACTACAGAGTTCAGCCTCATTTCCTAGAGAGAGCAAGTCTTTACTCTTGGTAAAACTTTTTATAACTTCCATTTCGTGTTCCAAATGCAAGATCCTGATCCCCTGAATTTGTAAGTAACAATCGTGACAAGATGCCTCCATTGTCACTCGGTCACCAGGTTGTATCCAGTAGTCTTCATGTGTAAGAAAGAAAGGGAGAAAAAAAATATATATATATATATACACACACACTCACACACATACTGTCTTAGGATCTCTATTACTGTGATAAGCACCATGATAGAAAGCACTGAGGGAAGGGTTGATCTGGCTTACATTTCTGTATCACAGCTCATCACTAAAGGAAGTCAGGGCAGGAACCTGGACGCAGGAGCTGAAGCAGAGGCCATGGAGGGGTGCTGCTTACTTTTTTTGGAGACAGGTTCTTTGTGTAGCCCTGGCTAACCTGGAACTTGCTCTGTAGACCAGGCTGGTTTCAAACTCACAGAGATCTACCTGCCTCTGCCTCCTGAGTGCTGGGATTAAAGGCAAACACTACCATCACCCAACTCACCCTAATTTCTTATAAAATTAGCAACACCACCCCCAAGAGATGGCCCCACCCACAGTGGGCTGGGCCCGCTGCCACCAATCACTAATATGAAATGCTCTACAGGCTTCCCTGCAGCCCCATCTTGTGGAGGCATTTCCTTTATTGAGGTTTCCTCCTCTGAGATGACTTTAGCTTGTGTCAAGTTGACATAAAACTACCCAGCACGAGCCCTCATCAGCTTAAGCTGAGAACAGGAAAACACGGCTGCTGCTCTTCTTGGCAGTTATGCCGTGGTACTGGCACCTCCAAAATGCTGGGGTTTCTTGTTATAAGTGGGCTGCACCTCAAACTTGCCATGTGGCTGAAGCTGGCCTGAAACTCCTGGTTCTCCTCCCTCTACATCCTAAGTGTTAGGATTGCAGACGGGAGTTACAATGCCCAGCTTTATACTGTTTTTACTAGTCAGTAGATGTGCTGCCAAACTAAGGAAGACCTGGGGATACAAGAAGGCTTTGTCTATAAGCAAAGAGAGATGAAATTCAGCAATCAATACCGTTTAACTTAATAAAGACTCATTTTGGCTTAAATAGACACTGTGTTCTCTAAAGGTAATTTCTGAAGAAAGCACACACAGTGGTATCATTACTCCTTAAGCATCTGGAAACTTGCATGTTTAGGAACACCAAGGTTTAAGGAAAACTAAGTCCTGCGGTGAGGACTATTCTGTGCTCCTCTGTGAGTCTCCACATATGGTCCATTTCTACACCGCTCATGAATGACTGTCATTCTTCCTATCAGTTCCAGATGAAAATACACTCTATATCTAGGTATGGTGGGGCATGCCTACAGTACCAGATGGGAAGCTGAGACAGATCGATTGAGCCCATAAACCCTAACTCCCTGAGTTCAATTCCCAGAGACCAAGTAAAGTAGAAGGAAACAGCTGTGCTCTGACCACATGCATACAACGGGATATGCGCTCCCCTAAGAAACATCTCACACATCACATGAACAGACACACACAAATATTTTTAACTAAAAAAAAAAAAAAAAAACCAAAGTTGTTATTTTTGTGTTTGTGTTTAGGCATTTAAAATGGTCTTTGCCTGAAAATTCTTCAAGAGATATTTAAAATTACTATAAGAGAATGAAACTAAACACACAGATTTTAAAAATGTAACTTGCTGAGCTCTTTTTTGTTTATATATTTTATCATTCCTACATCACTCTAGGGTAGACAGCACTGTCCTTTTTTCAGATATGACCCAAAAACAGCTCTAAGAACTTACAAGCAAGGCCAGCCAGCAAAGTCATTCAGTAGAACCAAGATCTGAATATAAATCTTCAGACCACAGTTTGCTGGCTTTGGCAAATTAGATCCTTGATTAAGAGACTGCACAGAAATATACTTCCTTCCTGTTTTAAATGGGTAGATCTTTTCCATGAACTTAACTGCTGAGAACATTGAAACCCAACAAACTACTTTAAACATTCTTCCTACACATAAAATATCTTTAATATAGATGTTCCCCAGAGAAAGAAGTTCATGGATCTCCAAATTCTCTTAAAACACCAAAACTTTGTACTTCTAGGACTGTATACATTTTAATTTCTGTATTTATTTACTGGATGGGGGGGAATACACATGCCCTGACGTGTGTAGTTAAGAGGACAACTTGAGGTCAGTTCTCTCCTCCCACCATGTGGGTTCCAGAAGCAAACTCAAGTCATTAGGACTAGCAGCAAGAAAGTACCTTACCCACCGAGCCATGTCTCTAGCCCCACTACACACGAGCTGTTCAAACGTCATCTATGGGTTAAGTACTCCTATACTTAATACTTTTATTACCCTCTTTGTTTTTAAAAAATGAGGCAGTACTCTTCAGAAGCATTTATGCTAAAGTTAGAACAAAACTGAGAATATTAGCATGGTTTCTGAGCAAGGACAACAGGCAAATTCATGAAGTATCTTACTTATTTTTTTCAAAGCAGCATTCTTTCACCTACTGATAACTAACACTCAAAACTATCAAATAATTAATAAGAGTTATATCTGAGGGGCATGAAGTAATTTTTGTTTTTCCTTAGAGACAGGGTATCACTATGTAGTAACCCTGGCTGGCCCCAAATGGCTTCCAGGGTGCTGGGACCAAAGCTGTGACAGCGGATACAGCATCTGCTGTTTTGTGACAGAGAACCTTTGACCTCCAGGGACTCTCAGCTCCTTCTCTCTCACTTGAGTGATGACTTAACCCCTGTTACTACTGAGACAGCTCTCAGTATGCAGCCTCCTCAGCCCAGACCTTTCTATGTAGACCAGGCTGGCCTTGAACTCCAAAGATCTGCCTGACATGCTGTGGTTAACAGCACACAATACCGCAGCTGGTTCCAACCTCTGCTCAAAACTACACATTCACTATTTAAATTTACTTTTAAACAAAGAAATTTATAATTCTGGGATATTTAAGTAACACCTCTTTTGCTGAACACTTCATCTCAAAAGTAATTATTTTTTTCTTTTTGGTCACTGACAGTTACTTGATTAAAACAACAAATTTTGTCTGTCTGATTGGTTTGGTGGGGAAAGGTTTGGTTTAAAAAAATTTTTTAAAGATTTATTTATGCATGTTAAAAATGTAAATGGATGTTTTGTCTGCATAACAGAAGAGGCCACTGGCTCCCGTGGGACCATGTGTGCAGAGTTCTGAGCTGCCCTGTAGACAGCACGGATCTAGAGCAGCAGCCAGTGTTCTTACCCACATCTCTCCAGACCCTACGTGTTTTAAGGAGACAATACTAACCCTCAAGGCCCTGCACTGGATACACAGCCTGTTCCCAACAGGTTTCCTCACTAGGGCTTGTGGACAAACTGTGCTCGTCATCAAGCTGGAGAACAAACCAAACCATAACCGCATCCAGCATGCCTTCTTTGACAGCAGGAACATTGAGGGAGTATGGCTTCTTAGTTGCAAGACTTTTTAATTCCTGAAAAGAAACGCAAAAAGGATGAGAAAGCAGAGGTCAGGAAAGTGGTGAGGAGCCAGACCCTTTGAATAATAAGAGAATGAGAGGTTTTATAAACTGACTGCATTTCCCCAGTGTCACACCACAGCCCAGCTTCTAAGTAAACAGCCCTGCCCTGCGCACACACACACACACACACACACTCAAATAAAGATGAATCACCAGTGACAGTGCTGACTGACACACACAAGTGTGCACAAAGCACTGGAGTCGTTTTACCCTGGAAGTTTGTGTGTGTGCACACTCACATAAAGAAAAGCAAGCCAGAATGAGGCCCTTCAACAAGTGCACAGAGAAGGTAGGACTGGGCTTCTGCACTCTGCCCTGTGCGCCTCAGAAGTACTCAGTAGGCAAGCATTACCTTTAAAGCTAAAACCTGTAACAGGTCACACAGTGTAAGGAAAAATCCAAATAAAAACTGTAACAAGAAAAGACCAGCTGTAGGGTTTGTGAGTGAGTTGTATTCCTATTACTCCCTGGACATTGTGTCTGGTCAGGAATGACCTGAAAACACAAGGCTGCTCAGCATCTACAAAAGCAAACTTAAGAGAACTGCAGACATCCCAAAGAAAAGGCAAGGAAAAGAAAGGGACTGCATTTTAAAATCTCACGCTAAAACAGCCTTCTTTCACAGTGTACACAAAAGGAGCATCTGAAACATGGTCATGAATGCTATTCTTTCTTCAGGACATTAGAAACAAATTTTTATTTAACAGTTTTCGGACTTTCAGACTCTGGGTTCCTTATGCATACATCTTATCATCCACAAATACATAAACACACACACACACATACACACACTAGCAAGTGCCAGGTTCTGGGTCCAATCCCTAGCATTCCCCCCCCCCAAAAAAGGCCTACATGCTCTTTGCCTCAGGAGTCCTTCAGCCCTTGGTGAGATGGGATGCTATTACCCTAACACTGGTTCTCAGCCTTCCTAATGCTGAGACCCTCTCATACTGTGGTGACCCCGCAACTACAAAATTATCTTCACTGCTACCTCATAACTGTAATTTTGCTGTTATGAACCATAATACAAGTATCTGTGTTTTCAGATCTGAGAGGATCATTTGACAACCAAGGGTCATGACCCACAGGCTGGAAACCACTACCCTGACAACCTGATGTAAATTTAGATTATCAGGGTTAGATTATTGTTCATTAACTTGAGAAGAGAGGGTGTCAAGGAGAAAATAAAGATCTCGGCTGGAGCACTGGTCCCTGTTTCCATACACAAGGACGTGGCAGAAGCTTACATCATTTCATCCGAGCAGCTCACACGCCATCTTATTTCTACTGTCACGGTGCATGCTCTCACAAAGCACACCATACACCCCTAACAAACCCTAGCGAGCTTTCCCCTTACACTGAAAAGAATACTCTTTGAAGGGGAATTTTAATTTGCTGCTAATCATTTCTTTGTAAGTAAAACCTCATGTGCATTCAAAGAGTAAGGCACAGCCAGGCAGAAGTGGCAGTGGTGGTGCGCACCTCTGATCACAGCACTCTGGAGGCAGAGACAGGCAGATGTCACAGCTGGAGGCTAGCCTAGTCTGCAGAGTGAGTTCCAGGACAGCTGGGGCTACACAGAGAAACCGTGACCAAAAAAAAAAAAAAAAAAAAAAAAAAAAAAAAGAACACACACACAAAGATAAGAACAAAGGTAAGAAGTAAACTTGTTTTTACCTGAAGATTATTGAAGTCAACCTTCATAATCTGAAAGCACTCTGTCAGGGGCTGGTACCCTCCCGGGATCCCACTCATCCTCTCGGTTGTGTATGGTTCAACTGCTCCTTCCGTATCTGCAGAAGAGCAGGCTGGGCTCTGAAACGTCACAGTTGTTGGTAAGTGTATACCAGCAATGTCCTTAGCACCAACCCTAGTCAGAGTTGAAAGAAAAAGTAAGGTGATATTTTAAATTATCAAATATCATTGTCTAATAGCTGAGAAAATGTAAACATAATGAAATAGGACCTCATGGCCACAGATTTCTTAATTCTATATAATCACATAAAGAAAAAAATGATAAATAACCCCATATTAAAATCAACACTTTTGTGGAATGGAGAGATGGTTACTGGTTAAACACCTCTGCTGTCCTTGAAGAGTCCCTGTGTTCAGCTGGGTTCCAGCACACACAACAGATGTCTTACAACTACCTACAACTCCAGCAATACCCTCTTATGGCCAACACAAACACACATGCAGAAAAGTAAATTTTAAAACTCTTAAAAAGGAAAGTATTTACAGGACATATATTCAACAAATGACTCGTACTCATATTCAGAAAATGTGCTTTTGAATTTCAGCAAGTTACGAGACAAGAGCAGACAGAGCACTTGGGTCCTTCACCAAAGCGGACAAGATAACCAAGTAAAACAGGGATCAGAGGTGAGCGCCACACCACACACTCCACAGGATGGGCACGGTCAGCAACAGGCCTGCCCGAGGAGGGCAGCGGTCCACACCGCTGTATTCGCTGGCACTCTTTAATGAGTTAAATTTTCTCACAGAGACATTTATATAACACAGAGAGTCACCAGTACATTCTCATTCAACCAACTTGGTAACTGAGGCCCACCTGTCTGGTTGGTATCCTGGGCTTACCAACTTCTAAACATTTTTACTATTACCCCGTAACATGAGACAAAAGGATTAATGAGTAAGTCACACCAACATGAGCAGTGGCTATTTTTGGGAATCAGTTCACGGTGATTTTCTTTTATTCCTCAGTACTCCCTGTTTGCGTGTTACCTTCACACAGAAAGCAGACATCTTTAATAGATTTAAATTTACATTCTGCCCAATCATTGCACTGATGAAATTACCAAGAAAATACTAAAATTGATTTTCACATTGGAAATCCTTACTTGAATGTCAACTAAAACCAATCTGAACTTACATATTTTTCTACACAAAACTTGCAGAGTAAGATGAATGAAAATTCCCATCAGCTGGCTCTGATCCTGGAATCCCACTTAAAATAAGTGAGACTTAGCATCACACTAACAGGTCCAGCTGCCTCTGCCCCGCCCCCACCCGAGCACTCCTGTAACCACTTACCGATGATGCCTTCGGATCTCTGCACACTCGACTGCCATCCCAAAGATAACAACACCAGCCGGTATCACTTTCCCATACTTCCCGCAACTTCCATCTCCACCTTTAGTCTGAAAATATAACAAAAGTCACATTACATTTACAAATTAGTGTGTGTGTGAAAAAATTTCTCCTTTAAAATTTTACTCTTGTGTGTATGTGTAATACATAAAATATATGTAATCTAATGTTTAGAAAACAAGTACAAAGAGAAAAAGAGTGTTGTGTAAAGCTATGTCACTCTATATAGGGAGCCCAGCCGTGGAGACACTGCCTGTATTCCTAGCACTGGGGAGGCAGAGGCAGGAGAATGTCTGCGTTCAAGGCCTGAGTTCAAAGCCTGGTCTACAGAGAGAAACTGTGTCCTGAGAACTAAAACGGGGGGGGGGGGGGGGGGGGGAGAAAGCACTAGCTACTGTAGCAGAGACCTGGTTCGATTCCCAGCATCCACAAGCAGCTCACAGGCCTAACGCCAGTCCTACAAGATGTGACATGCCTTCTGACTTCCACAAGCGCTGCACACATGTGACAGTCACACACAAACATCTAGTAGCTATACACACACATCCAACACGCAATCACACACATGTGAGAGGCACACATGCATGCTGGGGAAAGTTAAATACAAAAAATGGAAATAAATAAATCTTTAGAAACAGAAAGAATAAAATCAGACTTGAAATATAACTCAGGAGCAGAGCACCACATATGTAAGGTTCCAAGTTCAACTCCTACCACCAGAAAAAAGGAAAAAAAAAAACCAAAGTCATCATTATTTAATTGAAAAATAAACTTCTCTGTATTAAATACAATCATCTTCTATAAAGATGATTTTACTAGAGAGGTGGCTCAGCAGTTAAGAGCACTGGCTGCTCTTCCAGAGGGTCCTAAGTTCAAATCCCAGCAACCACATGATGGCTCACAAACATATGTCATGAAATCTGATGCCCTCTTCTGGTGTGTCTGAAGACAGCGACAGTGTACTTATAATAAATAAAAGTATTTGGGAAAAAAGGGTGATTTTACTAAAGTTTCTTAATATATACAATATGTATATAATAAATTAACTAATATGCATATGACTTGTGGGCTCCAGTAGAATAGTTCAGTGTGCTCTCTAGTAGCCCGAATTTACTGAGTACCTTAAAACATTACTGAACTAATATTAGTACCCTCTTTTCTAGAGCTCTGCCAAAATTCCACGCATGGACAACTGTGATATTCAAAGTTCTTCCCTCTTCTACTCAAGAATGTTAGTCTCTCCACAGATAAGCTCAGTCACTGCCTGCCTTCCAGCAGAATTCTTTTCTGTAAGTACGCTGTATTACACTGTTTGCCAAGTGCTTTCCTCGTGTTTCTTTCTTCCCATATACAGTTGTGCTCTGACATATTTTTCATGTCTCCCAAACATTCTCGGGGCTCAATATGCCTCTTAATGAATTCTTAATCAAATGTCAGTGGTTTTGTGCTGCTTACCTTTGGTTGCAGAAGTAAATGCTCCCACGCATGAATTAAACTCTCCACAATTCCTTCTCCAAATACACCTGCATCGACAGTTTCTGTTACAACTAGGGACACTCTATAGAATGATGTTTTAAAGACATATGTAAGTAAACTGATATGCTATTTCTATAAAGCTGTCAAAGCTGAGAGAAAAGGGCAAATGTGTTATAGAAAAGTCTTTAAAACGTTGTAATACATCTCATTTCATTATCTTCCCCTGAATCCTGAGCTGCCCCTTGGGTACCTCTCTCCTTCTTTAGCTCCTTCCCCTTGCTCGAGGCACAGAAGGACTTGCACTCCCAGACTTTGTTCACAGCCCAAGTCCTTACGAGTAACTGGTACCCACACCTTTCCTGGTCCCTGCCTGAACATTGAACATTTAGCTTCTAACTGTAACACAATCTAAGTGTTTTTCTCCTGTCCGGGAATGGTGGTTTATGTCTGTAATCCCAGAATTTGATGATCAGGCAGAAGTTAAAGGTAATCTCTGACTACATCATAGGTTTGAAGGTAGCCTGGGCTACATAAAACTCTGCATTAAAAAGCTAAAACAAATCAGGCAGGAAAACACATCCACAGACTCTCTACTGTCAATGGTCCTTCCTTCTCAAAGTTTGTTTGTTTATTTATTATTGATTTTGAGACAGGGTTTCTCTGTGTAGCCCTGGCTGTCGTGGAAATAATTCTATAGACCAGGCTGGCCTCAATCTCAGAGAGATCCTGACCACAATGAGATAGAGACACAGACACAGGGCTTCTAAGATGTGCATAGAGCAGTCAAAGGACACACCCCAAAGCACTCATCTACTGGCACTTTAAACTTTCATTCTGGTCAAGGACATAATGACAACATGTCTGCAGGGGGAACTGCTCACACTGTAAGCATTTATGTAGCACTGCTGACCTACAGGAAGTCTGTCTACTTTAAAGAATAAAACCACATCAGTTTAGCTGCATGTGGTGGCACACACTTAGTCCCATCACTTGGGAGGCAGAGGCAGGTAGATCTCTCTGAGTTGGAGACCAGCCTAGTCTACAAATAAGATCCAGGACACTCAGGGTTACACGGAGAAACCCTGTCTCAAAAAACAAAACACACGAAAAAATATATAAATTAGTCACATGCTAAAAAAGCATTTCTCACTATCAATTTTTCTTGAGTTCTAAAGTACTTTTTAAAACATGTTATTATAAAAACCCTGTATTTTATTAACTAGGTGAAAAGATTGCTAGCACATTTGTTAACATAAGAAGCTGAAAATGTATCATAACGTTTTCAGTGGATTATAAACACACCTTTCAGGAATGTGTTTTGGAATTTCTATATCAAGTGACGTCATATGCAGGAGCTTTATCCCATTTTCCATCTTGTTTGCGGCCACGACGTCACAGGCGAGCTCATACATGGTCCTGGATAGCTCGCAGGCATACACTGAGTGTGCACCAGCCTTTTTAGCAAACATGCTGCAAAAGAACAGATCCGTTCTATCTTTTTCCAGCTTTAAAAAAATGATGATGCTTCAAACATGGGATCTTCCTCCCATTCTTACTGTAACCAGTGCTGGCTCTGCCTCTGAGGACTAGCAAGATGGCTCAACAGGTGAAGCATTTGCACAAGCAAGTGTGGCAACCCAAGCTCAATCCCTGAAACCCAGAGGAAGGTAAAAAGACTAAAGAGTTAACTTCTGATTTCCACAGGCATACTGTGGTGCACAGGCGTGCACATACACAGACATAATAATCTAATTTAAAATTAAAAACATAGTGGCACACACCTTTAATCCCGGCACTTGGGAGGCAGAACCCGGATGGATCTCTGTGAGCTCCAGAACAGCCTGGTCTACACAGCAGGTTCCAGAGCTACACAGAGAAACTCTATCTCAAACTACAACTACAACTACTACAACAACAACTACTACTACTACTACTACTACTACTACAACTACTACTACTACTACTACTACTACTACTAGTAGTAGTAGTAGTAGTAGTACAACTACTACTACTACTACAACAACTACAACTACTACTACTACTACTACTACAACTACTACTACTACTACTACTAATAATAATAATAATAATACTAATACTAATAATAATAAACTAGTATACTCGTTTAAAAACAAATCATTCAATAAGTAATGATACCCGCTCATCTGTTGTGCTTTTGGTGTCTTGAGACAGGGTCTCTACAGCACTGGTTGTCCTGGAACTCATTATGTTCACCAAACTGACCTCAAACAGAGATCCTCCTGCCTCTGCTTCCCCAGTGCTGGGATTAAAGGTGTGTATGCCACCACACCCAGATCAGCACATACACAATTAAAACATGACAGGCAATGAGTTTAACTAGATTCCACCAGAATGTTAATATAAAAATATTCTTCGATTCATTATTCAAACTTTCAATAATCCCAAGTATTTCTCAGTTTACTTAAACTTTTGATAAGTAAAATCATAGTAAAAAGTACAATACTAGCACTGTATCGATAATTCTAAAAATACTATGAGAAACAACTGTATTTTTATATACTAATGTAAATGTAATAGAAAATAATAATTAGGGCTGGAGAGGTGGCTCAGTGGTTAAGAACAATGACTGCTCTTTTAGAGGTTCGGAGTTCAAATCCCAGCAACCACATGGTGGCTCACAACCATCTGTAATGAAATCTGATGCCCTCTTATTGTGTGTCTGAAGAGAGCAACAGCGTACTCACATATAATAAATAAATAAATCTTTTTTTAAAAAAGAAAAAAGGAAAAAGAAAATAATAATTACAACAAACCTCAGTATTCCAGTTCCTGTGCCAATATCCAGAACCGTCTTGGAGCCCGAGCGCACTGCCTTCTGGATTGCTGCGTTATAAGTCTCATTTCTCTTGGTGTCATTAAGCATAATGAAGTGCCAGCGCTCTACCAACCAGTTTGCTACACGATAAAAGTTCTCCTTCGCATCGTTGAAATCAGGGTTAAGCTTCACTGCTTTATGAAAATACCCAGCTGCCTCATCTCGAAAGCCCATTCTAGAGGGAAAAAGACAGAAACCATTCAACTCTATGTGGTCATCTACAGTACCACTGTTCATACACTAGCCAGCCTGAAAACCCTTCATTGCTGCCCAGATCCCAGAGCAGTCCACCTCCTCTGCAAAACATTCTGTGAGGATGGCGCTCTCCTGACCGTTCGGAATGCCTACGTAAGCATTAGGCGTCCTGTGGATGGCAGTGGGGCATTAACGAAATTAACTGGTACTGAACTGAATATGAGCAGAGAAAGTGAAAGACCAAGGGGAATACGACCACGTCATCTGAACGGTGCTTTCTCAAACTGTGATGAAGATCTCCCTGTCACAGCTCACCGCAGGCAGCCTACACTGTTCACCGCCAGTGCATCTCACAAACCATCAGACCTCAGCAGCCTCCAGAAGGTCTATTCTATGAGCTCCTTGACCAGAGACATGGATTCTATTAATGCCAAGTGCTCCACACAGCTGTTGTGAATTAGCAATTTACAGAGCACACATTCAACAGAGCAGAACAGGTAGAATGATTCTCACTCGTTTATCACAAGCACCTTCTACCAGCATCCATTCTAAAGAAACCCAATCAGACTATTCATTCTGGGCGTGGGTGAGACAAATAGGACCAACTAACAAAAGAGCAGAGCTACATTAAATTGTAGGTGTTCATGCTTTAGTTTAAAATTAAAACATTTGAGGTCAGAACATGTTATTCCTTTGTTGCCCTGAAGGTAGAGATACCTTGTTTATATGCTGGAACTGCAGAGCATACTCACAGCAGAAAATACAAGGTATTGATATAAAAGCCTCCCCACAGTGAGCCCAATTATGTAACAATGAAGACTACTGTTCAACGAATTGACTTTGTCAGAACAGGAGGATACACTGAACAGAGACTGTGTATCCTCCTGTCCCCACACAGCCCTCTAAGTCAAGTAAGGACTTGGGAGGAGGAGACAAAACTACTAGGTTGATTTTTGACAGCTAATACTTTAGATACATGCAGAGCATCACAAGAAGGGACATATGAAAAGACAGCCACGTATTAAATCCCTTACTTTCGGAAGTACAACTTGCCAATCTGGCAGAACCAAGTTCCTTCCCCGTTACTTTAAATCAGTCTAATTCAAAAGCAATGCTAAGCTTTCACTGTAGGTCCCGGGACTGCTTGGAAATGAGGAGCTCAGGTGGCAGGTCAGACTGCTGTGCTGAGAAGCCTGCTTACAAGACTGACCTCTGACTGGGGTGAGTACTTCAACTGACGAATAATTCAACGTGCCTCGGTGTTTACATAAGTCATGTGATTATGCTGGGAGTCCAGAACTTGGGGATTCACCACATGGAGGTGGCGGTTCCTGAGCACACAGCCTCCAATAAAAACCCCGTGTAGGCCTCAGAGGGGCCTCTCAGACTGCCAGCCTATGTCTTGCTGCTGAGGCAGGAACTCCACTGTGACTTGGACAGGCCCTGAGAGGACTCTCTTGGCAATGCTCCTTTTCCCCTTTGCTAGTTTAGCTACCCAATCAAACTAAGCCAGCCAGTTACCGACTTACTACCAAACTTGCCCATTTTGCTTGCTGTGTGAAATCTGGCCATTTAGCAGTTTCCCACCAATCACTACGAGGTGCAGGAGACACCATTAACTCCCTGTGTGCATGGGAGGCAACAGCAACGGTCAGTGATGGGCAGTCCTGGAACTCTGCCCTAGTGAGACATCTTATTAACAGTACGCTCCAAACTTCCCCACTAGGCTTTCTCTGAAACCCCAAAAGGACAAAGAAAAGACTCACCAGTTTTCTGCCAAGGCATCCGGTGAACCCCAGCTGTGCCTTTTCAAATAAGGACTGAATCTGAGTCCAGTGAG
Source organism: Micromys minutus (assembly GCF_963924665.1). Classification (NCBI taxonomy): domain Eukaryota; kingdom Metazoa; phylum Chordata; class Mammalia; order Rodentia; family Muridae; genus Micromys; species Micromys minutus. The sequence continues at coordinate 3,045,659 of NC_137959.1, read as the reverse complement.
GAAAACTCTCCCTCGAATGCTTCCTCAGTGCTAAGGGTCTGACTCTTATAAACTCGCCTTGCGCTGACAAGATAAGGGTTCCTGCCACTAAGCCTGAAAACTTCAATCCCCAAGCCCTACTTGAATCTACAAACAAACATAGTGCTGCATATATGTAGTCTGTGGCTAAAAGATGTCATAAGCCCACAAGTTGCAGGCTGGACTGAGCTGGTGCTAACACTGTACTCAATACCAAACGAAGTGAGTTAGTGTATGATTGATCTTGCTTTGGCCTGCTAAAGATAATTCTTTAACAGTGAAGTCACGACAAACCTGAAGAGATGCTCTCCCATACTGTTGCAAATCACTTCGTCATCAGGAAACAGCTCCAAGGCCTGCTCGTAGCAACCAAGTAAGTCTTGTATTCGACTCAGTGCGTGAAGCTCTTCAGCCCACTTGAAAAGTGTATACTGAAAAGTTTCCTTTATAAATAAGAAGAAAGAACAAACTAGTAAACAAGCACGAGGAATACACAACTCTAGCTGAGGACTCCAGCAAGAGTGGCTGTGACTGAAAGGATGATGGCCCCCAACTGCTGACCTTTAGTAAGTACTGTTCCCCAAATGCAGTCTGAAGAAGAATGGCCCCCACAGGCTCACATAAGCGCTTAGTCACCAGAGAAAGGATAGTCTAACAAGATTAGAAGAACCAGATGAGGCCTTGTTGGAGGGAATATGTAGCTGGCACGGGCTTTAAGGTTTCCAGAGTCTGTCTCCCACACCCCTTTCCTCCCTACCTTCCTGTACATCAGGATGTAGCTCTACCTTACTGCTCTAGCACTATGCATGCTGCCTTGCTCCCCTCCATGATGAGAATGAACTAAACCTCTGAAACTGTAAGCCAGCCCTCCCTCCAAAGGGTTTGGGTCACTTCTCCAGCTCTGCCCTCTGTAGCACTCTAGGCTCTGGTTGATTCCACTGCTGCTGTTCTTGGTGGTCATCCCATGGCACTGGCATCTCCAACACACTGGGATCTTCCGCTGCAACTAGGCTTCACCAATAGCCTCTCTAAGCCCCCTTCAAGGTGCCAAACCTCAACTCCTCTGCATGACCTGTTCAGTCCTGGGCCATCAACTGCAGCTAAGGGCTGCACCCTCACCAATGGCCTCTCACAGTCTCAGGCCTCAGCTGTTCTCCCTGACCCCTTCATATCCCCAAAACAAGTACAACCTAGGTGATTCTTATACATTACCAAATCCAGTTACAGTACATGGTACAACTTTGGTTATTTCCGGAACTCAGCTTCCTTGTGATCTCAGAAAATAGCTCCCAGAAGACTTCACCTCAGTGATGCTGGTCTGTAGGGTTCTTTAACGCTTCAACCTCTCTTCTAGCCCACCACCCACCAGAGGTAGGGTAAAAGAAAGGATAATAGAAAATGGGGGCGGGGGGTGGACCTATTTAGAAAGAGTTCTTTGGGGCTCTACGAATTCTCGTGTCAGCAGTCCAGCCCACTCGACAAACACCAAACATGAATCAGCAGTTAACAGTTCAATCCAGAAGAAACCATGAGGCTCTGCCTATCAGCAGGAGTCCACTGAGGCAACAAGAAGCCACCAGAATATTGCAAGAAATTCTTTGGTGGGATACTCTCTGTGAAGTCATGACAAGGGACGACGCAGAGCAAGGCGAACCAAGGCAAGAGCTTGGTCACATGGTGTGGTTGTTTTTATATTCTTTTTAATCATCACACATCCTTTGAAATGTCTGCTTCCGCAAAACATCACATGACATAACTGAGTCCCCAAAGAAACCACAAATTTCCACTTCACTGGTCTCTTCTTAATCATGGCTAATTTCTCTGTTTCAGCATCAACTGCCCTGGTCACCCTTCTGCTCTTGGCCATAAAGCTACTGCCCCTGCTCAGGCAAGGCTTTCCAGTGCAGCCTTTTGAAGCAGGAGCTTCCATACTCCAGTAAATTACCCCTCATCTGTCCTCTCTACGTAAGCCCAGTAAGCTCACTACTTCCTCCAGAAACCTGTTTGTTGGGATTGTAGGAGGAAGGGCAGGTACAGTTTATATATTCCCCTGGATAAGAATTTTACCAACACAAGCCCTGATCATCTACACTCAGCCAAATTTTATATGTACTTTCAACACACAATGTTTATCTTGTCTGTTCTCAGAACTCTGCAAAGAACTGTGTTGGTCCACTCTGATAAGTTATTTCTCTCTCGGTGAAATGTGCCAATTTAAACCACATTAGATTAATTAAATGTAGGTTTATCGGGAAGCTCCTCTCAGGTGAGCAAGTTCACTGGCCCCAAGGAAGGAGATCACGGAAGTTGCTATGGGATGGTGGGAAGCGGAAAGAAAGAGAAAGGGTGTAAGAGAAGGGGAGAGGGGGCTAAGATGTCTAGATTACATAGGGAAGAGCCTCTGGGGGAGGGGCAGCCAAGCTTCTGGGCTGGAAAGTTCAGGGTTGGGGAGAACATGGAAGCCAGGTTGCTTTGATATGTGAAATATGCACCTCAACCCTTGTCAGAACCACATACTATTCTGCTTCTGTCTATCAGAGGAACAAACTGCCCAGCATACTATCATATTCTGAAGTAAACCAACTAACTGGTCCTGAAATTTCTAATTCCAAAAGCCTGATGCTACTGACATCTAGTGGGCAGAGGGCACACCGCGCTGTGAAACAGGAAGACTGGTGCAAAATGTCAACAGTGGCCGATTGAGAAACTCTGGACTAAACAAAGCAAGACTGTCCACAGCTTAAAACTGAACATGCAATTAATTAAGTTACTTTTTGAAATCGAGATTCTAATATTAAACAAATACAGTAGTTCAACAGGTGAACTGTTGCAAATAAGATGGAGCAACAAATATTGAGTCCCTTAAGACTTTATCCAACCTGAAGATACTCCGCATTCCTTCTACACAGGATAATGCAAAGCCTACAAGGCAGAGTTAATTTTGATACTAGAGGAGAAAAAGAACCACCCAGTCTCATTCGCATTTAAAGAGCCTCTGGAATCTTAAGTGAGGCAGAATTTTTTAAACAGATGTGTGACAACTTTTGTCTTTTATTACTAAAACCTGCGAGGGGCTGTAGGCTGTAGGGGAGCCCAGTACGGAATCGACTCCCACAGTAGTCTATTTGTCTGCGCCCCCCCTCTGCCAACACACCCCCACAACACACACACACGCACGCACACACACGCGCGCGCGCACACACAGATACCCTGCTGTGGCTGCTCAGATCACAGGATTTGCCAGCCGCAGAGAAGGAAGGCCTCACCTTCACGTCCTCTTTGAGCTCTGGCGCCAGGCTGAGCACAAGAAGGTAATGGGCGTAGGCAGTGCCGAAGTCCTGGTCGCCCAGACAGTGCTCCGCGCTCTGCAAGGACCGTGCCACCAGCCGGTCCCGGCCGACCGTGCCTGCGCCACCCCCGGCGCCCCGGCGGGTCCTGGGCCTCGAGTTCGGCATGGCTGAGTTTCCGCTCGGAAGCCCACGAAGGAGAACGCCCTCGTCCAGAAAAAGAGAGTCTCCACGCCTCGCTCCCCGGACCGTCGCAGAAACAGGACCCCCGGAGGAGCGCGCTGCACACAGCGGGAAGTCCCGCCTTCTCCGCGGCCGACGGAGCTGCGCACGCATCCGCGGCGATGCGCGGTGATGACGTCACGCCGGGGCGAGCACCGCGGACCCCTATGGTCTGTGAGATCCTTCTCTGGGACAGGGTATTTTGGCAGGCGGCAAACAAAGGTTTCCACCCTCTCGCCTGCCTCCTGGAGTGTGAGGCAGCAGGGTTCCGGACTGGTGTGTGTGATTCTCCAGGCCTTCTGGATCTCAGCTCACCAGACTCACTACTGCAAAACGAAATAAAAGCTCTTTAAATTGTGTACTCTCTTACCATTAAGTATTCTCACAAAACCCAATGAGCAGAACTTAGGATCACACTGAATAAAGAAGTAAAGGCCATCTCTGAGAACCCCTTCAAGGCTGATGAGTGGGATTGGTACAGCTAAATCTGAATTTCCTGATAACATGCACATTAATACAGAATACTGTGGTCAAGTGTGGCCTCTAAGATATAAAACCGAAAGTTTAAAGCAATGGATAGGAATTATAGCAAAAGCTAATTTTGTCCCCATTTTGAAGAGATTAGCAGTGTGTGGAGTGGCTAACAAAAAAAAATAGATACACCATTTTGAATACCAAGCTAAAATTTTCCAGTTCTCCCAAATCCATCCTTTATGTTTATTTTTGCTTTCTCATGAGTCTTACTGTCCGATTCACTCCTGTAAGCACTTAGCTATGTACATCCTAAGAAAGGCCTTTGAAAACAGGAACTATTCGTAATTATTTTAATATGTACAGAAGAACTTTAATGTATCTTGCACGTGATGGAAAGTGTTTCTCTTGCTCTTTGGTTTTGTTTATGTATTTTCCTAGCTATTCAGATCCTCCTTATTTGGTGCTTTGTGGACTAAGCAATGTAGGACCGAAGTATAAAGCATTTCTCTAGTAAGACGGAAACGCAGACGCAGGCCTCCACACCTTAGAACATGAAGACCAATAGACTTGAGGAAAGGGTTTTTTGTTCCTGTCTAGCCACCCTACCTTGAGACATTCAGACAGACCCAATAAAGCTCTCTTCTTGGCTTAAGTCATAAGGAAGCTCTAACTATACAATGTAATAATCTAGAAAAGCATTTTACTTAGATATACATAGTTAATGTAATTCATTGTTACAATTATCTAGAAACTTTTAGAAATTATCTAAACCTTAAAAAATGTTATTATACCTGTAAACATTTAACCAAAGATGCATACTGTAGCTTGCATGGTGGGAAAGTTAGAGGTGGTAGGCTGAGGTTGGGTAGAGAGACACAGACCAGTCCTTTGTAGAGACTTGTGTTTGCAATGTTACAGAATCTAAAATCACCTGGGAAACTAACCTTTGGTCATAGCTGTGGGTGACTAACTTGACTGCTTTAATTGGGGTAGAAAGACACCCTCTGTGGGTAACACCTTTCCCTGGCTGCCTTCCTGGACTGTGTCAGTGGTGAAAGGAAACTGAGCAACAGAGTATATGTATCGCTCTCTACATGGTGGTGCACTCAACAGGGGGAGGCAGGCGAGTCTCTGAGTTAGAAGCCAGCCTGATCTGCAGAGAAAGTTCCAAGACAGCCAGGGCTACACAAGCAAATCCTATCTGAAAGAAAGAAAGAGAGAGCAGGAGGGAGGGAGGCAAAATAGAAAATAATAATACATTTGACTACTTTTCCATGTCCTTATTTAATTCTGTTTTGTTTTGGTTTTGTTTCAAACCACATCTAGCTTAAAGCTGGGAAGGAGAGACCGAGTCCAGATCCCCTTTGATCTCAATGTTTATTCATTATAATGATAAGCATCAGTTCACAACACACACAGAGTGCTTAACTCAGAAGCAAATGGCAGAGATGTTCACAGGCAAGGCCTGCAATCTGTTAAGTCGCTTGCTTGGTTCCTTCCTCGGGATCCTCTTATCTCGATGTAGCCAGGGTGGCAACCAGTTGTCCTCTGGTTGGAGAGTCAAACAGCATGGTGGTCCTCACTGTCACAGCATCAGGGGCCTTGCCTGCCTGCTGTGGGCCTCTGCTTTTATTAGCTACAAGGGGCAATCACTCTTTAACATCAACATCACTGGATTATCTGCTACACACAGAGCTGTTGTGAGCTGGAGAGTTTGCATGAGCTGCTCCTCCCCCAGCTCTTATCTATGCAGACAGTTAACATGAGCCAGCTGCTCCTAGCTGCAACATTCAACCCTGTCTTGTTCTAATTTCTTATTAATATACTCTACAGTTTTGTTTTTTTCAAGACAGAGTTTCTCTGTGTAGCCCTCATTGTCCTAGAACTCACTCCATAAACCAGGCTGGCCTCAAACACACAGAGACCCTCCTGCCTCTGCCTCCTGAATGCCAGGACCAAAGTTGTGCACCTCCCTGCCTGAGAGTTACTCAAGCTGTTTGGTCATCTTTATTGCAAGTTACCTATGAATGCAGTTGCTACTGAGAGTGCTCTATACTCTGCTACAGAGGCTACAGAAAAACAATTCAGAACAAATCCTGAATGTATATTGTACTAGTTAGTTTTTTTGTCGACTTGGCCATTTGGAAAGAGGTGTCAGAACAATGTCCTGTGAATAAAGCAAGACAAAAGTCTTGTGACCTCTGTTCCTCCACAATATGGGTTGTTCTTGGAAGGCACTTTTGTGACACAGTCAGGTATAGTAAATAGGAGTGGGTTTACCTCAGATTACCTACCCGTCACCTACTATCATGACTCAGATGATGTTTCCGAGTCCTGGTCACCTTTGTGACTTTATACAACCTAATCTCATATGACCTTGCTTAACCCTTAGAATTCCGTCAAAATAGAAACCGGTGCTTTAAATGAAGTGGTATTGCATGAGACTTTAGTCTGACTCATTTGGGGCTCCATTCTTACAGATTTGTGCTACCAACTAGACCAGTGACAGGAGGAAACTTCAATCGAGAAGGTACCGCCATTAGACCGGCTATAGGCATGTCTTTGGAGCATTTTCTTAACTTCTGATAGATGTGAGAGGGCCCAGCCCACTGTGGGAGGTGCCATCCCTGGGCCGGTGGTCCTGGGTTCTATAAGAAAGCAGGCTGAGCAAGCCAGGGGAAAGCAAGGCAGTAAGTGACATCCTCCACAGTTGTTCCCTTCAGGTTCCAGCTCTGAGTCCCTGCCTCAGGGTTCCTCAATGATGGGCTGTAACCCTTTCCTTGCTGAGTCACTGTAGATTGTGGCCTTTATCATAGGAATAGAAAGCAAGCAAAGAAGGACATACTTTTCACTTCCTGAATAAAAGATTTCTATTAAAAATACAAAGAGGATGAGGGTGGTTAATGATAGAGTGCTTGCTTTGCATGTGGATTCAATCCCCTGCAACACCAATATGTATATTACATATGCAATGTGTGTGTGTGTACAGACAGACTATATATTATACATAATAAATATGGTATGTACATTATAATGCATAATATGCATTCACACATACATACATGTGTTATATACAACATATATACTACATACAGTACAGTTATATTATAATTATGTATTATTTGTGTGTATTATGTATATGTGCCTTTAACCACCCCTGAGATCTGTTCGATTCCTTTGTTATATGTTCTTTTTCGCTCCTTTAGGGTCTAAGACAAAAACCTCCTTGAAGTAAAACACCTCTGCCAACACCACAGCTGGCTCAACCGTGGTTGTCTTTCACTGCGCTCTGGAAAGTTTTCAACAAAACCACACATGTCAAACAAGGATGTCAAGCAGGCGAAGTGCTCTAAGTCAACTTTCCAATGACAGAAGCTGAGCTCAGTGGTGTGGGAAAGCTCCCATAGAAATTTGGTTAACAGGGGTTAAGGGTTAAGAAGCAGGTTACTGTTGCAGAAAATATTAAAAAATAAAAAATGTTTATCTATCAGCCCTGAGGTCTCACTCCTCAGGCCCAGTTTTAGTTCGGAGCAGCACGCACCTCTGTTGCCCAGTCTGAGCCGCCCTCACGGCCCAAGCCTGTCCTAGCAACTCCCTTCCCTGGCTGTTTTCTACCACCTATTCTCTGCCTCTGTCCAGGGGTGTTTCTGTACCCCAGAATCCCACATAAATACAACCCTACAGCTGATAGCTTGTCGTACAGGTTTATATATTCAACTCTCAATCCACAAACCCTCTACACAACAAAACTACATCAAATAGACAAAGATACAAAATGCCCTTCTATATGAGATATTAGACCTGTAAAATCCTTAATGTTCATAGCTGCTTAATGTCAATCCCACCTGGGTCTAGTTGGTCCTTGGGAAACTCTGTGTTGTCAGGACCTTTGCCTTCCTCTGACCTCTCAGTCCTCTCTACCTCCCTTGCCCCCGCCCAGTCACTGGCTTTCCTTTGTTTTACTAATTAAAATGGGAAGGTTCAGTTGGAGTCATGTGACTAGGAAGGCCTTCTTGGGAAAGTGGAATTAACATTAAAATACAAACAGCCTCTGGACAATCTACAGGTTAAGAATACCCTGCAGGAAAAACATTATCTTTCTAACTAGTAAGATTTCAATGCATACTATCAAACCTTTTAAAAAAATCAAGTACTGACAAAAATATATTCATATAGTTTTATGCCAAAATGCTTTAAAAAATCTGTACATGTATCTCTCTTCTTTTAAAAATAAAGTTGTGAGGGAAAAAACATTACCCTCTATAAGTGTATAAATCATATATTTCTGTATGGTCTGTTTTCTTTTTTAAGATTTATTTATATGAGTACTGTGTAGCTGTCTTCAGACAGAAGAGAACATCAGATCCCATTACAGATGGTTGTGAGCCACCATGTGGTTGCTGAGAATTGAACTCAGGACCTCTGGAAGAACAGTCAGTGCTCTTAACCTCTGAGCCATCTCTCCAGCTCATGGTCTGTTTTTTTAATCTTGTCTTTGGGGCTTTATTTTTCAACTTTACATATAAGATCAATTAAAGAACATTTAAATATTAGGATCTAATAATCTATCCTAGAGGTGCTATCAATTGGACTAGGGGTTGAGTCTTCTTAACAGTTTTTAAAGGTTCCCAGGTGGTTTTAAACAGAATGTTGGTCTAGCACACCCTTCATTACAAAGAATATTAAGATAATAGAAGCGGGAGGTGGCAGCTTGGGACAAGGTGCCCCGTGCCTTGAATTTCAGCAATGGCAGGTGAACCTCTGAGTTTGAGGCCAGCCCAATTTACAAAGTGAGTTTCAGGATAGCCAGGGCTATGGAGAGAAACCCTGTCTTAAAAAAATCTCCAAACCACCATCACCACAACAAAAGCAATGATAAATGTAGCTCACTCAGTTGGTAGAGTACTTGCCGAGCATATACAACACCCTGGCTTTGATTGCCCAGCACCTCATAAACTATGCAGTGGCACAGTCCCTACACTCGCAACATTCAGGAGGTAAACGCAGAAAGACCAAAAGCTCAAGGTCATAGTCAATTTTAAGTCAGCCTGGGATACATGAGACCCTGTCACAAAATAAATAGGTATAAATGAATTTTTAAATGATCCAAGTATGTACTATCTATAAATCACTCATTTTAGATCCAAACACACAAGTGGCTTTAAAGTAAATGCATGAAAATGTAGATTTGTATATTTGAGACAGTGTTTCTCTATTTAGCTCTGGCTGTCCTGGAATTCACTATATAGATCAAGCTGGCCTCAAACTCAGATCTGCCTGCCTCAGATAAAGGTAAGCACTATCATGTTCAGCACTGGAAAATGTATTTCTGCAAACAGTGTTGTCACGAGAACTGGTAACAATCTGGGGAGGTTCTCAGTGCATAGAAGCACCTGCTGCTCAAGGCACAACCCACGTTTGATCCTTAGACTCATAAAAAGGCAGATGCAGTGTAGATTTCTGCAACCCCAACATTTCCCAGGAAATGATACTACCATTCTCTAGGGTGGGTCTTCATGTGTCCATTAACTAAGTCCATATAATCTGTCATAGGCTTGGCCAGAGGTATGTGCCTGGAGCCTTTCTTATAGATAATTCTAGATCCAGTCAGGTTGATAATAATATTAACATATGGTTAATTTTTTTCTTCAATTAATCCATTATTTTAAATTAAGCCTACAGCTTGTATATTGGTCCCTTATTAAAATTACTTTTATAAAATAGCACAACCAAGGGAATTAAAAAATAAAGTTAATTTGGGCTGACAGTTTCAGAGGGTTGGAGTCCATGGTGGTGAAATGCAGCAGCTGGCAGCAGACATGATGACTAGCAGGAAACTGGCCCTCATGGCTTGAACTGCAGACAGAAAACAGAGGTCAAGCATGAATTAACTGCAGTTTTAAGCTCGCAGAACCCACCTCCAGTCGAATTCTTCCTCTAACAAGGCCATGATTCCTGAGCCACCCTAAACAGCTCCATCAGCGGGGGATCAAGCATTTAAATGCCCAAGGGTATGGGGACATCTTATTCAGGCTTCTACACCTCAGGGAAACAAGTAAAAAGTAAACAAACTCTAACCAGAAGTAACCGGCTGCTGATTAGAGTTGTGGTTCCTGTGGTTCACGTCTGTAACAGATGAGGGCAGGCACATGATAAGGCTAAGCCTGTGACGGGTGTTTCCGTAAATAAAACAATGTAGTGCCGTTTTTATCCTGGGCTAGTGCTGGGTTGGGGAGCCATACGTCACTGCGGCTCCACACTGCCCCCAAGTACTCGCAGACCCCAGCTTCCTTTGACCCAAGAGTTTCAAGACCGTCCCAGCGTGCTGTTCTCACTCACTTTCCCTTGGCAAGTTGTTACCACACCTGGCACACACCCATCCCAATTCCACGACTGGCTTAGTGCATCCCGACACTACACTTTCTTTTCATCCAGTGATGTCATCACATTAATGAACACACTTAAATACTCATAACAACCTGTATTTATGTGCAGAGAATATTTACATCCACCACCATGTTGGTTTCTAGTCCCTTCTACCTCTTGCTCCAGCTCTCCTGATTCTATTCGCTTCCTCTCCTCCTCCCTCCTTCCTCTCCTCCTCCCTCCTTCCTCTCCTCCTCCCTCCTTCCTCTCCTCCTCCCTCCTTCCTCTACTTTTCTCTACCTACCCTTCCTTCTCATCCAGTGATAGGCTGGACCCGCCTTGCTGCATAATGACACCATCCTACATCACCCTACAGGAACAGAGTTTTGGAAAGGTGGAGGAGGAGGAGGAGAGGAAGAAGAGAAGATGGAGGATGAGGATGACCCAGACCCATGTGGCTTTAAATAGCTGCAGGTAGCTATGAATATCTTATAAGGGGTGGATTATTACAGGATTGTTTATCTTACCTAGGTGGGCAGTTTATATCAATATCAATTGGCTCTGAGTTTATTGTGTGGATGTTTTGTGAAGTGAGAATTTACTGATATAAATCTGATTGATAAATTACAAACTTCTAGAGTTTTGGTTTTGTCAGGCTAGTGGGAATTGCATCAGTAAGCACAGGGAATGGATGCTGGGAATGCAAGCGTAGTTCGAGGCAGAGCGTCGCAGGAGGCTAGCTGCCACTGGAGAATGAGAGCAAGATCCGCAACACAGGGACCACTAAGGGCAGAGACTAGCCAGAGGACAGCTGCTGCCAAAACCGCTGCCAGAAACAAAGAGTAGCAGGAGGCAGTGTGGTGTAGTGCCTGCAACATTCCCTAGTTTCTAATATTTACCACTACACACTTCCATCTGAACATCTGCCCGGTTGTCCTTGTCCACATTCCTATTGGCACTCTGGTCTTCTGGGTCACCAGGATACTCTAGGTTTGTTTGCTTTGATTTGTTTGCTGGTTTGTTTTTGTTTTTGTTTTTATCCTGTTTCTCTGGAATTTTCTGAGTTTCTCCTCCATGGTCAAATTTAGATGGAGAGACCCTACTCATCTGGTACCGAGTTTCTTTATTACTTATTTTCCATCTGTCACTAGACAAAAACAAGATAAAGGAAGGAGAGTTTATTTTGAGCCCATGGTTCATTGGCTCCATGTTTCTGAGCTTTTTTTGAAGAATAAGACTGTCATGGAGGCAGGAGTGCGGGAGGTGGAGGTTGTTCACCCCGTGGAGGACAGAAAGCCAAGCAAAAGAGAAGATGGCTGCAGTAGGTATAACCTTTGAAAGACTTCCCCATGACCCAAGTTCTTCAACATGGCTCCACCCCTAGATTTATTATCTCAGTGTGTGTAATTGAAATTATAACTTGAATCTTACCATTTATCTTGCAATTGATTTTAGATTAACCTTCTAGGTTTCTATATATGTAAATTGTCCTTTTCTAAAGAGGAGGAGGAGCAGGAGGAGAAGCAGAGATTACACAGTCTATCTATGATTGACCTCTAGTCAAAAGATTCTTCTTGAATTGTCCCCTTGAGGAAAGCCACTGTCCTGCCACTCAATCAAATAGCTTTCTGTAAAAATAGCCCTCACCCACCTACAACACACACTCCAGCATCCAATCCTGTCTTGTTTGTTTGTTTTCTCTGTGTAGCCCTGGCTGTCCTGGAATTCACTCTGTAGACCAGGCTAGCTTCGACCTCGTAGAGATCTGCCTGCCTCCCGAGTGCTTGAATCAAAGGTTTGCATCACAACAGCCCAGTCATTTCTATTTGTTTAATCAAAAAGCATGCTAAGTGGTGGTGCACACCTTTAATCCCTGCACTCGGGAGGCAGAGGCAGGCAGAGCTCTGAGATCCAGACCAGCCTGATATACACAGTGAGTTCCAGGACAGCCAGGGCTACAGAGGGAAACCCTGACTCGAAGGAAGCAAAAAGAGAGAGAGAAGTGCATGCACCTGTACACAGAAGAGCAGCATGCACCTGTGATGAGGAAAGAGCAGTGCATGGATGTGTGCTGAGGAAAGAGCAGCATGCACCTGTGCACAGAAGAGCAGCATGCATGTGTGCTGAGGAAAGAGCAGTGCATGCATGTGTGCTGAGAGAAGAGCAGCATGCATGTGTGCTGAGAGAAGAGCGGTGCATGCATGTGTGCTGAGAGAAGAGCAGTGCATGCATGTGTGCTGAGAGAAGAGCAGCATGCATGTGTGCTGAGAGAAGAGCGGTGCATGCATGTGTGCTGAGAGAAGAGCAGTGCATGCATGTGTGCTGAGGAAAGAGCAGTGCATGCATGTGTGCTGAGGAAAGAGCAGTGCATGCATGTGTGCTGAGAGAAGAGCAGCATGCATGTGTGCTGAGAGAAGAGCAGTGCTAATCTGTGACAAGTAGGGAGTCTCAGTGGGGAAAATGCCTTCACAGGGGGCTGTAAGACTGTGGAGCATTTTCTTACTCAATGATTGATGTGGGGAGGCCCAGCCACTGTGGGAGGTGCCATCCTGGGCTGGTGGTCCTGGGTCCTATAAGAAAGCAGGCTGAGTGAGCCAATGGGAGCAAGCCATGGCCTCTGCCTCAGCTCCTGCTGCCAGGTTTCTTTACAGTTCCCGTCCCGTTTTGTTCAATGATAGACTATGGATATGGACTTGTAAGCCAAATAAACACTTTCCTCTCCATCTTGCTTTTGGTCATGGTGTTTTACCATAGGAATAGTAATCCTAACTAAGATAGCATGCTTCTGCTCCGTTTCCTCCTTTTATACATTCCAAACTCAGAGTCAGGCAATGGCACCATCTAGTGAGGGTAGGGCTTCCCATCTCAAGAAAATCAAGATGTGCCCAACACACATGCCAGAGGCCCTTCTTCCAGATGATTCTAGGATTTGTCAGACTGACAGGTAATACACTGTTGTGCCACTTAATCTGGCAATTTACACTCTTGACTTTTAAATAAAATCAATTAATAGGTTTGTATTTTCTAAAACTTTGAGACTAATAAAACACATAAATTGTAAAACTCAGTGTTGATATATGCTTCATATAACATAAACCTATAGGTTTTGTTTGTTGATTTTTGTTTTGTTTTTGTTTTTGTGTCTATCAAGACAGGATTTCAATGGTTTTAAAGCATCTTGATTATTACTTTTAACCATTTATTTTGGGGACCACATGTGGACATCAGAGAACAATGTTTGAGTCGTTTCTCTCCTTTCACCACGTGAGTACCAAGGATTGAACTAAGGTTGGCACCAATTCATTTTACTGTCCTCAATAATTTTTTAAAGGATATTCCCTATATTGTTGCCATTGTTCAATTCTAGAACATTTTCATTGTCTCCTCCCCCCCAAAATTCTTGCGTATTACCTGTCTTTAAAAATCCTCTTCTTCTTCTTCTTCTTCTTCTTCTTCTTCTTCTTCTTCTTCTTCTTCTTCTTCTTCTTCTTCTTCTTCTTCTTCCTCTTCTTCTTCTTCTTTTCTCCTCCTCCTCCTCCTCCTCTTTTTTTTCTGGTGAAAAAAGGGTGTATATTTAGAATTAGCCATCAGTTTAGATGATCCCAATCTTGTTGGCAACATCTAGAGCATCATAATCAGGAGCCAAGTGAACACACGCCTTCTTCTCTCCATCAGGCCTTATCAGGGTATTGATTTTGGCCACATCATTGTCATAGAGTTTCTTCACGGTCTGTTGGATCTGGTGCTTGTTGGCCTTAACATCCATATTGAACACAAGAGTGTTGTCCTCTGTTTTTTTCATGACTGACTCAGTGATCAGTGGGAATTTGATGATAGCATAGTGATCGAGCTTGTTTCTCCTGAGTGCACTCTTTCGAGGATATTTTGGCTGCCTCTGGAGCTACAGAGTCTTGGGCTGCTGAAAAGTGGGTGATGTTCAGATCTTCTTTTTGTGACTGTGGACACCTTTCAGCACTGCCTTCTTAGCTTTCATGCCTTTGCTTTGGCTTCGGCTTTGGGAGAGGCAGGAGCTTCCTTCTTTGCTTTCGGCGCCATCTTGGTGAAAAGGCCTCCTCCTTCTTTTGAAATAGGGTTTCTCTGTGTAGTCCCTGCTGTCTTGGATCTAGCACTGTGGCCAAGACTGGCCTGGAACTCAGAGGTTCACCTGCCTCTGCCTCAAGAGTATTGTGATTAAAGGTATGCATCATCACCACCACCTTACCAACAAAACAAAACTGCTTTCTTTTTTAACACAGAGTCTATTTGCAAGGTTCATCACAATGTCACCCCTGCAAATAGTAGTGTAAGACTCGAAATGAGCCTTAGCTACTTGGAGACTCCCTTGAATGAGATGAGAGATCGGGGAATCGATGCAAAAGCAAGAGGTTTATCAGTCCAGTGCACTGGGGTGGCTATATCCAGAGGAGAGGCGACCCCAAGGCCTCCTTCAGTACAGTTTTTATGCACTTAGTAACAGGTGAGCTACAACAATGGTGACCAGGCATGAGAGCATTGGTGGTTAAAAGTTTAGTTGAGTTTTAAATCGATTGGTTGCTGCCAACATGGGTTGCATCTCAGGGCCTTTGCCTATATTCCAGGGGCTGCCACCAGGTAAGGATGAGACACTTCTCCCTGGGAGGAAGAGTTGCTTGTCCCTCAGTAGGTGTCTTATGCTGAGCTTGTTCATCCATTCACTGATAGACATTTGGCTTACTTTAGTTTGGGGGTTTTCATGAATCTCTTAGTTACTCTACTATTGCTGTGAAGAGACACCATGACCAAGACAACTTATGAGAAAGCATTTAATTGGTAGCTTGCTTACTATTTCAGAGAGTGTCCATAATCAAGGCAAGAAGCAGACAGACATGGTTACGTAGCAGTAGCTGAGAGCTTTACATCCTGATGAACAGACAGCAAGGAAAGAGACAAAGAGACAGAGAGAGACAGAAACAGAAAACTTGGCTGGTGTGCTTTGAAATCTTAAAGCCTACTTCCATACCTGCTCCAAGAAGGCCACACCTCCTAATCCTAGCCATTGTTCATCAACTTAGGCACCAAGCATGCAGTTATCAGAGCCTATGGGGCAGGCTCATACCAACAGCCGCAGTGCATAATGCCATTGTGAGTTTTCACATGTGGGGGTTGTGTGAGCATAAGTTTCAATTCTCTTAGATACTGACCTAAGGACTGAGAGCTAGGTCATGTGGTTCATTCTGTATTTAAAGCTTTGTAGTATTAATACATGGTTTCAAGGAGGCTGTACCATTTATATTCCAACTACCAATACTGCGAGGGCTCTGATTTCTCCACATTCAGCCAATACTTGTAATTTGGCTATCATTTTGTGTATAGCTATCTTTGTGGAATACAGTCCTATTTTATTGTAGACTTAAGGTTTTTTGTTTGTTTTTGTATTTTGCAGAGCAGAGGACAACTTATGGGAATCAGTTCTCTCTTTCTACTAGATAGGTTCCAGCCATCAAACTCAGGCCACAAGGGTAATGTATCCTTTTATCTGCTGAATCATCATGTGTGCCCCACCCCCTGCTTTTAAAATCACTGCAGGTCTTACTGGCTACTTGACTCCCTTCTCCATTGGAGAAAGGTTTGTTCAGGCATTTAGCAAGTTTGAGAAGAGAAACAAAAAGTTGCTATGTTGGTCAGGTTGACCTTGAACTTGTGATTCCCCTCATTCAGGGAGCTGAGCACCTGGGGTTGTATCACTTTATGTGGCCTTTTGTTATTGTGGAACTGGGCACAAAAGCCACAATCTCAATATATAATAGTGTACTAAACAGATTCTCAACATCCCAAGCCCCTTTTGCCTATTTTTAATTGGTTGTTTTTTATTAGTAAATTATAAAAGTTTCACTAGTCAGTCTTTTGTACTGGTAGTAGCTAACTTCATAAAAAAAGAGAGGTTTATTTAGCTCACAGTTTTTAAGGTTCAAGGATGTGATATACTTCCATCATTTAGAAAAGAGTGTTTCAAACTGGTTTCATTTCAATAAGTTATGTCTAGACAATTTGGTGCCTTCTCAAGCAATGGAGAGCGGCACTCTGTGAAAGCAATAGAAATGTGTCCTTGCTGGAGGAAGTGGGTCTCTAGGGATGAGCTTTAAAGCCTCAAAAGCCCAAGCCAGGCTCCAGTCTCTCTCTTTCTGCTACCTGCAGATCCTGATAGAGAACTCTCACCTACTTCTTCAGCACCATGTCTGCCTGTACACTTGCCATGCTCCCTACCACGACGATAATGGGCTGAACCTCTGAAACAGTAAGAAATCCCAGTTAATGCTTTCTTTTATAAGACTTGCCTCGGTCAAGGTGTTTCTGCATAGCGCTAGAACACCAGGTAAGACAAGGCTAAGGAATAAGTGATTTTGACATAGCTTCAGAAGCCACCTCATTGACTGCTCCGCTAAAGGAAATAGGAACAAAAGGAATTTGTTATGTTTAACTGCTTTCTTTCTTGGCCCTAAGATATTCAGAATCAAATAATGTGTTTGAGAACATTGGGAAGAGTTAGAAAGTCCACGTGGGAGAGGGGAAGATATTATTTTTTGTTAGAGTAACCACTTGTAAGTTGCTCATGTCCTAACAAATGAACCCTGGCCATGCTTTCAAAAAGCATCCTAATCAAACTCAGTGTAACATTAAAAAAAAAAAAGACATCCAAGTAGAAGTAGTTGGAAAGAAAAGGTTCAGTGGAAATGGGAGAGGGATGGGAAGTGGGAATGGAAGATGAATATAATTAAAATATGAAATTGTCAAAAATTAATTAAAATAATTTCCAGATGATCTTTGTAGCTAATGGAAATGTAATAAGAAATGTCATTTGGTAGCAAAGCTTTGTCCTTTTTGTAGTATGCAGTAACCATATGTGATATCTGAAATTTTTATGGTGTATTCAGATATATAGTCAAATTATCTTCAAGTGAATGCATGGATATTCAGACACTAATTGAGTAAAATATTAAAATGATATGAACATACAACATCATCTAAAATGTAAACAGGAAAGACCCAGTGATGCTTTGATAACACATTATGGGGGACGTGGGAGTAAACCTACGGAGGAAAAGTGGAATGGAGAGCCAAGGCCATGGCCCCTGGTGCCTGCTCCGGGAATCCTGATCCAGCTGTGCACAGCAGGAGCTCCAAAATGGCTGCCACCAAACTAGTGACACAGAGCAACAGACCGGAGCCCTGGACAATGGTGGCTTCCTCAGTCTTCATAGACATTCCCCTGGGCAATCAACCCCACCTCCTACATAGTGAATACAAGCAAATTAGATTCAGCAGGACAGTGTGGAAAATCTCCTCCCCGTCTCATTTGGCAATTAATTCCATAACCACATTCTAATTGGCTAAAAGGTTGTATATAAGTTTCTGTACTGAACAATAGTTAGATCTGCAGCCTGACACAGTTTCTGGATTCTGAAATCTCTGTGGGCTCCGTCTCTGCTCTCCACCCATTTCCCGGTCCTGGTTCTGACAACACATTATATCCGTTTCTCCTCTGAAAATAGTAAATATGATCAAGTATGAGAAGTAACTGATTTGTTAACCTTTGCTCAGGATCAGCCTCATATTCTGCATATAGCAGAAGTAGTTTCTTGTCACAGAGAATATTAAAACCAGGAGCATTCTGGTGAGCACTATGAAGTTAGCAACTTTGGCATGACATTCGCGGTGTCTCCGTGCGCTGCTGCAGGGATTCATGCTAATGCACTGGTTTAATCCCTCATCTCTGTCTAGCCTGCAGATGTGTATCAGAGAAAAGGCCAAGCAATGCCCAGGCCGGTAGTTACGATGGCGTTAACCTATCAAAGCCTCCCAGATTCTTTCTAGGGACTTTCAGAGATCCAAGGAGCACATTTTGAAAACTGCTGACTTGCTTTGTCCCAACACTGCTGTTGCTCTTCTCACACAGGCTCCACTGAGCAGACGCAGGGATGTGTGGGGACTCAGTCTAATCCCACGGAATCATAGAAGTAAGTAGATAAGGCCTGGGACAAGAGGCTAGGAATGCCCCAGCAGAGAAGAATGCTCCGGGCACTCCCATTGGCTCCAGCCAAAGCCATTGGCATCTTGTATGGACCTGTTCTGCAAACAGTAGGGTATTTATCATCCCTGTACTCTCTATCCGATGCCAACTCCAGCCCTTGTGACGACCGAAAATGCCCTGCACATTTCTTAGTGCCCACCAGAGGGCCTGTATCACCGTATCTCACACATCTCTCTGATAGGCAGTAGGATTCACGAAGGAGGTGGGGGGAGGGGACTAGAGTCTATGCTTAGACTCCCTTATCAAAGATCGGATCGGTAGCATTCATTGCTTCTGGATAAAGGGTGATAAGCAAAGAATAGACAATGATCTTTCTCAGTGAAATGCTATACTTGGGGCTGGCAAAATGGCTCAGTGGACAAAGGACCTTCCTGCTAGCCATGGCACCTGATTTCAATACTTGGGACCCACAGTGGCAAAAGGAAAGCATCAACTCCTGTACTTTGTCTCTGACTTCTGCATGCGTGTGTTGTCTCTGACTTCCACACGTGTGCGTCAGCGCACTCCACCCCCACAAGCCAGTGAGTAGACAAATAAGTTGTAAAAAGATAATGTTAAGCTCAAAGGTGCAGCTGACGGCTTTTTATAATCAGGACCACATTTGTTTTTGTGTTGAGAGAGATAGTGGAGAGGTTCTTGTTTTGTTTTGTCCCGGGAGCAGTTGCAACACAAACCTAAGGCTTGCAGTTAGAAGCTTTGCAGTTAACAAAAGGAGACAAAGGCTCAACCCGGCAAAGAGAAAGAGAATCTAAGGTCACGTGACCAGCACTTAGGGTAGTTCCCCTACCTGCACTCCTGAGTCAGCTGAAACGCTGCTCAGCTCCACTGGAGACTGAGTACCCAACAATCTGCGTCCTGCAGGACATTCTTTCCCACGTGTGGGTTTGTGTGACACAAAGTAATGGAGGCAGCAGGGAGGGGCCTCCAGCCAGGAAGAGACCAACAGTCTAGACCTTGGGGAGCAAGGAAAGGGGCTGACCACCGAAGACTACAGGGACAAGCCAGCTCTCTAGTCCATTTCCGGAAGTGCAACCGCTGTCGGACTCTCCTCCTTAGTTGGGTCCATTACATTTTCAGGAGGTACCAGCTGCTAACTGTAGACTGTTCAGCATGTATAGAGTTAATTATGCGTGTAGTTTGAAAGTGTATATGTGTTGAGTAAGAAGCATGCATTATTTTGTTTTGGTCTTTCTTTGTTTTGAGAAGGGGTCTCTTTATAGCCCTAGCTATCGTTAAGTAAACCAGGCTGGCCTTGAACTTAGAGATCTGCCTCTGCCTCTGTCTGTGTGATGGACTGAAGGTATGCACCACCACACCCAGTTTCAAGTGTGTATTTTCGTGTTGTACAATCGGAAATGCTCTGAAGTCGCCCCCAGTACGACAGAGGCTGAAGACCGATTGCCCTTAGCGATGATTAAGGTACTTTAAGATAGATCTATTTACACTTGTGGCGCACACCTGCTTGAGTGTGAGGGAGAGACAGAGGTGAGACAGACAAATGGTTTTCTTTTTAATCCATATTCTCAATATACAGGTTTTTGTTTGTTTTAACCCGTTTGCCATTGATAGCCAGGTTTTAAATGTGAAAAGCATATACATATCTTTGGAGATGAACTAGTTTAATTCTGGTGAGAATTCTTTTTTTTTTTAAGACAATGAAAAAGTTGGGGAGGAGGTGTGGATATGTAGTTCAGGTAGCCTAACCCTCCTAAGTCTTAGATATTTGTTTTTTAGGTTGGTAATTTTCACTTCCCCCTTCTGTTCCTAGAAAGCAATAAAGCTGTTGCCCCTGCCCCCATCTTCTTCTCAACACTAAAGCAGTCTGAAAAAAGCAAAACCAAAACGAGAACATCAGGAACACTGCACACAGGTGAATCTTGAGCTGCCCTAAGCACACGAGCAGGTTGTCCCATCTGTTCTAAAGACTGTTTTCAGTAAATTCTGTTTAATGTTAGAAATAGGCAACGTGACTGTGTTCTCACACACTTCTAGTTTTGCAGCCAAAGACTTGCAAATGTCAGGATCCTGTTATCAAGAAAGTGGTCATTTAACTTCCTTGCCTGCATCAAAAATAAATGGCAGAAACAAAGGCGTCTGCTGACCCGGATCTGTTTTGGTCCCACACCAGAAACCTTCAGTGGTTCACATTTGTCTTCTGATTCATGGAAAACAAAACAACATCCCCCAAACAAGACCTATGAGCTTGCTTTCTGAGTGATTTCTGTAGTGGCTATTTCTGGTTGTCAACTTGACCATATCTGGAATGAACCACAATCCAGAATTGGGAGGCCCACCTTTGATCTTGATCTTGAGACATAGAGGCTAAGAATCTTAGGAAACTAAGACAAGGAGATCTCTGAGCTCAAGGTCATCTGTGACAAGCAAGTCCCAGATCCAGGTGTGGTGGCATACACCTTTAATCTGGGACACACCTTCAGTTGGAGACCTACATAAGGACATAGGAACAAGGAAGGCTCTCTCTCTAGGGCTGCCTGCCTTCTGGGACTTTGCCTGCTTGCCTTATGGGGCTCTGCCTGCTTGCCCTGTGAGACTGAGAATCTGCTAGATCCTTGGACTTCACAGTTGCTGCTGGCCATTGTTAAGAAATTGGACTACAGACTGTAAGTCACCAATAAATACCTCGCTATATAGAGACTATTTATAAGTTCTGTGACTCTAGAGAACCCTGACTAATACAATTTCACTCCTCCTCCTTTCTCTTGTGGCAGCTCTGGGTACCCACCCCCGTGCTTCACACGGGTAAGCAAGCATCCTGCCCCTGAGACGCCCTTAATGCCTAACATTTCCTCAAGACCTTGTGATTTGCTTTCCTGTGGGTTTTTCTCAACAGCAGGCATCGTGGGCCAGTAAGATGTGCAAGCCCGATTGATAACCTGAGTTTGATTCCAGTGACTGACAACCTTCAAGTAATGAATTGACTACCTGGGCGTCAGTGGGAAGAGAAACCCTTGGTCCTGCCAAGGTTTGGTGCCCTAGTGTAGAAGAATGTCAGGGCAGGGAGGTGGAAGGGGGTGGGAGGGTAAAGGGGGATCCTCATAGAAGCAGAGGGGGGGGACGGGATTTATGGAGGGGAAACCGGGAAAGGGGGTAACATTTGAAATGTAAATAAAATATGTCCAATAAAAGTTAAAAAAATTGACTACTGACTCTGACCTCCATGTGTGTGCACGTGCGTGTGTGTGTGTGTGTGTGTGTGTGTGTGTGTGTGTGTGTATGTGTGTGTATAGACAACATATGAAATGTAAACAAATTTATAAAAAGGAGGTTGTTACCAATCTTACTAGCTCGTTCTATATCTGCTGAACTCAATGGGATAGTTTCTAGGGCTGGGTATCACTGACATGTGCTTGACACCGGAAGGGGAGGAAGTACTGTGCCGTACTGTCACCGGAAAGTCATTCAAATTATCCCTCTGGTACCGTGGGCATTTAGAAACAAACTAACAAACGTGGGAAAGTACAGATTAGTAGGCTTCCAGTGTGCCTTCAACTTTCCCCTCTATCCTGGGAAAAGATGATATGAAAGGGAAGGTAGGAAGGAAGAGTTTCCAAAATGCCTTTTCAGGCAGATCAAGTTTTTAAGTACGGACCTGGAAATAACATCACCCTTAACAACAGAGCTCCTTACAGAGCCGTCCAGTGACACAGGGGTTCTGGGAGCTCAGGCTGGTCATGGTGTCTTAAATAATCCCACTAGGGAAGGAGAAACAGGCATCTACACAAACCACAATGACTACAAAATATCCCTCTACCACAGCCAGAAGCCACACCGGAGAGCACTATGGCCTTCGAGTGACGTCAGGAAAGAGTCCAGAATGAGGTTTCTGGCATGGAAATTGAAAAACAAAACAAGCAAACAAAACAAAAACCCCAACAGTCACCAGAAAGTACGCTAAGGTCTTTTGTGTTTGCTTGCTTGCTTTGTTTTGAGACTGTTTCTCTGTGTAGCCCTGGCTATTTTAGAACCAGTTTTGTAGACCAGGTTGGCCTCAAATTCACACAAGTCACCTGCCTCTGCCCCAAGTGCTGAGATGAAAGGCATATGACACCACCAAATAAGGTCACAGCATGGAAAAGAGCTAAAAGATCTGGGGAAAGATGCTATCTTGCTAAACAAAACCAACCAAACGACCAACAATACAAGAAACTAACCAGCCAAACAGACAAAGAAAAAATTAAACAAACAAACAAAACAGAAGGAAATGCCAGGCAATAACTAACTGAAGCATTTTTTTGGAGGACAGGATTGCTACATAGACCAGGCTGTCCCAGAGCTCAGATCCTCCGGCTCAGCCTCCCACATGCTGGGATGAAAGGTGTGAAGACCACCATGCCTGGCCTCTTAGCTATACTTTTCTCAGTAACCTCCAAGTGGAAGAGGGTTAAGAGGAAGGGTCAGAAGGAAGTTTCAACCCAGGAAATGTAAGAAATAGAAGATTTGTGCTAAAAGCAAAAATAAAGACACAAAACAACTTTGCTATTTTGAGTTTGGTTCTGGACCCAGATAAGTGGCATCCTAAAGTGGTTAAAAAAACCCGGTTTTGGCCACACAATAACATCAATAATTTCAGGAAACATTTTATGGACAAAATGTCTGTCTAAATTTATCAAGAATTACTGCTGTCAGAGTAACCTTACATAAATGCAACTCATAAAAAACTTAATAAGTTCAACACCTAAGAAACCAGCACCCAGTCAACTTTAGGTAAGCTCCTTGTCTTTTTCACTAGCATTACACAGGAATGCTTCCAGATCATTAAATGCCCTCCTACACTATAATTTTATACTTCTATAGCGGTCAGTTACGTGACTATAGCATAAACTACTTAACCAGTCCACTGAGGTCGAGTTCAACCTTTAAAGCTTTGGCTTTTAAAAATCATTCGAGACACAGGCCTGACAGGACACACCTGAAACCGCACTCGCCTGAGGCTGGGGCAGGCTGGGGCAGCTGCGGGCCAGCATCTGCTGGAGGGACAGCTGTCTTGATGCTAAGAGCAATTGCCCAGTGTCTAAGTCTCACTGGAATTAGGATCATTCTCAACTTTTTGTTTGTTTTTGTTTTCCCAGAGAGGGTTTCTCTGTGTGGCCCTGGCTGTCCTAGAACTCATTCTGTATATCAGGCTGGCTTCAAAAATTACAAAAACCCACCGGCCTCTGCCTCCTGAGTGTGGGGATTAAAGGTGTGTGCCATCGTTGCCAGGGTACACAGATCTTTTTTATTTGAAGTAGAAAATTTCTCAGAAGAGGAACAAGCCAGAGAGTGCAGTGTTGTAAGTCTTCATGTAAATATCAACCAAGCATTTCCAGTATATTTTCATAACATGACTATTTTCTCCAAGTCTGACTGCTGCTATATGTCGGAGGCTTTAACGGTGTGATAAAGTAGATGAACCCACCATTTGTATAAATACGTTTCAGTACATGACCCTTGGATGCACGAAATAGAACCTTAAGTTGTGCAACAAACACCATTCCCATTTCTAGAACTTTTCCAGTATCCCAATCAGGATCTTCATGTCCACAAAACAAAGAAAGATATTCCATTTTTCCTCTAGTTTTCACTGGCTCCTGGTCTTCAGGGTTGTCTCTTTCTCTGTAGTCATATTTTGTTTTGTTTTAGAACACTTTAAAACATTTGTTTTTGTTTATGTTATGTATGGGTGTATCTATATCTGTGTCTGTGTGTGTGCTTGTGTTTTATGTGTGTATCTGTGTATCTGTGTGTGTGCTTGTGTGTTATGTATGTGTGTATCTGTATCTGTGTGTGTGCTTGTATCTATATCTGTGTGTCTGTGTGTGTGCTTGTGTTTTATGTATGTGTATATCTGTGTGTGTGCTTGTGTTTTATGTATGTGTGTATCTGTGTTTGTGCTTGTGTGTTATGTATGTGTGTATCTGTGTATCTCTCTGTGTGTGCTTGTGTGTTATGTATGTGTGTACCTGTATCTGTGTGTATGCTTGTGTGTTATGTATGTTTGTATCTGTATCTGTGTGTCTGTGTGTGTGCTTATGTGTTATGTATGTGTGTATCTGTATCTGTGTGTGTGCTTGTGTGTATCTGTATCTGTGTGTCTCTGTGTGTGATTGTGTGTTATGTATGTGTGTATCTGTATCTGTGTGTCTGTGTATGTGCTTGTGTGTTATGTATGTGTGTATCTGTGTGTGTGCCTGTGTGTGTGTGTGTGTGTGTGTGTGTGTGCCAGCAGAGGTCAGAAGTCCCTGACCCACTGGAGCTGCACTTAGAAGACACTGTGAGTCACCTGCTGTTGGATCAGAGCATCAGCATAGTTCTGGGTGAGAGCGGCCATGTCTCTTAACTGCTAAGCCATCTCTCCAGCCATTTTGGAATGTTTGAGACAAGGTTTCCTGTAGCTTAGGCCTGCTCTATAGCTGAGAATGGCTTTGAATGCTGATCCTACATCCACTGGAGTGCTGGGACTGTCAGGATGTGACATCATTTGTGGCCTCCGTGCTGTTCTTGGAAGTACATGGTGTTCACCTTGGTTCTCAGAAGGGTGAACACACAGAGTGTGGCCATTCCTGGTTATGATTTTAGTCATCTGTGCCAAAGAACTCTATACATGTGGCTCACATACCACTCCATACATGTGGCTCACATACCACTCCATACATGTGGCTCACATACATATGGCTCACATACCACTCCATACATGTGGCTTACACACCACTGGGCAAGCTGAAAGTCACACTCAGGTCCGGCAAAGTCGCCCAAGCTTGTTCTCATTTTATGTATGTTTATATGCATGGGTTCTTGCCTACACCTGTCTCTTACATAACACATGTATGCAATACACTTGTTCTCATTTTATGTATGTTTATATGCATGAGTTTTTGCCTACACATGTCTCTTACATAACACATGTATGCAATACCTTTGGAGTCCAGAGAGGGTGTTGAATGCCCTGGGTCTGGAGTTCCAGATGGTTGTGAACCACTGTGTGGGTTCTGAGACTCAAACCTAAGTCCACTAAAAGAGCAACCAGGACTGTTAACTGATAAGCCATTTCTCCTGCCCCCAGGTCTTTTCATTATGACCCTTACAGCAACATTTCATTTAAAAATGAGAACTCCATGGGAAAAATGATAAAGAATGAGGTATAAAGCAGGTCAGCTCCAGGCAAAGGATCTGATACTTAGAGTGGAGTGACCTCTGTGAGCTGGACCTGGTCTCTTTAGTGTACCCTAGAGGCTGCTAGGTTCCCCTCCACAGTGTTGTTATTGCTGCTGTAGTTTTTGCTCTATTTATACCAAGAAAACCAATTACAAATATTTTAAGTTTTCCCTGAAGGTACTGAATATCTACTAATGTACATTGGTTGCAAGAGAAGAAAATGTAGATTCTGGGCACTAAAGCAGAAAGCCATTTTCTTCAGTTTGTGAGAAGCCTGCAGGGCAGAGCCTGCTGGCAAGAAGTTAGGGAAGCTGGGAAGAAGATCTCTGTCAGGGTTTTACTAGGCTCAGAAGTCAACGTCTTGAGAAGGCAGGGCTGGCTGCTGAGGTTAGCTCACATGCCTGGACCTTGGCTCGGGCAGTACCCAGAGGAAGACTGACGTCTCCAGAGAGCTCGTAGGTCCTGCATGGGCTGCTATCCGAGAAAATGGATCCCTGGGTGGAAATGAGGCTGCTCTTGGGAAGTGGGAAGGAAGTGGGGTGCACAGCATCTACCCCTCAGAACAGAGATGGGAACGTAGAGGGAAGAGCCTCCTGAGTGTCCTGCATGCTGGTTTAGTACTTTTCAAATGTAAGTGGCAGGTGCCACTTCCTCCCATCTTTCTGCTCCTCCGTCTCTTCCTCTTCTTTCCCACTTTAGGTCTCCCCTTAAGTATACACATGAACAATCTCATCTCTTTAGGCAAATTGCAGATTGGCAGTTAATGGCTCTCTGCATGACCAAAAGCTCAGAGAACTCGGAGCTTCTCACTTTGCATTTTACTAAAGTGCTGATAGACTCTGAACTGCCTTCTGTTGCTCTAGGTTGATTTTCCAGGAGAACACTTGAAGGTCACACTGGAAACCTCTCTAGGTCATACTAAGAGTACTTTAGGTGCTGGGCAAAGCATTCTTGGCAGGTCTTCATTTTCCTTTCTGACAGGCATATGTACATAACCTTAGTTATTGTTACATAGACATATCATTAATATTTGGGCAAAAGAAATGCCAAGGTCACTTCTTAGGCAAGTTCTTCCACGTGTCCCAGGAAAGAGGGCAGCATTTGCCTGGCGGGGAGGCGTGGTATCTGTGGGCACTGGGGAATGCTTGCTGATTTATTTAGACAGACATTTTTATGACCTGTCTAGCGAGTGCTTTCTCCTACCTGCCAAGTCTTTCTAAAAGCTCCGAATGGGTGGAGAAGCAATAACTAGAGTAATGACAGGGACTCTGCCTGGGAAAGGTACCAGCGTGCCATGACCTACATCTCCTTCAGCCGGTTCTTGTATCTTCAAATCTGAATAGGCCTGAGCATCAGTTCTCTTCAGAGGCTATGAATTTAATGTGGGTGGAGTGAGAAAGCCCTGCTCCCCTCACAATGCTTCTTTCCCCCACTCGTCCCCTCTGCGTCTTTAGGAGTGATCACGTTTTAGCCGGCTGCCAAGGCGACCAGGCTGGCACAGCAAGCATCCGTGTGCTGCTTACCCACGTGTCAGCTTAGTCCTCAGCGCTCCAGAGTACAGATGGCACTCCCAGACTGGGGATTTTCTAGTGCTCTCTCATGGCTTGCCTATTCCTTTTCCTCAGTGTCTGCTGTCTTAATGTCCCCGGGTAAATGCAACAGTAGACTTCTCTCAGGGTCCCACGCCCTTTTAAGCTGTAATGTCTGAGAGTTTGGGAAAAGAGATCTCTTGCTAGAAATAATCATAGATACGTAAAGCCCACACTCCACATCCTCATGGAGAGCAACCAGCCTGATTTAAGGGCTCGCTCTTGAGCCCCACCTCAGCCCAGAGCACTCTAGTCTGCGAGTGGTTCTCTCCACGTGACGTCTACATTTCTGCCCGCTAGCCCTATTTCTTCAGGTCTCCCTGCACTATCCTGTCTGTCACACACACTGACATCTCTGCGTAGTCCAAGGTCCCCTTGGTAGCACTGTGTCCAGTGTCCCGCCAGAGCTCAGACTGTTCACTTGGCACTTGCATCCGGCGTTCTCTGCTAGACTGTGTGCTGAAGGCTATTGGTCCATGCAGGTGGGAGCCCTGCCGCTTTACCTTGGCATTGAGAACTCACCGGTAACTTCTGGCAGCAAGAGCAGCAGCACTGCACGTCACTCTGCGCTTGGTGTGGCCACTGCAATCCTGGCGGCTGCAGAGATTTGGGATGACCTGAAGTACACTGAGGCCAGCTTGGGAAATCTAATAAATATTCTGTGAGAAAATACAGATGCCATGGATAAACCAAACATAGTTGGACAGTTATTTAGTGGTAAATTGTCTTTTAAGAAAAGGCGCAGATGGATTGTTGGCAGTAGTTATGTGTAGGGAGAAGAGAGGGATGAGGGGGCTCTTTTAAACTCTGTCACTATGTGCTTCCTTATGGTCATAAGATATACATAAGCAAGAGTGTACCACCTCAGTGATTTTTAGGCATGTAGCTCAGTGTACTTAAGCACTTTGGTCCTTGTGCTAGCCTCATGGCTGTGCTTTTATTGAATACTGTTAATGATCCACTGACCTGTTGCACATCTACTTTACAAGTTGGTGAGTTAACCTGTCCTTGGCTGGGCTGCTTGACATTACCATTTTCCGTGGTAACCGAGAGAACGGCTAGCCTGCACTGTGAAAGGGGATGCTGTTCCCCTAAACTGGTTTGATTAGAAATTGAATGAGTCGTAGTGGGTTCGAGCTCAGGAAGGGTGTGGCTCATGGGTGTCTAGAAACATTGAAGGCATTTTGGTTCTCTGAAGGAAGCTTCTAGAAGCTTCAGTCCATGCTTCTGGTTGATGGGGATGGGAGAGCTGTGGAAGAGAAAGCTGGACCAGCAACGCTGTCTCAGAGCATGACTTTTTCATGATGTGCTCACAGAGTTTCTTTGTGATCTTTTTCTTGTTATTTTCTGTTCTGTGGACACAGCCTCAGGGAGCCTGAGAGACTGACTCCCAGTGAGCGCGCCTTCCTTCCCATTCCATCACTTATATTTGGCACAGCTGTCACTTAATTAAGTACTGCACTCACAAAGTTGTCAGTCTGTGTTAGACACTGCTTATTGTCCCTTTTCTTTCTGTAGCTCCTTAACTGATAAAATATCACATTTCCTTTGCAGCAAAAGATGTGTCTATATGACTAAGTCTGGCCAAAAAGTTGAAAGGAAAAAACCTTTTTAAAAAGATTTATTCATTCAATGTATCTGGGTGCTCTATCTGCACATACATCTGCATGCGGAGGAGGGTATCAGAGCCCACCACAGGGGTTGTGAGCCATTGAGTGATTTGCTGGAAGTTGAACTCAGGACCTCTGAACACCAGGCAGTGTTCTTTTCCTTTTTAAAGATTTATTTACTTATTATATATAGCTGTCTTCAGACACACCAAAAGAGGGCATCAGATCTCACTGCAGATGGTTGTGAGCCGCCATGTGGTTGCTGGATTTGAATTCAGGATCTCTGGAAGAGTAGTCCGTGCTCTTAACCACTGAGCCTTCTCTCCAGGTCAAGAAAAAAACCTTTTAAAATGATATGTATAGAAAGGCTGAGACAGGCTGGCTTCCTTTCATTTGTTCACCTTTTTCTCCCAGAAGGCTCTTTGGGAGTTGAGCTCTATTGTAAGGTTACATACTTCGCAAAGCATTGTGGTATTGATAGGACTTGTCTTCTGGACTTGGGAGGGAAGGGTGGAGGGGGCCCTTCATGAATGTCTTAAAGAGAAACTCGAAAACCATTCTTCATTTGGACTTTCTGGGTTTATCAGGCCCTAAGTCAGACTCACAGCCTGAAACATAGAAAGCAGGAGGTAGAATTGCATCTCACTTTACAGTGGGAGTTGTGTGGCTCACCTGGGAGACACTGTGTGCCGAGACTGCCACAGGGGTAGGGCTTCCTCCCCGTTGACCTATTTCTCCTCGGCTGAAACTGCAGCAGGCTGTAATTGAGGTTGAGTCTGTAACTAAGCAGGCAGCGAGCAAAGCCAACCCTGCTTTAGGTAGTGCCATTGCTGATGTGCTGACTCCCAGACTCCTCTGGTTCACAGGTCATATTCTGAACTTGGCCCCATCCATGCCAGGTACCGCCGCTCTGACACATTGGGTTCTTGCCAGGACTTGGGTTCATTTTGGAGCTTCCCTCATTTCCAGTGTTCAGGTAGTTTTGAAGTCCCAGGAGCTTCCTGTAAGACACAACTCTGTCCCCAGTGTCACCTTGCAGTTAAGCTAGGCCACTTCTTTCCTAATAGCTTTCCTACAGAACTGTCATCCTCCATACTGCTGCTAGAGAGGTCTCAAGCCAGCTCATCTCACTACCATGCTTAAAGACTTGCACCAGTGCTGAGAGTGTGTGTGTGTGAGTGGGTGTCACCTACAATGCTAAGTGTGGCCTAGGAGGTTCTTCACACCTGGGCTCTGTCCTTGCTTCTCCACGACCACGAAGTACTTCCTGTCTCTGTGGGTTTTCCTGACCTGGATATGTTGTGTGAGTGGATGCCTCCGTGACTGCTGTCTCTGCATCATGAGTCCAAGGTTCATTGTTCTGTAGCACACACCGTCCTGACTCTTATTTCATGGTGGGCTAATTTTGCAGTACACACACACACACACACACACACACACACACAGACACACACACACACACACACTGCTTTGTTTTTCAACAACTGGTGGCTATTTGGGTTGACTCCATTTTGGGTTTTGTGTGAATGTGTGTTTTCGTTACCTACTCACCTTTTGTTGGAAGTGCTCATCACATATCGATTCTCTATGCTGAACTCTCTGAGGAAGTCTGTGACAACTTTATTTTGGAGGGTATGCTCAGTTTCTTTTTAAAAATTGTGTGTTTGTGTGCATGTGCATATATGCACGGGTGTGGATGAAGTTCAGAGCACAACTTTTGGGAGTGGTTTCTCTTTCTACCACTTGGTCAGCTTGGAAACAGACATTCACTGAGCAATCTAGCTGGTTGACTTAGTTACAGTCCTATTGCTGTGACACATTGACCAAAGTGACTTATAAAAGAACATTTACTTGGGGGCTTGTTTACAGTTTCAGAGGGTTATACCATGTCCATCATGACTTTTAGCATGGTGGCAGGCAGGCAGCAGGCAGCAGGCAGCGGACAGGCAGGCAGCAGGCAGCAGGCAGCAGGCAGGCAGGAGGGCAGCAGGCAGGCAGGAGGGCAGCAGGCAGGCAGCAGGCAGCAGGCAGGCAGCAGGCAGGCAGCAGGCAGCAGGCAGCAGGCAGCAGGCAGCAGGCAGGCAGCAGGCAGGCAGCAGGCAGCAGGCAGGCAGCAGGCAGCAAGCAGCAGGCAGGCAGCAGGCAGCAGGCAGCAGGCAGCGGACAGGCAGGCAGCAGGCAGCAGGCAGGCAGCAGGCAGGCAGCAGGAAGGAAGGAAGGAAGGAAGGAAGGAAGGAAGGAAGGAAGGAAGGAAGGAAGGCAGTAGGCAGCAGTCATGGTGCTAGAGCAGAAGATGAGAGTTTACACCTTAATTCAGAACGAGACAGTGAAAGAAAATTTGGAACTAGCTTGGTTTTTGAAACCTAAAAATTCACCTCCAGACAAACCTTTTCCAGTAAGGCCATGCCTTCTAATCCTTCCCCAAACAGTTCCATACTAGGGACCTAGAATTCAGAGGAGCCCAACCTACCCCCACCCCCGTGGGAGTTATTCTTATTCAAGCCAACAGCCCCACCCCCTCTTTGTTTGTGAGGCAGGACCTTGCTATGTAGCCCTGTCCCGCCTCATACCAGGTAGTCTAGGTTGGCCTTAAACTCTCAATCCTCTTGCCTCAGCTTATGGGATCTGGCATTATGCAGCCTCAGACAATATGCCTGGCTGGGTTTCGGTTTTATTTTTTTCCTGCAGAGGCTGGAGTGTGTTAGGCTTTTGCAGAGCCTTAATTCAATCCCCAGTTTTCCTTCGTCTTTGCCTCCTTCTTTCTCTGTATACTCCTTGCTGATTTTAGTAGGACATGAACCTTTCAAACTGCCTAGAAGTTGTTGGTAAAGTAATTTGAACCCAGAGGATGGTCATTGAAGCCTTACCCTGGCACTCAAACGGTGCTGTTTTTAACAGAGTTTATAGAGTCGGCTTATTTAGCTGCTTCGAGAGGATTAAGACTCCTACAGCTCACGGGCCAAACAAACTCTTAATTACTGCACTCGGTCTGAACGTTTTAAAGAATCACTTTGAAGTTTCTTGGTGCTATTACCATCATTAAACCTTTACATATAAACATGTGCTGTAAGTTTGTGAAAAATGTGTGCCATGTGTGTACCTGGCACACGTTAATTAGCTGGCTGATAAAGTGTCTCCAGTGTAAGATTTGCTGTATATATTTGGGGGAGGTATCAAGTTCTGCTTTAGAATGCACGGAATAGGAAAGGAGTTTTGTGGGCGCACTGACACGAATTCACACATGTCCACGCAGCCTCCCATGGTAAAAACCACAAAAAGTCTGGCATTTACTTTGGGCGGGCTATTTTTAGAAGCTCGCCTCTCCCACCCGTGCAAATGTAATCTGCAGAACAGAACAGAAAAAGGGTCAACGCGGTTTGGCCACACACTCCCTGTCCTCAGCCATGCAGCACGGACACGAAGAACAATGTTCTAGAAACTGCAGAGTCCACGCCGAGTTGGAGATGTTCAGCGCTCACGCGAGGGCGGCGGAGTGGACGAGGAGAGTGAGCGCCCGGCGTGCGAGCCCTTGTAGAGCGAGGCACCCTTCCTTGGGTACACAGATAAACCAGTCAATCATTTCCGCCCGCCCCGACATAAGTCATCGGACCTCGGGGACCGAGGCCTGCTTTTACAAAGCCTCCTTCCCGTTCGGTCCCGCGTCCACTTCGGGGATCCGCCGGAGTCACCTGGACCTAGCGAGTCGAGATCGGGGAGGCGCAGGCGTGGGGTGAAAGGCGCAGACTTGGTCCTCCACCGCCACCGCCTCGGAAGGAAGAGGAGGGGCGACTGCGCGTGGGGAAGAGAAGGAAGAGGCGTCCGGGGAAGGGCAGGGAGGAGGAGAGCCCAAGGCGCCCGGGAGGGAGAGCTGGGGCGTGGGGCGGGGGCGGGGCGGGCGCGCCCGAGGCGGGGCGGGGCGGGGCGGCGGCCTGTGCAGCTGCCGGGGGCTGCCGGGATTGGGGAGCCGCGCCGCGTCCTCGCCTGGGTCTCTGGGCTCGGCGGGACGTGAGTGCGCTGCGCTCGCCGCGCGCTCTGCCCTGTTAGCCGCCGCCGCCGCCCTCCGCAGCCGCCCTCCGCCGCCGCTCCCCGCACCTGGCCGCCGCCTCGGAGCCCAGCTCGGCCTGCGCCCGCGCGCACCGCCGCAGTCATGGGGCTGCAGCCCCTGGAGTTCAGCGACTGCTACCTCGACAGCCCGTGGTTCCGGGAGAGGATCCGCGCGCACGAAGCGGAGCTCGAGAGGACCAACAAGTTCATCAAAGAGCTCATCAAAGACGGCAAGAACCTTATCTCTGCCACCAAAAGTAAGCGGGGTCCCGCTCGCCTTCGGGCTGCGGCGCGGCGAGGAAGGCGGGAGGAGCGTCTTCCCCGGCCGAGTGGGATGGCTCTGTGCCCCAGAGACGGGGCTGGAGGAATAGGCGACTCCTTAGGGGATAAGCTCCAGGACATTCCTCCGCTGGCGCTTCGGCGCGTTCCCTTCCCCGCCCGACCCAGGCCCTCGGTGGCACGGGAGCGCGGAGCCGTGCGTAGGAGCTGCCCCGGGGCTCCCGCCTGGCCCAGCGGAGCAGCGAATGGAGGCTCGGCTCCGGAGTCAGCCTTTCCTGAGGCCTCACGCTGCACCCAGTCTCCCGCAAAACAGACACCAGGCAGTTCGACAGTTTTGTCTCGTAACAGTTCCGAGGAACTTTTTGGAAATGCTGCCTGTAGTTGAGTTAGTCAAAAATCCTTATGTATCCCCTTTCTGTCTTGCGCGACAGCCCCGACCTACGTCCCTCGTGAGGTAGACCAGTCTACCTGGCTTTGTGCTGCCTTCTGCACATTCCTCTGTCTTGTGGTGAGGCGGGTTCAAAGATTGGGGCTTGGAAGGGTCAGTGGGCAGACTGCCCTCTGGTTCTGGCCTGCGAGCAGTGCCTGTGAGTAGGACATTCTACTGTTCATGCTTGATGCTGGCCACCTCGGTCCCTTGGCATTCAAGCAAGCAAGCAAACAATTCCTCAAGCCACCTACGAAGACAACAGAATGGGAAGTGTATGGGAGCTGTACTGAGTCCAGGAGTAGAGGCTGGTTGAAATGTGTGCAGAAACGGTTGTAAGGTTCTTTAAGTGGGCGTTGTCCAGAGCCAGGTGCTGGCATCCCGGCCACCCTGGAACCCGAGCTCCTTCCTTGAGTTACTGTGAACATGCCTTTCTCCCCTTGAAAGACCGGACGTGCAGGAGCCAAGCCTAGGTACCCTACCCAGCCTTTTGGGTTGGTGTTGGTTCAGTTCCCTGGAGTTTATTCCCCACGTACATTCTCACCCCACCGCTTCGCACCCGGGAAGATTAAAACGTACCTACTGGGCGTGCCTTCTCCTTCACCCAGTCAGGTGCCTGGCCCAGTTAACATTCACTTAATGAATGAGTTGAAATATTTTTCAATGGGAAGAGTTTAGTGGAGCCATCCCTGTAATTTGGGAAGCAAGTCACCCAACTTCTCTGGACCTTCTCCAAGGTTCTTTTGGTTCTGTGACGTCTTCGGTGTTTCAAAGTTGGGTATGGGAATCACTTTGTGATGAGTGGGTCATTTCGTTGGTGGCTGTCCCGGCTTTTGGCTTCTAGGTGGGAAACAGAAGGAAGGTCTGTAAGCTTGGGGATGATGATACAGTGAGAGGTGTGGGGACATCCATAGCCAGTGTTAAGAAGCTTCAGTAGATGAGGACATAGGTGTAGCTTCTCTTTCAAAAAATAAAAAGTGTGTGTGTGCTCTTGTGTCGTGCATGTAAGAGGTCAGGACAACTCTGGAAGCTGGGCCCCTGTCCCATGTTTATGGGGGCTCTGGGGCTCACGTGTCAGGCATTTCTAGTCCTTTGTGTTGGCTAGTAGCTTCCTTCGGAGCTAGGAATGGGGGGCAGAGGGTAAAATCAGGTTGGCCATGGTAGGAAATGATTTCTGTGACTGCATGTTACCTGTTTCCCTGGCAGGAAGCATCCCTCATGCTCCTGAGGCAGCCTGTGTGTGTGTGTGTGTGTGTGTGTGTGTGTGTGTGTGTGTGTGTGTGGTGTTAGCTTTCCTCAGAAGGTAGACCTGGAATTTGTGACTCGGTGTGAGACACAGAATGGATGATGTCATTTTAGGGAGCAGACAGTGCTATCTTTTCTGTCCTTATCCTTAACTTCACATTTTTTCCCTCAAGAGTGAAAGGTTTAGTGGACGCCCTTTTGGCAAGCCGGAAGGACCCTGGCCTTGTCTTCTGGTTCTTCGGAGAGATTGAAAAGCTGGGCTGAAAGCCGGAGGCTGGCTTGCTGGGTGGGTCATGCAGTTCTTGCTGTGCTTCCCTGTGGACTTTCTCGCCAGCAGCAGTCAAGCTCCCTCGCATTTGGAAGCCTGCCCATGAGGTCACATAACCAGTTGTCTTTCTGGAACCCAAAGTTCCAGAGTCTAGAAAGGACGTTGCGTTAGGGGAAGGGTCTGCAGAAAGGACAATTGTCAAGCTGGTCAAGATCACCAGATTGCCTCTATTTCTTGGCGTTTCATAATTTGGTTTGCAGAATAAGGCCTTTTGTGCTTTTCTTTGGGTTGTGTATTTAAATGATTTCTGTTCCTCACTGGCCAGCAAGAAACCTTGACTTGTCATTCGAATGTCTTGAAATTCTTCCATCAACATTTAAGGAAGCTTCAGGCCTGTGGGGCCTGAAGGTCCCACACTTTGATGCTGCGTTGGTACCACAGAGAACTCCTGTCTCTGCAGATGGTTTCTGCAATGCGCTCACTTAATCTGAGCAACAGTTTTGAGTTATCTGTATTCTGCCAAGTTATGGAAATAAAGGATATGAGTCAGTATAGGTCAGGTCAAGCCTGGGCTGTGAGATGCACTCCTGCAGGGTTGGTAGGCTGCAGGCCTGTGCAGGAGGATTGCTGGTGTGGCTCACTGTAGGTTACAAAGTGAGACCCTATCTTAAAATCTTAGACTGTTGGAAGGGCCGGAGAGAGCTGGGTCAGCACGTGAGAGCACATACTGCTTCCAGAGAGCCACAGTTGGATTTCTAGCCCTGGAGATGACACCTCTGGCCTCGGTGGCACCGGGGTTTGTGTGCACACCCCCCCACAGACACATACAGATGTCATAAATGTAAAAAGAGAAGTCCAAGAGAGTAAAAAGATGATGTGACAGTGAGTATAACTTCCTTTACAGGAATGAGTTTGCTAGAGTTTGCTAGCGTAGAGCAGAGAGATTCCTGGGGGTTCCAGAACTCAGGGGTGCCTTATAATAAGGGAGAGAGCCCTGATGGATGGAAAACAGGTGAGAAGGAACCAGAAGTTGCAGCGTGGGGGAAGAGTGAGGTGGGAAGGGAGAACAGGAAGGTCGGTTTCAGATGGTAGATTAAGGGGAGGAGTGGGAATGCCCCCTTGGAGAAGCCGCTGAGGTGTTTCATGGGAGTCTGGGAGAGAGATGGTTAGGGTGGCGAAGGTGTATGGAATGGAGTGTAGGGTGTGATTGGACACAGCGTGGGGGATGGCTGCTCGGGGTGGGGGGGGCTCCAGAGAGGAGAGTCAGCGACCTGTGTGGGAGACTAGAGATCATCCACTCACTTCAATGGAGTCTTTGTTCAGATGGCATTTAGTTCTTGTGTTTGTCGCCCCTCCGCTGTGTGTAGACTGATCAGGGTCCTCTTCAGTGCAGCGTCCACGACTGGGCTTTCTGGGAGGAAAAGTGTAAGGCGCCTTATGAATACGAAGTTTTCATATTCGTAAATGTTACATCCCGGTGCAGTGAGCCTGGAATGTCTAACCTGTAGGGGAACTATCAGCAAGCAGTGCTGAGCTTTGTTGCTGGCTCCTCTCCTCCGTATATGAGGTGCTCTGCAGTAAACTTGGCTTTTCTGGTTTTGTGTGAACTGCCTGCTCCCATCCAGTACAAGGACAGGACCGAAGGGTCCTTGCTCTTTCTGAGCCAGGTCCAGGACGGGTCTGCTCAGATCGGATCTTGATCTGTTCAGGCCTTTGTGATTTAGTGGCCTATGCTTTGTTTCAGTTAGTCAAACACGAAAAGCCACCCCTGTTTTGTGTACTGGCTCAGAGGTGCTCTTTGGGGAAATTTCTTAAGTTGCCCTTACACATTATTCCGAGATTTGGAAGAATGAGAAGAATTTCAGCTCTCTGTAAACTTGAGTGGTCGTGTTCCCTTTTTATAAGAGTGGGTCAGTGCAGGTTGACTGCCGTGGTGTGCAAGGCTCTGAAACACCCATGAAGTGCTCGTGGCAGGTGCTCCTGTGACCCAGGAGACACTTTCCCTTCCACTGACCTGGTTTTGTTCAGGTGACTCAGGGAGAGGTACTTAGAGACAATTCTGATTGCTGTAACTTGCTTCTACCTCAGTCCTACTTGCTGGAAAGAGCCAGGCAAGAGGGACAGGGTTGTTGGAAACCGCGAACAAACTAAGGAGCACAAGTCACCTAAACTGAGCCCTATTTATCTCAGTCCATTTTCTGAGTCTGGAAAATTGTTTTAACACTGAGAACTCCAAGGGGGCGGGGAAGCAGCTTACTTGGTGGAGTGCTTGCTTAGCAGGCGTGAGGTAATCCTTGACAGCCAGGAACTAGGTTTGGTGGCGTGCATAGGCTGTAACCCCAGCGCTCCAAGGTGGATCCAAAGTTCTTGGCCATCCTCTGCTACACAGCAGGTTTTGGGCCAATCTGAGATAAGAGAAGAATGAAGAGTCTGATGTCAGTGAAGCCGGCCGGAGACTTTGGGGAAAGGTCGCCTTTTGCCGAGGGGACCACAAAAAAGATCTTCACCTTGGGTATCTGACACTGCTTCCCTGACCCTTCTGACCAGGAATGAACCAGTCCGAGAGGAATGAACTAATCACGTCTGTGTTTGTGGCGCCCTGAATTGTTTTAGGCCACATCTGAATATTTGTTAAGTCCCATTAGGGCAGCTCGGGTGGTGCTCTCTTCCTTTTGCTGGAGTTGGTGTTGTAGATTTGTGCCAGTGCAGCTCCTAAGTGAAGATTAGAGCAGCGCAGAAAATACAATGTTTGGAAAGCTCATAAAATTACAAGTTTAACCTTTCCTGAATAGAAAAAAAATATGTGCATGGTTTTTGTCCTTAAAAATTCATCATGGATGCCCCCTGCAGTGGGGGTCTCACCTGGAATGAGCTGTAAGCCTGTACTTGGACTTTGTTCTAGCAGCCTGGTCTGCTGTAGGGATGTAGGCTGGCTGGGAAAATAATTAGGATCAGGTTTGAGCTGGAAAAGGGCAGACTGTGTGGAAATGCTTTTCTCACCGCTGGTGGTCCTTGGTTCTGAATTAGGATCCACTAGCAGCAGGGCATTGCTCATTGAGAAAGGTCACTGTCCTTGAGTCTTTGTGAACTGTTAGTGGCTTGTCTCATCTCCTGGGGCTCCTTTACCTTGCTGGCCTCTCACTTAGGACCTTTTCCTCTCAGTCTAGTGATTGCAGGGATCACAGGGTGTGCTCCACCACAGCTGCTTCTTTACAGTCTTCTTTCTAAGTTCTTTAGGCTTCCGGAAGCTGATTATGATGAGGGGGGCTTTATGTTCCTGATTACTCTTTAAAGCAGCTGACCGCCAGGTGTGGCAGCGCTGTGCTTTTAGCCCAGGCACGCAGGAGGCAGGACTAGGTGACTCTGAGTCTAAAGCCAGCTTGGTCTTCATAGAGTTTCAGGCCAGTCCAGGTCGGATGAAAGAATGTAAGAGTGAGTGTTGTCCCCTATCTGCCCATCCACATGACGCTGTCTAAGCAACAGCGGGACCTGGGCCGAGCTCCGTAGCTTTTCTGCGTCTGGGCTGAGTTGACATAGGCAGAGCATTTAGATTAAAATCAAAGGTAAGAATTATGTCACCTATAAAGCCCTTTTCTTGGGATAAAGAGGCTGTGGTGGCTTATAGACCAGTCCTCTAACCTTTTGGTACTCACTCCTGCTAAACAATGCATTTCCCTAAATTGTCGTCACACAGAGTGGGGGCATGAATTCTGATGATGCTGGTGAGTTTTAGAAATGTAAGTGCTCGGGTACCTCTGGGAAATCTGACTCCCAGGATGTGAAAGCCATGTCCACGATGTCCCGAAGAACTCCAGTGGATCATGCACAGCTGAGATGCAGGCAGCCTGATGTTAAATCGTTGTGTCTCACGCTGGGAAACCACAGCTTCTTAAAGGCAGTACTGAAGGTGAGAGAAGACTAGAGACCCCTGGGAGCGGAGCTGTCCTGAGGGCTTTTGGGCACTGCATGAGGTGTGCTGCACTTGCTGGAAATCTAGTCCTGAATGAGTAGTGAGCAAATGTGATATTTTATAGAAGTGTAAACTTACATCTGACCACACTTGAGCTAACTGTCTTTTGTCATGTCTGAAGTCGCTTGTTAGAAACTTAAACTTGACTTTGTCTCCTGACATTCAGTGTCCTCTAACTTTGCCTTTGATTTTCTAAAAGTATCTTTTTTTTTTTAAAGGGAACTTGCCAAGTTGGCTTTATTTTCAATTTTGGGGAGGAGTGTTGAACTTCCCAGATTTTTTTCTGAGTAGAAGTGTTTTGAATGTCTTACTGGATTCCTTTAAAACTGAAACCTCAGAGACAAGATTTATTTAAACATGCATTTAAAAATTATTCCTTCAGCCTGAGGTGGGTCCGTGTTTAAGAGTACATGCTACTTCTGTGGAGGACACAGGTTTGATTCCCAGCACCTACGTGGTGGCTTATAATCACCTGAAACTCCAGTTCCAAGGGATCCAGTTCCTTTCTGGTGTGCACACCAGGCATTTACATAGCACATATATGAAGACAAAACAGTCATCCATATAAAAAAACTAAAAAATTAAACATTTCTTATTTAAAATATGGTATGCTATAAAAGATGATAATAAGTAACTGGTGTTAAATGTTGACTGTCTGCTTTACTTGATGTAAACTCATATTATGGATTAAGAATTATTCCATGGTGTTCTGTTACCGTACTTTATTGGTTAGGAAACAGTAGAGAGGTTGGTGGGGCTGGAGTGCAACCCTGGGTTTCTCTGATTCCTGACCCCAGCCCATAACAGTGTCAAGCCATTCAAGAATAAGGTGTGTGTGGCTGTGGTCTTCTGTAGGGAGTGTCACAATGGGAAGTCCTTGCAATATGGAATTATACAGTTGATCATCTATAGAATGTCCTGATTAGTTCAGGGCAGTGGCAGTGATTTAAATTTTGATGTGACCATTGTTATAAATCTAACATTTTTAAGTATAGATATCCAGAAATTATATATATACTGGTTTAATTGCAAGGCATAAACCTCCATTCAAGATTCTTTTCCCTCCTTCCTTCTGTCTTTATCTGCACATTTCTCCTTTTGTTCTCTGCTTTCTTCCTCTTCCTCCTTTTCTCCTCTTCCTCTTCCTTCTCCCCTACTTCTTCCTCCTTTCTTCTTCCTCCTGAGGCAGGAGTCACACCCTTATCAACTACCTCTGACCCAGCTAAGTTGGCTTCCCTGGTCCAACTAGAATTTCTTCTCTGTGTTTCCTGAGGAAGATGCTAATCCTGTGCCGTGTAATATTCCATCACCGAGTGTGACTTCTCCACACTCAGTGATTTGCTCGCCCACAGGCACCCTTAGCCCTGGGTGCTGAAGCAGTGCTGTCTTGGAGCACGTGGTAGTGAGGAGGTGTGGCTGGAGGAACTAGATTAGCTGGAACCTTGTCACCCTGGCTCTGCATGCAGGATGTGTAATGGTTTGTAGACAATTGAGTACTTTTCACTCTGACTGCACACTTGGCATCATCACATAGACGGATGATGTTGGGAAAGTTAAGCCCTCAGCACCTAAGGTTTTTTTTTTTTTATCAGCCAAAACTCTCATTGGTTGATTATTTATTTTAAGGCAGTCTTACTCTGTGTACCCCTGGCTGGCTTGGAACTCAATGTATAGACCAGGCTGGCCTCAACCTCTTAGGCAATCCACCTGCCTTCGCCTCCTTCGGTGTTATTTTGTTACTTTTATTATATCTTAAGGAGGTAATCTCACTGTATTTCAGCCCACATTGACGGCAGGTCTTGGGTTCAATTCATTCTCCCTGCCTTAGCCTCCTAACTACCTTGGCTACAGGTGGGGCATTTGGACCTGTGGGGTGGTAGTGTTTAGTATTCAAATCAAATACTAAAAAAACTCAGAGAACTGCTTATAGTCATTATTAAAAGAACTTGGGTGGCAGAGGTAGGCAGATTACTTCAATTAAGAGACCAGTCTGGTTTACACAGTGAGTTCTAAACCAGCCAGAGCTGCACAGTGAAAACCTGTCTCAATAAAAACCTCTGTCCTAAATTCCTTCGGTTGTCTTATTTGGTTGCCTAAATTGCCTTAGCAATAAAAATAAATAGTCTTTGGATCTGTATGGGATTGTTTTCCTTTCAAGCTATCAATATCTTGAAGTCCAGAGCTGTATTCAGGCCTCTTGACTAAATAGGAAAACCTATCTGGAGTAATGTGTGGAAATCCACAACTCCTCTTTGTAGGTAAAGGTCACATACTGAACCCCCGAGTGTAGCTCTAGGCCTTCTGGTTTCCCCTTATCAGATTATATGGTCACGTCTAGCAAC
This sequence comes from Micromys minutus, assembly GCF_963924665.1. Taxonomy (NCBI): domain Eukaryota; kingdom Metazoa; phylum Chordata; class Mammalia; order Rodentia; family Muridae; genus Micromys; species Micromys minutus. The sequence continues at coordinate 3,004,295 of NC_137959.1, read as the reverse complement.
CCCTTAAAAATCTCATTTTATCACAGGAGAGGGGAAAAAAAAGCAGTTTGAAAGATTTGAGAATCAAGCCAACTGTGCCGGGAATGTTGGGAATTTGAGAATCTGACATGTTCTTTTGTCATGTGACAGATGGGTTTGTGCTGTGTTGTGTGGAATTTGGGTCAAAGGCGCAGAGAAGCTAAGTCACAGCTGCAGTGATAAAGTCAGCTTCACTGTGTGGCCTGAGGCCGCTGCCTGTGTCTCCTCTGTCACGAATGGATGGTGACTAAGCTGAATGACTGATCCTTGCAATATTTTAGTGTTTTTTGGGTTTTTTTTTTTTTTTAACTTTCAGGAAAAAGTAGCAAAAGGTCAAGCTAATGTAAAAAAAGCTTAAAAGCCTGTGTATACTCCTTACAGATTTGTGTCTGTATGGGAGGGGTGTCACCTGGCTTTACAGAGGCCCTGCTAATGCTAGAGGAGACTGGACACACAAGTTGGAGTTCCAATAATGGTTTCATAAATTAACTAAAAGGCAGCTTCCTTTCTGCTGCAGTATAGAATGCTCTGCCGTAGGTAACAGGCCTAACTGGTTTCAGGGCACGAGGGAAGGCAGCAGAGAGGTTCCCACTGAGCTTTCTAACCGGAATCTGGATCCCGGAACATTTCGAGTGCTGCCAAGATGCAGGTGGACAATTCTATACCATGAAATATTGTTTCTTGTACAAAAATTGTTAAGAATACCGTGTCTGACTATCTTCTACACCCATACAGACCTAAAATGAGTTTGGTGTTATCAGCTGGGTTCTAACCCAGTCTCAGCATCCCAAAACACTTCTGGTCCCAAGCATTTGAACAAGGGCTACTCATCCTATAGCAGCAAATAGCAAAGGAGGGTCAGAGGTTTCTGCTGAGTGGAGAAGGATTCTCCAGGAGAAGGCGGAGTAGCGGAGGCTGGCAGCATCCAGCCTGTGTGCTTGGGAGCAGCTGTGCTGCAGACAGTCGGGTCGTCTGGGAGGGCATGTGGATTGATGAATACAGTTCCTTCTAAGGGAAGAGGCAGCTTAGGAGCACGGCACTGGCTCTATGACCGTTTGCTTCTGTGAGACCAAGGACTCAGCTTGGCTGGAAGTCTGCCCCATGGAGCAGGAGGACAGTCCTAGTTTAGAGGCTGCTGACTGTGCATGGGGGTTCCTGGCTGTGGGGGTGACTGGAGGAGAGGAACAGGCTTGGCAGGAAGGACGACGTGCTGTAGTTTTTGTGTTGAGTCTGGGGGTGGGCTCAGTTGGCTTGTTTTGTGGTTGTGTGTTTTGGGAAGAAAGGACAGAGCTAATGGTTCTAGAGATGCAGCAGGAGAAGGCCTGGTCGCCGGGCCATCACGGTGAGGTGGCAGCAGGCACAGGAGGCACAGAGGAGCAGGAGGTTGGCTGGTCACCGTCCCCTCCACACGTAGAAACTGGGAGTGAGCCGAGCTGTGCCGTCTCAGGGCTCATCCCAGAGACCACTTCCTTCAGCACGGTTCTTTTAAAACACCAGCGCCTTCTGAAATGGGCTCAGTAGTATGGGACCAAGAATTCAAACTCTATGGGGGACATTTTGCATTCAAACTACAGTGTTGAGGGAGGGTGAGAAAGTGGTCACAATTTCTCAATGGAGGAAATGAGTGAATGGATAGGAATGAATGAATGAATGAATGGACAGATGAATTTGCAGATCGTCACTGAGGCCAGGGAAGAGCAGTATCCTGATATATCACTCTTTGCTCCACTCCTTTAAAGCGGAGTCTCTCGTTGAACCTGAGCTAGGCTGACAGCCAGCAAGCATTAATAATCTTTGTCTCTTTTTCCTGTAGTACGTGGGACCACACCTGGCTTTTTACAAGGGTCCCGGGGGATTCAAACTCAGGTCTTCATGCTTGCATAGCAAGCGCTCTACCCACTGAGCCATCTAATAAGTTATCTCTCCATCCCCCAAAGGCAACTCTTTTAATGAGGAAAGGTTTATTTTGGCTGATGGTTTTAGCCCATGGTCACTCGGCCTGTCGCTTTGGACTGGTGATGACAGAACATCGTGGTAGGAGCGTGAGGTGGAGAGCCGAATTTTCTCTGAAATTATATGATAGTCTTTGAGGATGCCTTCCTGAGGTTTTGCTGAGTGTGCTGCATGGTATCCGAGTCAGGATGGGAGGGAGAGAATGGAGAAGGCCAAGTAGCTATTATGTAACCTCTGGGCTCCTTTAATTTGACAGGGTCTAAAAGCCTCATGTGACTGTATAAATTAGCCTGTTCATGATGGTCACACGTGAAGAAACCGTAACCACATTTAACATGGTTTTGTTTGCTATAACACGATCGAGTGTTTTTTGGGAGTGTCTGCCTGAGTGGCAGGTCTGATTTATCTTGACCATTGTAAATAAAAATAAATAAATTAATTAAAATAGATTTTAAGAAGTGCTGTTGTGTCTAGAAAACAGAGGTGATTTTGTAAAAAGTTTTGTGGCTTTGACATTAAAGTTTAGAACCTTAAGGCTGGGTGTCATTTTAAGTAGGAACATCTGAATTCAGTGCAAATGTGAGGAGGGATAGCGCGGTGGCACTGCCACAGAAGCCAGTGTAGGGGTGGGAGAGCATGTGGCCTCTGGAAGGCGCAGGAGAGCCCACAGTGAAGGGCAGTGGTTGACTCTGCCAGCTTGTGGCTGAAGTTTAATAAATACAAACTCTACAAGCTTATATGAGGGAGAAACTTAGAGTAACATGTAATCTATAGGTGCTAAAGAAGATCTTCGGTTGGATCATAATCCAACCACAATCCACAGCACTTCATAAAGATAGGGGTGGGCTGGCACATGTCTGCGTTCCAGAGGCTGGGGTAGGAGTGGGGGAGGGGGATCAGGAGTTTAAGATCGCCCTTGTCTGTGAAGTACATTTGAGACCCGCCTGGTCTGCTTCAGATCTGTCTCTTAATCTGTCAGTAAAGAAATGAATTTGTTGATGTTGCTATTCAGCTTGGTGGATACACTGTGTGTGAAGGAAGACTGTGGGTTAGTGGAGTAGCACTTTAAGTGGAGATATTTATAGATATTTTTAACTTTAGCTAACAATGACTAATAACTGCTCAGAGATAGGGAATTTCAGCTCATTAGTTTGTTATAGGTTTGTAGCAGTTATGAGGCATTGTGTGGTGTCCTGCAACAGTTACTAGTGATAGTGAGGGTTGTATTTGCTGTGTGTGGTGTCCTGCAACAGTTACTAGTGATAGTGAGGGTTGTATTTGGTGTGTGTGGTGTCCTGCAACAGTTACTAGTGATAGTGAGGGTTGTATTTGGTGTGTGTGGTGTCCTGCAACAGTTACTAGTGATAGTGAGGGTTGTATTTGGTGTGTGTGGTGTCCTGCAACAGTTACTAGAGATAGTGAGGGTTGTATTTGGTGTGTGTGGTGTCCTGCAACAGTTACTAGAGATAGTGAGGGTTGTATTTGGTGTGTGTGGTGTCCTGCAACAGTTACTAGAGATAGTGAGGGTTGTATTTGGTGTGTGTGGTGTCCTGCAACAGTTACTAGAGATAGTGAGGGTTGTATTTGGTGTGTGTGGTGTCCTGCAACAGTTACTAGAGATAGTGAGGGTTGTATTTGGTGTGTGTGGTGTCCTGCAACAGTTACTAGAGATAGTGAGGGTTTTTAGCTGACAATAGGTATCTGTCTGCATCTCCAAGCACCTTCTGTGTCTCAGGGACTGTGCATTTCTCATGACAGTCATATGTTAAAGGTTTTTCATTGTTATTCTTGAGACAGGGTGTCACAGTGTAGACCTGACTGGCCCTGCAGCTCCATGTAGACCAAGTTGTCCTCAAACTCACAGAGAGTCACCTGTCTTTGCCTCTCAGCTGTCTCTCCTCCTGTGTGCTAGAATTAAAGATGTGTAACACCAAACCCAGCACCATAGTTACTACTCTTAAACAAATGCCAGTTTGCATGAGTGTGAAGAGGAATATTGCTGACTTCCAGGGTCACACTCTAGTCGGAACTCTCAGTTCTCTAGGGGAGTACATCTTAATCTCCATTGATTGAGTGCCTTACATACCTGGGTTGTGTTATTTTGTGTAAAGTCATGGGTTATAATTTCCATAGTAATTACTTTAGAGAATCAGAAATGTTTTGAACAAGAACTTTCCTTTAAGCTGCTGTGAAGATTTGATTAAGAATGGCCCCTTGTCATTAGAGAGTAGAGCTATTTGAAAGGATTAGAAGGATTGGGGGCATAGCCTGGCTGGAGGAACTATGCCACTGGGGGTGGGCTTTAGACTTCAAAATCCCATGCCAAGCCCAGTCTCTTTCTGCTGCTTGTAGATCAGAGCATAAAGCTTTCTGTTCCAGGGCCATGCTGGCCTGTGTGTCATGTTTTCAGTGTAGACTGCCCTTCTGAAATGGTAAGCCAGCCCCCAGTTGAAAGCTTTTTTTTTTTTTTTTTTTTTTTTTTGGTCAGTGTTGTCTTGTTCCTGGTGACTCTTCGCAGCAATAGAATGGTGACTAAGAAAGTTGCTGAGAGTCACAGGGAAGACAGTCATTCTCAGATGATCTGAGTTCGTGTCTGTATCATTATTCCCATCACAAAAGAAGGGGCTGCTATTTACCTTTAACAAAATAAAGTTTCAAAAGTAATGTCATTGCTTATGACCTAGGGGTCACACAGGGGCACTGACAGCGAAATACTGCCTTATGCCTGGGTAGTTTGTCCCGGGCAGACTAAGGCCTGGGTTAGTAGTCTCCTAAAGAAGACTTAGAGGAGGCTTTGCTTTGTTCCCCCCAGACTGGACAGTGTGACTCAGTTGGTAGAGTGCTTGCCCAGGCTGTGGCAAACACCATACAATGGTGCTGCTGCTGCTGGTGGTGACACTGTGCTTTCTAGAACACAGATGTGGTTACCTAAAGGAGGGATGAACAAGATTGTGCCCACCAACTTTCCCTTCAAGGGAGGAGAAATTCACAAAGCCTGAGGATTTATATGATAGTTAATAATGTTGCTGGGTCAGGGCCTTACGCCTCTCAACCGGCAGCATTTATAGCCATTTAACCATTGCTGGGGGGAGGGACTCCTCCTCAAGGCTGTTTCCACAGTTTACAGGTGCTGGGAGGGGGTTTTTTCTTTATTGGGTAGTTCCCTGTGAGGCTGTGAGGCCCTCCATTTAAACTCATAGGTCACCATAGCTGGGTGGAATCTTTGGTTTGCTTCAGTATGTCATGGGCCGTGGAGTAAAGAGAATCTCCTGCTTCAAGTGACTTTTGGAAGAAGCTTTGCACCCTATGTGCTGTTCTAGGTCGTCTCAGTTCCTGGTGTAAGTACCATTGAAACCAGTCAGAACCATAAGGCCAGGGAGGCCTTGGGGAGTGGTGGGTGGTGGAGTTTGGTCAGAAGTGCTTTGGGCTTCCACTGAGTTGATGGATTTTGGGACTGTGAAGACAGACTTAGGCGATGCTGTTGGTTGCAGTTGGGGTGTAAGAGACCCCTCTCTGAGCTCCCCATTCTGTTATGCTCACAGGGGTCAGCAGGCTTCCTTTGGCTGAGTTTCTCTTGCCATTTCTAACGGCGGTTTACAGTTAACTAGCTGAAGGGTAAAGTTCTGCATTTTTAATTCTGTTATCAGAGATAGTTGAATTTTCTTTGTTATGTGTGAGGAGAAGTAGCACCTTAGTGTCTGTATCAGATAAAGAAAAATGACAGGAAAAGACAAAATACTTTTTCTACATAGTGAAGTTGTATATGCTATTGTTACATTTACAGAGTTTCTTGAGAAACACATGTTTCAGAAAGACAATTTAAAAATTTCCAGTGATAATAATAAAAGTAAATTTGTTATTTAGCTAAAACAAAAGCTGTAACATTAGACAGTCTCATTATTTTTAGAACAAAAATGACCTTTTGTTTTCCATTGGCATGTGATTTTGGTGCAATTTTTTACTTACCAGGTTGATTTTATTAAAACTTTGCCTTGCATAGTCAGTTCTGCGACACACAGTCTGGTGGTTTTTGTTTATGGCATCTTGATCTATTTATTTTTTCGAGAAAATACAAGGAGTTCCATTCCACGTTTCTGCTTGTAAGTGTGAAGGGCTGTGCTGTAAGCCAAGACTGACCATACCATGTTATCCAGAGGCAGTCAGGCTCCTGTTGAAGATGTCAACCTCACTGGCTTTCTTCCCTTAGCAGGCTGCTCACAGTAGACCCTTCTCCCATGTTCATATCTGCCATCACCAGTGCTTGGTACCTGCGTTTGCTGGGCCACACTCTGTGGTTGATTGACACAGCTTGTCCCCTTGCTGAGTGAGGGGACAGTTCTTCGGCAGGAGAGCCCGTCCACAGACTGGCCTGAGCTGGTCGGTTTTGTTCTTGTGTTAGTCAATGTTGGCCTGTTGCTGGCTGGCTGGCTTTTGCCTCATGCTTGCAGATGGTTTCCACATCACGCCCAGTGTTCTAGAAGGGTGAAAAAGAAGGAAGAAGGGAGGTAGGCCTGTATCAGAAAACATTCTTAAGACCTTCTAGGGGGTTGGAGACGTGGCTCAGCGGTTAAGAGCACTGACTGCTCTTCTGGAGGTCTTGAGTTCAATTCCAGCAACCACATGGTGGCTAACAAACATCTGTAATGAGATCTGATGCCCTCTTTTGGTGTGTCTGAAGACAGCTACAGTGTATTTATATATAATAAATCTTAAAAAAAAAAGACTTTCTAGTAAGCTTAAATCTAGTAGGTCACAGTTTTGACATGGTTTCCTTCAGCCGATGAGTAGGTGTGAGAAGATCCACTTTCGGGTCAGCTTTAGGGCAGCACGGTGTGAAAGTTCATACCAGCGTCTGCATCTCCCCAGCCACCAGGTATTCAGCCGGCCACTGGACTGGTTTTAGGGCATCAGAGGGAGGCAGGGACCTTTATCTAGTGTGACTAGAAGGCAGAACAGAGGCGGCAGTGAAGCAGCTCTGCTCTTCGGCAGAAGGCCTCAGTGTTAGCTTTCCGTCCCTGAAACTGAATAGCCGAGATGTTAGTGTCGCGGGAAGGCTTACCCGAGGCTTCAGTCCAGAGCCGGTTGGCTCTGCTGCCTTTGCTGTCGTGAGGAGTTCATGAAGGTGAGAGCGCTTGCTTACACGGGGCAGCCAGGGACAGAGAGAGGAGGAGGGCCTAGGAGTCCACCAAGTTTGCTTGAAGACCTTTCACTAGGTTCTGTCCCTTCAGGGTTCTGCCTCTGTCCAACCATGCCAGGCTGACTGAGCATCTGGCGGAGGTGATCTTGGAGGATATTTACCATCCAAACTGTAGCGCCTGGACTCCTGAGCTGATGGAAGCTGCTCACTCTGAGGACAGGGGGCCATGTCTGGGTAGGACTGGTGGTCTAGTTGTAGTGAGAAGGGAAGGGAGGGAAGGAGGCACGGAGGGAGGGAGGGAGGGAGAGAGGGAGGGTGCTGTGTCTGGGGGAAATGAATGTTGTCAAAGGGAAAACTTAGCATGGTGGAGTGACTTCAGTAGGTTTGTTGAAAATCTAATGTTCTCAGCTTCAAGCTTGCTTGAGTCAGTGGGAGCCTGGTGCTGTCTAGTTTTGGCCTAGTTGGTATTCGCAGTGTCTGATGTTCTGTGCCAGTCATCAGATCTGTCTTCATCTGCTGTGGCATCATTTCTGCTTCCTGAGCTCTGCACTCAGGGTCTTCACCCTGGTTCTCAGTCTCACCGGGTGCCGTTTGTCCCTGTAGATCTCGCTCTTCGGTCCTGCTCCTTCGGAGTTACACATTCCAGAAACATAGCGGAGCTTGGATGTGGGAAGAGGTGGGCCAGGCTGGCTCTTGCTGGTCCTTGGCTAGCCTTGCCTGCTTCCTGCTTCTGGACAAGGAGTCTGCTCCTGTTTAGTACGCCTGTGATAGTGGACACTTTTGTGTGAAGCTGCCATCTCAGCAGAGTACAGAACAGGGGCAGGTGATTGTGAGGCTCGGCACCTGACAGATACATGCCTAACAGTTGTGCCTTCGCCTGCTGAGTGTGTCTTTAAATCTGCAAATGCTGTTTTTATTAAATCTTTTAAAAAAAGATTTATTGATTTTATGTATGTGAGTGTACTGTAGCTGTCTTCAGACACACCAGAAGAGGGCATCAGATCCCATTACAGATGGTGGTGAGCCACCATGTGGTTGCTGGGATTTGAACTCAGAACCTCTGGAAGAGCAGTCAGTGCTCTTAACCGTTGAGCCATCTCTCCAGCCCCAAGTGCTGTTTTTAGTAAACCCTTTTCCATCCTTCTATGAAGACTTGAGTGCAGATAGATACACACAGGTGTAAGGACTAATCTTTTCTGAGATACAAATCACAAATGCCACACTCCAATCACTTAGAGCCTAGATCTCAGGGCGTTTTATCAGTTTACGTTATTTCCGTGTCTGTCGTCGTCTGTTTTCTGATAACGGCAGCCTTGCAGAGATGGGTGCGGATGGCAGTGCTCAGGATGTGGTAGGCAGGTGCTAAGGTAGTTGCAGGATGAGCTGGTATCTGGAGTGGCAAGAGGGCTCAGTGGGTTAGCATGTTTGCTGCTTCAGATTGGTGACCCAAATCTGCTCCCTGAATCCAGGTAAAGTCGGGAGACCAGAACCAACTCCCCAGACTTGTCCTTTGACCTCCATGACATGTGTGTCCCCGCCACCAGCGATGCTAGTTTTGAAAGTTTAAGAGCTGGTTACATTTTATTCGGATGGAAACTAGGACTGTAAGGTGAGTGGTGGGGCAAATGTGTACACCATTGCAACATTCCTAGTGAGCACCAATAAAGTGGACTTAATCTGGTGTGTCCACACGATACCCTTTAAGCATGTAATCAGTATAGCCGCTATTAGACTCTGTGTCCTCCCTTTTCAGGTAGGATACGGGAATCCACCTTGTATCTCGTGCTTACAGTGTATCTCCTTTAGAACAACACACCCTCAGCACTCACCCCTTTGCTAGTGACTGCTCTGTTGGGTAGCGGTCGGCCTGACTTTGTCTCAAGATTCACATCACTTCCTGTTCCAGTTGGGGGCGTAGTGAGCAGTTGTTGCCTCATTTGATTTTCTCAGTTAATTGAGGGAGACTTTTAGGCTGTGTTCAGTTAGCTTGTGGATTTTCACATATCATGCTGTAAAGACCTAGGGTAAATAAAGGCTACATGTAGAGTTTTTAGTTGGTGTGTCAGGAGTTGAGTTCAGCTCTGAGAGATGGCCTTAGGGGCACACAGGACATGCGTCTACCATAGCGTGTTCTACGGTCCTGTCGTTCAGGTCGGCTGTGCCCGTCAGTTACTTCGTGTTGCTGAGAGATCCGCTTAAAGCTGGAAAGGTGTCTGTGTGTAGTGTGTCCCTCTCCTTCCCCATGACTAGAGAGGTGGCTTTCTACCTTCCCAATGCTGTGGGTCTGTAATACAGTTCCTCATACGGTGGCCCCCAAACAAAGTCATTTTTGCCCCTGCTTTGTAACTGTAATTTTGCTCCTGTTATGAATCGTGATGTACATATTTGCATTTTCTGATGGCCTTAGGTGACCCTGTGGAAGGGCTTTTAGATCCCCAAAGAGTTGAGAGCTGCTGTTTTAGAGGGCGCTCTCCATGACTGCGTCAGTAGACTGTCAAAGAGGCAGGAGCACGAGCCCCACAGGTGTTTCATGTCGTGGTGTAAGGGAGGCTGAGGGGTCAGAGACAAGACCCCCCTCCCGTCCCCTCCCCATCTCCCTGCACCCCCCTCCCCCACGGCTTACTTATAAACTTTTTTTTTTTTTTTTTTGAGATTAGGTTTCTCTGTGTAGCTTTAGCTATTCTGTAACTCACTTTGTACACCAGGCTGGCGTAGAACTCAGACCTTTTCTTGCTTCTGCCTTCTGAGTGCTGGGATTAAAGGTGTGGGCCACCACCCCACTCACATAAACTTAGAAGGAACACTTTATAACATTATACCTTCCTCCCCTGAGGTTTTTAAGACTGGGTCTCTTACAGAAAGCCCAGGTTGGCTTTGAATCCATTACCCACACCCTCCCCTTGTTGCTGGGGCTATAAATGTGTGTATCATCATGCCCAGCAACAGTTCTTTAAAGAATTTATTTTCCCACCTTTTCCTTGAATGAGTAGTTTCTTGTATGAGTAGTTTTTCAAAAGAAAAGTGAGGCCAGGCAGTGATGGCGCACACCTTTGACCCCAGCACTCAGGAGGCAGAGGCAGGTGGACCTCTGAGTCTGAGGCCAGCGTGCTCTACAGATGGAGTTCTAGGACAGCCAGGGATACACAGAGAAACTCTGACTCAAAAACTTAAAATATAAAATAAAATTAAATTAAAAAATTGAGAGAGAGAGAGACTAGGAGTTAGATGAGGGAACTGGTTTTCCCCTTTGGGGGTGATTTTCCATAATTGATTGAAGGACATTGCCCTTTTCATCCCTAGCCCAATAGGAAAGCCCTATCTGTGTGTTGTGCTACTAGGCAGGACTTTCACAGGCTTGCAAAGCTTCTGCAGACTGGGACAGAAAGAAGGCCTGGAGGAGGGGCTAGGGATAGTAGCATTTGCCCAGAGGCAGGCTGCTTTCTAAGTCCCTGTCGGTGTCCTTGTGTCTCGGAGGCAAGCCTGTTGAGGTGCAGACGCTTCTCTAGGGGTGTCCACCTTTGGCAGTGAACTTGTTTCTGCATATGAGTTCTTGGTGTGCTTTGCCTTTCTGTGCATCTTTGCTGGTACCTTCAGGATGGGTGGGGCAGTGTTCAGTCAGTCCAAACCACAGGAGTGTACAGAATTGTTTCTGTGGTCCTCCGTTCCACACTTGATGTTGGAGGTAGTTCTCCTGGGAGAAGTAATGTTTTTCATGGGGAGGCAGCAGTGGGCTTGGCCTGCAACTGTATTCTCAGAAAGTGTTGCCAGGACCAAATGCCCTGCATGAAGCAAGTTTGGCTGTTGGGTTATTTGGCTCACAGTTTGAGGGGATACAGTGTGTCAGTGGCAGAGGCATGCTGCTCTTCAGCCAGGAAGCAGAATCCAGTACTCCTCTCCCTCTTGCTTTCTCAGCTCTCTTCATTGCCGTTTCCCAACCTATGGAGTGTTTTCACTCCTGTGGGGTGAGCCTTCCCTCCTCAGTTACGCTTCTGAATATACCCTCCTAACTGACCCTAAGACCAGCCAAATTGATAACGGAAGATTAATGATCATAATGAGCATGCTACATTTTCAACATGGTCTTAAGTGTTTTGAACAACATTTGCATAATTATAGTCAGAGATTCGTATATGAATCTCCGTGTGCCACGGTCATTTCCTTCCTTACAGAGTGCAGTGCGATGTATGTGTTGTGCTGAGTCTTTTAAAGTAAGATATACTAGATCATGTGGTCCAGTGGTCCTCAGCCTTTTCAGGGGAAGACTGGTATTTGTAGGAGGAAGTTGCCTGCAAATGGTACTTGGAGTCAGGTGTGTTCTCTGCTATCTTGGTCACATATGTAATGATAATATTAAAGCAAGTTCAGCGATAAATCTGTAGAGCTTTGTTTTAAATCAACCAGTTTCTAAACTTACTTGAGTAGGTTTTTCTTTTTAAAACATTCCTTTACTTCTCAAAGGATGAAGATGGGTAAATATTGTTGTAAATTCTGGCTTAGTGTCTGTGTGCTGAGGTTTTTCTTTGAAGCTTCTCTGAGGAGGCAGGGGAGATGGCTGAGCAGTTAAAGGCACTGGCTGCTCTTGCTGAGGTCCCATATTCAGGTCTCAGCACCCATGTGACAGCTAACAGTCACTTGTCAGCTGATTCCAGGGGATCTGGTGCCCTCTTCCTCCTTCTTGCCTCCAGAGACAGCAGAGATACACAGGATGTGCATATACGCACACTCCAGCAAAACATATACATTAAATACATTAAAAACAAGCACACTGATGAAAAGAGTCCTTTAGTGGCAGAATTTAGTGTAGCTGAGTGTGGTGGTGCACACCTTTAATCCCAGTGCTTATGAGGCAGAGGCAAGCAGATCTCTGTAAGTTGGAGACCAGCTTGGCTTACAGAGTGTATTCTAAGACAGGCACAGCTGTATAAAACAGAGAGAATCTTGTTTCAGACAAACAAACAAAACCAGTGTTATGCAAAGGATAGAGTGGAGGGATGTGTTCTGTGGGGTGTGGTGAGGTGTAGGGAAGGGGGTGCCTTTGAGGGCCCATGTTGGGCATCCCTTCTTCCCCTGAGGGACCAGCCACACGATGATATAGTATAGAATAGAGTTTATTCAGGGCGTGGGTCGGGGAGGGACAGAGGGAAAAGTACTGTGGAAGTGACTGAGCTCTCCCTGCAGATCCTCTGTCACTCCCTGACAAGACCAGAGAGCAAATGCTCCCCGAGGCTGCATGGGAGGGCACACACACGAAAAAGAAATTAGGACGACTTGTTAGGGTTTTGTTCAGCTGGAGTCTTTCCCAGGAAACAGACACATTTGAAAAAAGAAGTGTCATGGATTTGGAGGAGCAGGGGAGACAAGAAAAGATGAAGGGATTGGGCCATAAGCAGAGGACAGGTGGATTACAGCCTGCTGCAGACAGAGTCGCCTTGTCCCCCATAGCTCACATATTAGAGGCTTAGTTCTCACTGTGGTGGGGCGACCTCTCAAAGTTGGAGCCTAGCAGGAGGACTTTAGTCATTGGTGATGTGCCTTTGCAAGGGCCAGGGGTGACACGAGCGGGTGTGTGTGTGTGTGTGTGTGTGTGTGTGTGTGTGACAACGGTCAGGGGTGACATGGGAGGCTTTCAGCTTCTTTGCATTGGTTTCTGGAATTCTTTTTCCCTCTTGCACACGTTTGCCATGATGGGACTTGCTGTTAGGCCTGCCTTAGACACTCAAAAGCACGAACAGGTCAACCTTTTTGTAAATAACGTGTGAACATTCTGTTATGTCATTTGAAAAGGGGACTAAAAGTGGAAGGGTGCAGAGACAGAGCATCACATGGTGGTGTGGCCTACAATGGCTGCTGTAGGTCTGAAGGCGCACAGCTATTTCAGAGTGACTTAGATATTTCATAGTTTTGGTCATACACCAAACACTGAATAAACTGTTGTGTTTCGCCGACGTGTGTCCTGCCTCTTGAATATTCTGAAGGGATTGTAAGATCTTTGATAGAAGCTGCTTTGTCAGAGCAGCCGTGCTGGGGTTGTCTCTCCTGTGAACTCTTCCTCCTCTTTCACCTACCACCTTTGCTTCTAGTTCAAGCCATACAGATCATGAAGCTGAACATGGCAGCCCTGACCATGGCAAACTGAACATGCTTTGTTATACGGTCAAAGGTTTTCTCATGAAGAACAAGTGGCTGATTTGAGCAGAAAACCAGCGAATCCACTGTCTCCAAATCCTCAAGACTGCCCTCAGTGTCAGCATGGTTCAGCATGTCGAACTGGGTCATACCTGCTCTGCAAGCCCAGCTTCCCTAACGGCTGCACCTGCTCAACTGCACTTGCTGCATTTTCTTAAGATGGAGGCCTCACATACTAACACAACCCACCTTGTCCTCAAATCTCATCAACCAAGCCTTTTATTTTACCAATAAAAAGTGTTAGGTTTGGGGACAAAAGTTCTTGAGAGCACAAGTTCTTGGTTGGGTCCTTAGCTTGGGGTGGTATTAAAGGTAAGGGTGCCAGACAAGACAAACTGACAAAGAGGAAGGAAGGAAGGAAGGAAGGAAAGAAGAAAAAAAAAAGAAAGAAAAGCAAGCAAGCAAGCCCTCCAACCTGTCAACCAATAGAAACACTTGTAGGGCCACCTAAGTGTAGTGTTAAGTCCTTACAGCTCCTACAATGGGGTGATCCCTGAGGGGAGTCCCGTCTGTTCCTCTGGTGCGAAAGCTTTTCAACATAGGGGAGTACTTAATAAATGTTCTTAATGAAGAAAGGAGAAGTGGAAATAGTTCATAATTGAAAATTGATTTCTCTGTTAATAGTTTTAAACATACAGTTGGGGATGACCGGCGTATCTGAGATTCTGTTTCCTTGCACATAAATACAGTCTTCACCCAGTGAAGACCGAGCTGCGGCCACTGTCTCCCCTTAATTTCTGTAGATTGACAGGTTCTTTTCACAGTGGTGATTAAAATTTATAGCGATTCCCCTGGGGACACACAAAGTCCTGTGACTCATCAACAGTGATGGTTTATTTAGCTTTCCTGCCACAATTTAAAACCTTTAAATTGTTTGGAAATTGGGCACCAGTTTGTGGTTTTTTTCCTTTTTCTTTTCTATTCTTCTTCTTCTTTCTTTCTTTCTTTCTTTCTTTCTTTTTTTTTTTTTTTGGTTCTGTTTGCTGAAATGCTTCCCATCCTCACTCAGTATTTTAGTTAAGACACTGTAGAAAGCTACGAAGGGACCTGTTTTCATCTGTTTGCAGGGTTATAGGCCCATGGCTGGGACCAAGAACATGTTGGAAACGCCAAAGGTGACTGCCAACTTTGTCTAACCATGGAAGCTAAACAGTACATTTTTGGGTGATGAATAATTAAGATGTGTACTGGAAAATAATTTCACCCACATGTTTTGCATTATAAAATGGGCCTGGCTAGCCTCAGGAAAGCTGAAGAGAAGTAGGTCGGGAGCCTTCATTCAGTGTGTTGTCTGTGTATATTTCAGCAGGATCTTGCTGAGTTGCACAGCGGTGGTGTTGGGACCAAGTGCTCCCCTTGTTTAGCATCCCGAGTAGCTGGAGGCAAGGCATACGGTGCTGCATCCAGCCTTAGAGTCTCCTTCTCTGGTAATAGGAACAGTGTGTGCACATGAGCCAGTCCTCTGCATTCCTGCTGGGTTCACTGGGGACACCTCTCCAACTCTTTGAGCTTAAGTAAGTACAATTTTCTGATTACCACAGAATGTAGGCATTTTAGCCAATGCCATAGTGTGACTTTTGGCAGTGTGCGATCCTCTGAGCCCCTCCTGTTCTGCTGATGTAAATCTTCATTGCCTCTGTTAGCTTCCTGTTGCCGTAACAGATAACTTCCTGATCAGCTTCGTGGCTCAGTGCTTTGAAGGCTTTAGTCTGTTACCATTCATTGCTTTGGGCCTGTAGTGGCACAGCGTGTGTTGTGGGTTTAGCAGAACTTCCATGCCTGGGATGGAAAACAGAGACCGAGACCACGGTCCCACAGTCACTTTGAGGACATACAGCCAGTGGCCCAAACATTTCAATAAACCTCACTGAAGAGCTCCCATCTCCTGATGGCCTAGCTGACCAGTTAGGCCTTTGGGTGATATTCTTGATGAAAACTCAAAGCAGTCTGTTGTGTCTTGAATGTGTTCCTGCAGGCCAGTAAAGGAAGAGGGGGCTAGGAATTCAGCATGCTTTTTTTTTCCTTTCCTCCTCTTCTTCCTCTTCCTTTTCCTCCTCTTCTTCCTCCTTTCTTCCTCTTCTCTTATTTCTCCTCTTCTCTCTCTTTTTCTCAGGCCTCCACTCATTTTTTGTTTTTTTCAAGGTAGGGCTTTTCTTTGTAGCCTTGGTAGGGCTGGAACTCGCTCAGTAGACCAGGCTGGCCTCAAACTCACTGAGATCCACCTGCCTCTGCCTCCCAAGTGCTGGGGTTAAAAATATATACCACTACTGCTTGACTATTGTTGTCGTTTAAAAGCATAGTTGTTCACATAGGTCAGCCATTGGGGCCAAGGTAGAGCAGGTGAGAAAAGCAGCCAGAAAGGGAGAGTGGGGGCAGGCTGTCCAGGCACAGACCTGCACCACTGCATGGTGAGTGACTGGTGATGACTCCTCCCATAATGCTCCTCCCAGCTAGTGACAAGGCTTTAGCACTTTGTCACTCTGAGAACTACAAGCAATATCTGCTTGAACTCCTTGGGTATAAATGGTCACACCATTATTTAATTTGTTGACTTCTAGGAGAAAATATGTCTTCTACAGATATCTTAAAGCATTTGCAGGCATTTTCCTTATTAATTAAAAGAACTCTCCCAGAGTCCTCTGCAGCTGAGCAGGGTTACTAAACACACTTTTCCAAATGGAGCTTGGTTTCCTGAAAGCTATTCTTGGTGTGTTGGATAAGTGCAGCTGTTCATAGCTCTTAATATTTTACTTTGAGTCATTGGGTGGGCGGGGCTGGCTAGTGTTCCCAAAGCAGGACAGGGGCAGGTTGGGCCTGTGTGTCATATGCTGTGAGAGATTTAGATCCATATGTGTTTGTTAGTGGAAGTGTTGTGTTTGTTAGTGGAAGTGGTGTGTGTGTGTGTGTGTTAGTGGAAGTGGTGTGTGTGTGTGTTAGTGGAAGTGTTGTGTTTTTTAGTGGAAGTAGTGTGTGTGTGTTAGTGGAAGTGGTGTGTTTTCAAGCATAAGATAGGGTCCTTTGCGCTGGCATGTAGGTAGTTGGTGAAAGACTTGCCTAGCACACAGGAAGCACTCCATTCAGTCTCTAGTGCCACAGAAACCAGACACTCAGCAGGCAGAGGCAGGAGGATCAGGAGTTCAAGGTCATCCTCAAGCTATTTAATGAGAATAAGGTGGGCACATGGGACCTAGTCATTAAAAAAAAAACAAAACAAAAAGATAGGGTTCATTGAAAAAATGTAAAAGAATGAATCTGGGGATTAATATCACAAAGAGCCACGTGGCTTCAGACAGGCTGAAGCTGACCCCAAGGCGTGCCAGCTACCGTGTGGCAATGTGCTGGTGGGTGTCATGCCAGACACCACACGGCTGCAGCTGGTGGGCGCCATCACAGTGAACGCGCATGTGGTGGGGAGCTGGGACAGTTTGTGGGCTCTGGAGAGAGGGGGACCCGCACACTTGGGTGATGAACAGTCTGCCCTGCCACCTCAGGCCCGGCTGCTGTAAACGGCCGTGTCTGGGTTCACGGCTCTGAAGGAGCAGGGGTGTGTGTCAGTGTACATGCCATGTTCCCACCGAAGGACACGTGGACGTCCCTGATCTGGGCTAACTCTTGGGGGTGTGCCATTTTGATGTTGCAGGGTTGTGTAGCTGACCTGCCCCCCCGACTGGGCAGTGGGAGAACTGGCTGTACCCCTTGCCTGCTGCTGCATTGGGTGAGCTGGCTGGGGCGGTGGGACAGCTGGCCTTGGTGCTGTGGGTGCGGTGTCTACCCCATCTACAAACTGCTAGAGTGTGCTAAGTGGGGGTGTCCAGTACTGATAGTGTAGCAGAAGCCATCGGCCTCAGACCACACCGGTGACATTTTTAGTAGTGAGGAGGTGCGGACACAAGGGCACACTGTGGAGTGAATATGTGACACGCTGCAGCTTCCACAGCAATGTTCTTAAGATCTTGATAAAATAAAGGTTTTATTTAGTTTTTATTTTTATTTTTTTCTTTTCTTTTGGGGAGGGGTGAAAGGTGGAGGGTAGTTAGGAGGGATGGGGAGATGAGAGAGATTGGGGTGCATGATGTCAAACTCACAGAGAATCAATACAAAGTTAAAATCACAGAAGAGCCTGTGCTTTGTGGCTGAGGCCATGGGTTCTAATCCTAGCACCACACACACAGGGTAAAGGTTTACACATTGTGATGTGTATGCCCATACTGTCATGGATAATTACAGATGTGGAAAAGACCACCCCTCCCAAGCATTTAAAAGAGTTTCATAGTAATTTTACCTGCATTCCTTGCAAGGTAGAATTTTGCTTTGCCCTGTATGTTCATCAACTGGGAAGGAAAGTAAGGAGACAGTGGAAGGCTTCCTGTTGTAAGATTGCAGCTGCTCAGGGCTGGCTTGGGAAATGATGCTAAGTCTTAAAGTCTCTTCTAGGAAACAGCTCAGATCCCTGTGGGCTTCGGTGCTGCATCCTGAGTTATGACGACGCAAACGGTCAGAGCAGTGGTTTCTGGTATGTGGTTTCCAGGGTTACTGTGTGATCTTTCAAGTAAGGGTTTAAAAGGTTCTCCTCCGTTTTTCCTGGAGAAGTTTAGAGCAGTCTACTGAAAATCCTGTGATCTGAGTAATGAAAGCAGGGGTGAAGAGGAGAGGGCCTGGGTCTTAGTTCTCTACCTCTGATCTCAAGATGTGAGCCAGCGTCTGGTTGGGTGTGAGAGACGCACTGTAGAGCTGGCGAAGCCCCTTGGTAGAATGGACTCTCTACGCATTGGGTGGTCCAGGGTCAGCTCCAGAACACAGCCTGGAATGTGTGTCACCTGAGAGTGTGGGCCTTCTCTGTGCCTCAGTTTCCCTAAGGCATTTATGACAGAACCTGATAGGAACTTAGTCCTGTACTGGTGTAGACTATTCTTACAACCTTTGTATAAATTTTTGGGTCAGACCAAGTTGACAGTCCATTCCTGTTTTCCATTCCTGACCTAGTTTGTCCTGGTGCTCTAGATGGAACTTTAAGTTGATGAGGCTAGGTAAGTAAGAGCTCTGGTGGAATCTGCATGGCCATCCTTGCTTCAGACCAGTGTCATTTGATGGCTCTGACTTGCTGTAAGAGTGTGTGGCCGGGGTTCCTGTCTGCTTTAGCATGTAGATTTTACTCAAGTAGTTTTGAAGCTCCAGCCTTACTTCCACCCCTCCCCACTCCAGTTTGCTCCATTCTGTTGCATACAGACTTAGTTACTTTTACCCTTTGTGGCCCCCACATTTGCCTGTGTTGAAGCACGAGACCACCTAGAAGTTAGAGAGCTTGTTCCGTGGGTAAAATTGCATAACACCTTTTCAGCAGCCAACTTGTGTGTGTTCTCCCCAGGCTTGCACAGAGAGGCAGAGTTGATACGCATCTGTCATTTACAAAGCTCCTCAGTGGCACTTACTTGGCAGTTTTCATGCCCTGTGCAAGGTTGCCACAGTCCTTTCCTCCTTGATGAAGGGGAGTGTGTGCCTCAAGGGTACTTACACACTCATGCACGAACATACACACCCCAGAGAGGGAGAGGAGAAAGTGAGGATGGGTGTGTGTGTGTGTGTGTGTGTGTGTGTGTGTGTGTGTATGTATGTATGTCTGTATGTATGTAGAAGTAGAGGTTTTTTTTCAGTAGCTCTCTATTTATTTGTTTATTTGTTTATTTGTTTATTTTTTTAGACAGGCTCTCTCAGAGAAACTGTAGCTCACTGGTTAAATTATGGCTTTGTGGTTCACCGTGGCTACAGATAAACTAAGCATGAGCCTTAGTTTGCCGTGGAACATGAGCTCTCTGCTTCCTCTTGCATCTAGGACAAGGATGTAAAGCAGCTTGTCAGATGCAGCATACCACTTACCTTGACTGACCTTGAGCGTGGTGGCATTGTGGGTCCTAATAGAATGCGTACTGTATTGTCTTCAGTGTAGTGCATTGGTTTGGCCCATCTGCTACAGTGCCCATCTGCACAGCAAAGTCACCGAGCAGAGCGACATGAGACATAAAGCTCAGACTTAGCTTCCAGTTTCCCCGATGCAGAAGTTCTTAACAGTCACTTACACTTCTGACCGTATAAAAGCCTCCTTTTCTGGTCTTTAAGGTCTCTGCATAGCATTTTATATGTAGCGATGTGTTGTCCTCCGTGGCCCCAGATGCAGACTGCACAGAGAAAGTCGCCTTCTGCAGATGTCATTGGTGGAATGTTTATAGATGTTCTGTTTGAGGGAGTGGCCGGCAGCCGAGGAATCCTTGTTGTAGAACATGTGATAAATGTTGAAGAGAGGCTCTCCAGACCTCGCTTCTCTGCTTATGTTTGTTTAAGCCAAACTGACTCAGGGCTGTACTGCTGCTGCTGGATTTGATAGGAAGCAGCCGCCTGGAGTTGGGAGGGATGGTGGTTTGGGGGAGCGCAGGGACACGGATGCCATCTAAACACAGGCCCAGTGCTGTGTGGCTAAAAGCATCCTGTGGGGGCTGTTCTGGTTCCTAAGGGCAGTGATACTAGAGTAGAAGTTGGGGTACCTTCTCTGTGCTCAGGAGCTTGTCTTCCCTCCCATTGCGATTCTGGGTCTGTGTTTGTATTGATCATGGTCCAGTCCGGAAAAGTCCTGGACCACTTTGACTTGGCAGCGGCCATAATTCAGCCATGTGAGGGCAGCTCACGGCATGGCTGTCACACTGCTGCTCCTGGATGTGCCAGAGCTGTTTGCGTTCTGTGTCCGTGTCTCCCGAGCTTTAGGAAAGGGTTTCTCTCTTTGCCAGCTGACTTAATAATTGTGTGGCTGGATGAGAAGTTTTTCAAACTTGTCCTCATGTTGACCCCACGGCTTGGAGATGTAGCCTTCTGTCAGGCAGGCAGATGCCGGATTCTGAGTCACGCTGACAGGGCTGTGCTAGTGACTGTTCACACACCAACAGCCTGTTTCTCTCACTAGCAAGATAGATAGTGAGGTTGTTAAGGGAGTATTCTCTACTTGGAATTTCCTTCACGCATGTATGGGCTCATTTGCCTTGTCTCTTATGGTTAGTTTGTGTGTTTTTTTAGAAAACTCATTTTCTGGAAACAAGACTATTTTCTGTAGGCAAGAAGGGGTCTTGAGAAGTTAAAACCTGGGGATTAGAAAAGGCTTTTTGGGGTTGAGACTGACAGCAGTAAAGGAGGCCGCCGTTCCTCTGTGTGGCTCTTCAGGCATGTCAGGTGGCTCATAGCCACTGGAACTCTAGATCCTGGGGACAAGACACATTCCTCCTTGGGTACATGCATGTGCGGCACATACTGCACACCCAAAAATAATTTTTTTTCTGGTGTTGAGAGTGTGGGTGACCCCCTGCTCAAGCTTCTAACGTTGAGAGCCTCAGGGCAGCAGTGCTGAGAGGAGCAGGATCACTCTGACCTTGTCCTTGGCTGAAGCGTTGATGGACTCGTTGCAGACAGAAGGTTGGTAGAAACCGGGGCAGTGGGACATGCGCTTCAGGCTGCCTCGAGGTCAGCAGCACCTTGCTAAGCTGTGACCCTCCACAGGACCAAGAACAGTGGAGCCTGCCAACCTTGCCCTGAAACAGCCAAAATAAATCATCTTTTACTTAGGCTTTTCTGTTAATTTGTGATAGTGTGGAAAGCCAACTAATACAGTTAGTTTTCCTAACTTGATACTGTGAGGGGGAGAAAGGGGAGAGAGGGAGAGGGATGGCTTTTGTCTGCCATACGTAGATGTTACCAGTTTTGACTGGCAGTGTGCTTTCTGGCCCTTTCTTGTCTAGTGTAGTATAGCTGGATTCTGGGAAAACGTGGTTGCTATTCTAGTGTGCTGCCACTGTGACCTAACAAATGAGGTCTGCTGCTGTGACTTGGGCTGCTCTCCTGCAGGCTGCCAAGAACCTGCCAGGAAAACACGAAAACACTGCTCGAGAGTTGCTGTCTGCTCTGGGTTAGTGGCCCAGCACTCTGGATGCAAATGCAAACAGATCTCTGATTTTGAGGCCAGCCTGTTCCACAGTGAGTTTCAGGCCAGCGGGGTTAACGGGGGACACACACACACACACACACACACACACACACACACACACACACACAACCCCGCCTGGCAGGGGAGCTCAGAGCTGTATTTTGAGCTCTGGAGGCTGGGGCTGGGGGGACTGATGCACCCAAGAGTTATAGGCCCATGTAAGTGACAGTGCAAGGCTTCCTTGTCGAAGGAAGAAAGGTAGGATGGATAGACAGACAGACAGACCAAAATGCCACCAGTAAGATGAGCCAATCTGCGGCTGTAGTTTGTCCAGTTTGCAGCAGTTTCTTTTCTGTATGTCAGGATGCAAACCCTAACGCTGCGACCCTCTAACACAGTTCCTCACGCTCTGCTGACCCCAACCGTAACATTTTTATTGCTATTTACAACTCTAATTTTGCTGCTGTTATGAATTTCAATATAAATATCTGTTTTCTGGTGGTCTTAGGTGACCCCTGTGGAAAGGTCCTTCAATCCCCAAAGGATCTGCTGCCCTCGAAGACGAGGACGGGGCAGTGCATAGCTCTTCTTAGTTGCTTTCCCAGAAAGCCACTGCTAATTGAAGTTTCATGCCTGGGTGTAGCCTCAGACTCTAACACAAGGCTGACTTTTTTTCTTCTAAATTTGGGCTTTATGCATTCTCTTGTAATCCCTGCCCCCAGGGTGCTTAATGTTGGCATCTCGCTCCATTGTCGTTTTTTTACTAGTGTAAAGGAGTGGAGCCCAGATTAGTTCTGGTGAGTTCAGAAGCCCAGAAGACCTTAGGGACTCTCAGAGCCATCAGGAAAGGTTTCTGGCTGAGGAAAGACTGGTCTGGCTTTGAAGGGCTGGAGGGGGGAGGGGTACCATGATGCAAGAGATGACAAGAAAGTGCAAACTCTGGGTCTGGGGTCTGAGCAGGTTAGCCCTGGAGCACATCTGCTAGCCCCCAGCCTGTTTCCTGTGGTCTGTGGAGTAACTATTACGAGCAAGGAGCAAGTTCCCTGGTGATGTGGCTGCTGCTGGTCTGGGGGCTGCTTTTAGAAAAGCTGGGACTGAAGGACCCCTGCTGGTGCAGAGCCAGTGTGTTCAGTGACAACCTGGCTGCTCACTTCACTGCACACACACACACACACACACACACACACACACACACGCTGTGTACCTTGTGCAAGCACTGACTCTCAGGGTGTCTTACCAGCCCCAGGAGTGGGCACTCTTGCATGAGTACCAGAAGCCAGGGGTGACTTGGTCAGGAGAGATGGTTGTTACTTCCTTACTGAAGTAAGTGACCAGGAGTAGTGAGAGCTGAGGGGAAGAGGGCTGTGGCTGGGACTGAGGTGGCCAGTCTCCAGTGCATGCTGGTGAGAACTGGGTGCCACGCGGAAGGCAGAAAGGGGAAGCCTGTCCAGGTGGCCTAGCATTTCCTTGAACTTGGGGCCTTGGAGTTGGTGATCCTTTGGAGCAGAAGCTGTTCTCGGGGAAGGTATCAGTTTTTAAACTGAATTCAGGTAGATTTCTTCTGAAGTTATTGTCTACCCTGTGCTGTAGACAAAGGGCTCTGTAATTTTCTCTGCCTTTAAGCCCCTCCCCCCCTTTTTGAGAGCGTCTCGTTGTCTGGTCCTTTATTGGCCTGGAACTCACTATGTAGACCAGGCTTGCCTTGCCTCTCTACCTGTTAAGTGCTGGGATTAAAGGTGTTTACCACCCTGCCCAGCCTTTTAATTGCTTTGAATGTCTAGGTTTTATGTGAGTCTGAACGTTGTAATCTCGGGTTTCCAACTTAATCTCCTGAAGTTTAAATGAAAGGACATACAAATATTTATCTAAAATCCACCACTTGTTTCATGGTAGCTCTCTTACGTAACCCGGATTGAGGTGATGCTGTTACTTGAACTCAGCACTGGGCCTTGCTGTGATAAGGCTGCAGCGTGTTGCGCAGTGTCCCGTCCCTGTTACCGTTAGCAGTCATTTTACAGTGTGTAGTCAGTCAGAGAGGACACTGCTTCCTTCCTTCCCTGTTGATTAGAGTACCGCACAACTATTTAGAAAATCTGGAAAGTAACTATGAAATTTAGGACTAACACTTGGTGTCTTTAGTGTGTTTGGCCCCGTGTCTAGTCCCTGGCAAGGGTCATATGTACTACCTGTAAGTTATGGCTTCAGTGTGGCTCCAAGGGCAGTGCGATGGGTCCCATCTTGCATTCTTCAGGAGGACTGAGGTGGCAGATGCTCCGCTAACTGGCTTCTGGCTGCACGGCCTTCCTAGGAGGAAAGAGCCCGGCAGACAGAAGCAGGGAAGGAGCGTGGTTAGAGCTGGTGGAATGCTGTGCTCATCACATAAGTCCCTTGGATCAGGCTCTGGAAGGACAAGCCTAGAAATGCTCATCTGACCACAGGGGAAAGGGGAAGTCACACTCGCCTGTCCTTTGGAGAGAAGGAAGTACTTGAAGTTGTGACAGGTCAGCCTGTTGTGGTTGGCAGCAGCCAAGGAGCAGAACATCACAGACCACAGAAAAGGCAGCAGTGAGAGGCTTGAGGCATGGCAGATGCCCCCGATTGGTGCCGAGCCTTCCTCTGAGTGAGTCCAACTCCCGGGGAAGAAGTCACAGCAGGAGCCTGTAGGGGTAGAGCACAAAGAAGCATGAGTTCTGTATGAGAACCCTTCCTCCACCTTTGAGGCACAAAGGAAGGGTTTCCGTTTTAGATTTCACATTCTGATTCTCCAAGACTTAGGGACCAATTGTTGCTGATCTTAGCCTCAGCTTCCTAGTCTTTTAAATGTTTTGTTGGTAGGCTAGCCTTAACCGCTTTTGAAAGTTTTCATTTAATTTATAATATCCGCCCCCCCCCCCCCCCGTGTGTGTGTGTGTGTGTGTGTGTGTGTGTGTGTGAGAGAGAGAGAGGGGGGGGGCGGGGCAGGCAGATACCTAGGGCACATGTGAAAATCATTGTGAAGCCTTGTAACACCTTTTCTAGTATCAAGTTCAAATTATAAGTCACTTTTACCTGCTAAGCCGTTTGACAGCCCAGGCTGTAGACTTTTGAGTTTGCTGACTTGCTGATTGCAGAGGAGTCTTTGGTCTACACTGGGCTGCTACTCACAGTGGACAGGCTGCGGGAGCTCCCTTCATGCTGGGGTGTCTGGAGGACTGGGAGCTGCCCTCGTAATGGAGAGCTTCTCCTCAGGTTCTCCGCTCAGTTCTACGGAGGCTCGCTTCTGTTCACTTTCCAAACGAGACGGCATAGGCCTTGCTGTGTCAGGATGATTCTGACAGGGTAAATATTTGGCTAAAGTATTATTCATGGCTTGTGTTTTATCCTCTAGATGTACCAGAGTTACTGTAACCGATTGGCATAAGTGACTACTCTAGATTTCCTCTGGGACATCTGCTATTGTACGGGAGCAAAGTACATATCTGGCTATTTCTGGTTGTTGAAGCTCTTAGAAAGCTGGGTTCCAATGTATATATTATCACGTGTATGAGGCGTTTTAAATGCAATTTCTGAGGTACAAAACAGGCTGCTTGGCGGCAGTTTTGATGTTCTGTGCAGTAGTTTTGAAAAATGGTTTTCCCACTTATTTTTTCTGCATGATTTGAAGCAAAATGCAGAGGGGCAAGGCATGACTTCCAGTGCTCTCTCTCCCTCCTCTCCCCCCCCACCCCCCACCCCCCATGTCCTGTGAAGTCCTGTGGTGACTGGGTTAGGAACTTGTTTTGCAGCGTACAGGGTGGGGGCACAGATAGACTTAACTCTAAAATTATTGTTCTTGTGCTGTCTGTACAGTATGGTTAAAGGATCAAGTTTGGGGCGTGTTAATCCTGATCATGAGGAGTGTGATTTGTCATGACTTCATTGAGGTGTGACATCATCTGAGACGTTCCGGTGGCATTTTTGATGTGGCATGTAGATTGTATCATGTGCTGGAACAAGCGTATTTCCAGAAGTGTGTTCTTTGTGGCGGGCCAGTCAACTCCTCCTGAGAGAATATTGTGACAGTGGCTGTCAGCATAAAGAGCTCTCTTTACCTCTCCAGGAACTGGGGCCGTGGGGCCCGCTTTGGGAGAGCTGTGTGTAGCCGGTCTTGGGATCAGATGACTGGAGGAGCTGTAAAGCACTGTGTGCTCATTGCTGATACTGCAGCTGCCTGCTCTGGCAGAGGTGCCCAGGAAGGCCCAGTGTAGAACTAGTTATGACTTGTCAGAGTGTCCAACTAGTTTGCAAGCAGGAAAGAAGAAATTCTGGGAAATTCATATATAGAAACTTCCTGGTGGCTTGAGGCATTCTTGAGTTGAGACACAGAGAAGGCCAAGGGAAGGTTTGGTTATGTGTGACAGACACTGTAGCTGATCCCCAGAAAAGTGTGCTGGTCGTCTTCTGATAGTTGAAAACTAAAGAGAAAGAACAGCATGTACTGGGCATCGAACCCAAGACCTCTGACGTCTGGGATGTGTGCTGAGCTGCGTCCGGTTTCCAGTGCTGTCCAAAGGCTGGGATCAGCAGTGTACAGCTTTTAGAGTAGGAATGTTGTAATTAGAATGTTGACGATTAAGGTGCTCCTTTGACACTCCTGAAATGGATGCATGTGCATGACATGCAGGAGGCAAAAGCCATCTAAATACAATTTCTTCCCACACTGGCTGGTTTTGTGTCAACTTGACACAAGCTGGAGTTATCACCGAGAAAGGAGCCTCAGTTGAGGAAATGCCTTCAACAGTGATCGAGGGGGGAGGGCCCAGCCCGTTGTAGGTGGTGCCATCCCTGGGCTGGTAGACCTGGGTTCTATAAGAAATGAATAAAATTAAGTCCAGCTACTAGGAAGAACTGTAGAAACTCCTTTTACAGGACAAACTTGTTTTCTGATGTTTTGAAAATTGAGGTTATGGGCTGGAGAGACAGCTCAGTGGTTAAGAACCCTTGTTCTTACAGGAGACTCAGGTTAAATTCCCAGCAGTCACTTGGAGCTCACAACTGTGTCAGTCCAGTTCCGGGCTGTCTGACCTCCTCTGACCTTTGTCAGTACCAGGCACATAGCTGGCTCACAGACATACGTATGAGCAGAACACTCGCACACATCAGTCTTTTTAAAAAAGAAACATAGGTTAGTTCATGTCTATCAACAAGACTTTTTCTGGGGTGGGTCACTTGAAAGCTTTTTGCTTTTTTTTTCCTATTCACAGTAGGGCAGAGACCCTGGACTCTAAAGTGCCTGCAGGAGGGCGTCCTGTCAGATAACTGCTGTGTGTTAGTGTCACTGGGAGACAGCAGACCACCCGGTGTGGGTGTGGTTCTGCCACACTGCCATTCAAGTTGCATCCCCAACAGCTGGCTCCTAAAATCCCAGGGCCCCATGGACGTAGGAAAGAGCTGGGTTGTGGCAATGGCCTGAGTGTGGGAAGGAGTTTCTTCTCTTTCCAGTCACCTTTTCTTCTCGGAACCGGGAGCAGAGGGCATTAGTGGGGGAGGGGGGAGGATTGATTCCAAGAGGGAAGAAAGTTGTAATCTGTGAAGCCGATTTCATCACGTGCTTCTGAGTCCCAGCTTCATTCCTGGTGTTTTACTATTCCGGGTCAGTTTCAGCCATATTAGGGAGAGCTACATTTCAAAACAAAAAACTGGGGCTGAGCCTGGCAGCTCACACTTTCTCCATGACTTGAGAGGCAAAGGCTGGGTGTCACCAGTTCCAAGTCAGACCATCAGACACAGTTCACATCTTACTGTCTATCTTGGGACTTTGTAGACCAGGCTGGCTTCAAGCTCGCCGAGGTCTGCTTGCCTCTGCCACCTGAGCGCTGGGACTAAAGGTGTGGCCACCACTGTCCTCACCTTACTTGTCCCCCACAGCCTCATTCCTTCTGTTCCTCCCCGCCCAGGCTTCCCCACTAAGGTCACAGTCCTGACCTCTTCGGACTCAGTACTAGGCCTCAGTCCTTGCTATTGTAAGTCACCCACTTGTTAATTGAGCACGCTCTTCTCTGTCTGAAGGGCTTGGAGCACAAGTAGTTTAATCTTTGGCTCACTAGTCTTACCTCCTCAAGCACGAGCCAAGATGGAAGCCGATAATAGTCTTCTGGAGTTGAGAGAGTTATTTGAGGCTTCAGGGTCAGGTGTGGTATCTTTTGGGGAAATACTATTGAAGTTTTTTCTTTTGTTAAGTAGTACCTGAGAGACACTAGGCACAGAAGATTTCAGTGAGTAAAGATAGGCTTAAACAGGATTAAGGAGTTTCAACACTGAAACATCAGCAGAGGGAGGAGCCAGAGCTTGGGAAGGTAAACAGGGACCATTCTTTGGCCTGGGTGGAGTGATGGGAGTGGGTGGGGCCAGAGCTGAGCCAGTGGCAGGCTGGGAGTGAATAGCTACTAAGGAATTTGGGACTGTGTTTGCCAGGCAGTGGCTGCATAGGACCTACACTGCTGGAACAGGAAGGCTAATCGGGTGGATGAGGCTAGAGTGAGGTAAATCTCATTCTCTCCTCACCTCTAGGGCCTTTTGTCTGAAGGCTTTTGTATTCAGACTCACTGCCTCCTTGTTTCAGTGGGATCACCTCTTGGGACCAACTTCCTCTTTCATTACCAGGGCCTCCTGGCCCCATGACCAGTGGCCATTGTGTGCCTGGCTCCGGAGCCCATCCTTGACAGCGCTGACTGTTGTGATAACAGGCACACTGATAGTAGAATGACCACGTTTCCTTCCTGGCAGTCAGCACAGCCATGGGATGGTGTGAAGCACAGGTCTCCAGGGAACTGTGAGGACTGTGGTTTAGGACAGGCATGAAGAACATGCCTTTGGTGGGACTCAGTCAAATTCCCTTCCGACTTGATAATTTACTTTAGACTTTACTGGCTGTTTAACACGCTTCTTTTCTTGGCTCCAGGAACATATACACTTCTAAGATCTCAAACCAGTGCTGCCTTTTTTTCTTTGGTTTTAGAGAACACACGTGTCAAACGTAGCATCCAAGTGTGAGAATGCTACAGGTACCGTGGCTCCGCGGGTCCTGAGGAACCACAGAGGCAGACAGGCCTGCTTCACTCTGGGCAGCCTTCCCTTCACTCCTCCGTACACCAGGGAGTGTTCTTCGTGTATAATTTGAGCAATGGCTAATAAATGCCCTGAATTATCTTAGCAAATGTTTTGGTAAGGATGGGAAAATGAGTCCTGAGGTACTTACTGTAAGTTGTAATTACCAGTAGTCTGGTCAGTTCTGATGACATCAGGAAACCAGGGGTTTTTGCATGCTTGTTTGCTGCGTCTGTCTCTAAAACATCTGGACAGTCCCTCAAAGGGGATGATCCTCGGCCACGGTTGGTGTGAGACCCCCAGCTTCTGCAGCAGTGGCTGCTTCTCTCAGCTAATGGCATTCTTACTGAACCGAGGACACACATGACTGCAGGATCATGACTGCCTTTTGGAGGGTGACTCCTCCTCTTAGAAGCTCTACTTATTTGGGAAATCCCCAAGAAGAGCTATTTTCCCAAGAATTGTTTATTTCTTAGTCTTGTGGAAACTGATAGAGTTGCCATCCTAAATTTAGCATGGGGTCATTTTCCAAGCAATATTCTGTGAGTGTGTTTTTGTACAATTGACTAGCACATGTTTTAGAAGAGGTTTGGACATGCCTGACGAATGTAGCATTCTTATTCTGAAATAGGAGACCTTGATCACCTGGGCCAGATTCATTTTTTCTGTCATGGTTTAGGCAGATAACCTGGTCTTCGTAGGCCACATGGTTTGATAACAGAACTCAGCCCTTTTCGATTTTCCTTTCCATTAGAGATTTTCCCTGAATACATTATAGGCTTAATACCGAGTACACTGACAAGTCCTTGAAAACAGAGCTTTTACTGGCCCGGGTGACAAGATTCAGATTATATGTGGGAGTCTTAGATCGTGTTGAACAGGAAGGGGTTCCCTTCCTTGTTCTTGGATTTCACCATGTAGCTCAGGCTGGTCCCATCTGAGTCTCTGGAATTATAGGCAAACACTCCTATCTCTCAAGTCAAGAGCTTTCTTAGCACTTCAGAAAGGTGTGTTATTTATGAACGGAGAGGTCTAATCCTATTGTCTTAGTCAGACTGGGGCAGTAACAAAATACCAAAGACTGGTGGGGTGTGGCTTAAAAACAACAGTTTGGGACGCTGGTGAGGTGGAGATACCTTCTTGACTTCACACACTTGGTTTGGGGTGGGGCCTCTTATTTCCTGTATAAGGACACTCACTCCACCATGGGCTCATTAAACTCTGCTCACTTCCCAAATACCATCCCACTGGGGCGAAGGGGTGGGGTAGGACTTCAGTTTAGGAATTTTGTGGGAACGTAGACATTTGGTCCATAATCCCGAGGAATGCTGTTTTGTTTTGTGAAGAGCCGTCTAGTCCTGGGAGTCGCATAGGCCTGTACCCGCAGCTCTGGCTGAGGCCAGTGTGGACCACATGTCAAGGAGCCTGTCTCAATAACAGCAGAAAGGTGGGCGATCTGGCCGAAAGGTTATTCTTTGGAGAGTCATTGTGGTGTGTTATTGACAAACATTCCTACACATATGTAAACACGTGACTGCACACGTTTAAACCTTCTTGGACATAGTGGATGAGCGAGTCTTTTCCTAACGGCGTGTGCAGTTCTGAACAAGACTGTGGAGCCACATTTGCTAGCTAGAACAGAAGCCACACCCCAACAGCTTTCTTCTACTTTTGAAGACGTTTTTATCAAGTTGCATTAATTCTTTCATTTTCTTTTTGATAGGCCATATTAGCAACTTGCCTAGTGTTATAACGAATTCCCGGGCTCGCGCAGATCCAAACATGTAAAGGATGTGTCCAGACACCTCTTTGTATGAAGTGAACATCACCCCAGGCTGAAGACCCCTGTGTCTTCCCTTCTTTCTCTTTCTAGGAGGATCTGTTATCCTAGATTTGGGATGTAGCGTTCCCATGCAACTCTTTATACTTTTATTACACATATGTCTGTAAGAAATAAAGCTTGTAAAGCTTTATGGAAGTGATAGCACACTCTATAAAGAAGCCAAAGGGTAACAGTGGGTGTTTAATTCAGTGATGTCTCACTTCGAGCGTGCATGTGTGTGCGTGTGCGTGCGTGTGCGTGCGTGTGCGTGCGTGCGTGCGTGCGTGTGTGCGTGCGTGTGTGTGTGTGTGTGTGTGAGTGTGAAGCACATATGTACTTGGTATCCAGGGAGTTCTCTGGAACTGGAATTGTGAATCATGTGTTTGCTAGGAACAGAAGCTCCTCTGCTTCACGTGTGCTGTGGTAAATATTAACTGGGGGTTTCTTCCCCACCTTTGATCATTTCGTTCTCAGATGAAAGACAAAACCTTTATATTTGCAGAAGTCTTAATAGCACTAGATCTGGGCAGATATCAGCCTCTACGTCCCTTTCAATAGTCCTGAGACGTGAATTGTCATTCCGCCTGGGCCACTCCTACCCCAGCAGGCCAGCCTCACTTCCATGTGCTCACCTACCCCATGGTGTCCTCTCCTCTCCCCTCTTTTCTTGGGGTCTCTGCCTCAGATCCCAAGCCAGGCAACTGAAGCCCCGCCTACCTCTCTTCTGCCCAGCTATTGGCTGTCGGTATCTTCATTCAACCAATAGTTTTACACTAAGAAGAAAATTTACATAGCATCACCTGGTGATTATCTTTTCCTTGCTGAGGCAACCGGACCTTGGGGGCCAGTGTTTAGTATTACAGTACACAGCAACAGACCAAACCCTCTTATTGTATCGTGGGGATCAGAACTCAGGCCCTTATGCTATTTATAATGTCTGTGATGGAGTGACTCCGGTACAGAGAGCTGGACCAGTCTTTAACCTATGACTCATTATCTCGGTCCTTGCTCATTTTGTACTCACATCCCCAACTGAAGTCCAGTGACCTCAGCAAAACGGTGGCTGTTCCCAAGAGTTTTACCTGCTTCTGCTTCTTCAGGTCCAGCCTCTCTGCCTCCATGCCCATGTGTATTAGCTTGGATTTTATTATTCTTGGTCTGGTTTTCAAATCTTGCTTCGAAAATAATTTTTAAAATATCTCAGTTGTAGTTTCATAGCCCCCAGTTCATTTATAAAATTATATTTTGTGACACGGTGTGTCTTGTCTATGACACAGAAATGACCTACAGTTGTTAAATATTAAAGAAAAGAGCATACCGACATGAATATATAAGTATTCCAGCATAATAGATGTTTTTGAAACTTAAACTACTTGCCGCTACACGAACCGTTTTATATTTGGTGTTTCGGTGTGTGTGTGTGTGTGTTTGTGTGTGTGTGTGTGTGTGTGTGTGTGTGTGTGTGTATGTATCCTTTTAGCTGAGCTGATGCTTCTTTGTGTGTTGTATTTCCAGAGGCAAAGTAGCTCAAATGGGAGCTTCGTATGGAATAGACCACAGAGAAGTCAATAAATACTAGAGGTGCTAACGTCTGACCGCACAGATCTTTCCTGTTCTTTTAAGTTCTTATGTCTTCTGCGAGTATGTGACTGGCCACTGTTACCTGAGCCGGTCAGAGCTGATGGACGGGCTGCTTCATTTTAACCTCATTCCATAAAAGGCCCGGGGCACAGAGGTCTAAGCCAGGCCAGGTGAGCAGGGGAGGCCTGTCCATCAAGATGTTTGTTTATCTAGCCTCACTGAAGAAATGACTAGAGTGTCCATGTCTCGTGACCTCAGGTGTTGGCTGAGACCCAGATGTTTCACGTAATTATGTCCTGTTCCTTCATGCGGTGTTTGTTCTGTTGTAACTGGGCAAAGTGGGAGGCTCGTAGTCTAAGCATGCTTAATGTATTTCCCAAGGATCCGCACTAAAGGGTTTTCTCCTTTGTCTGTGTCACCCCAACAGACTGCTGTCTACCATTCTTACTGTCTTGTCGTTTAAAGAGAAAAACCCACTCAACCAAAGAATTGGCCGGGCCTTCCACACTGAGAAACGGAGCTCCCCACTGTGGGGGCCGTCCACCTCCAATAGGGCCAAGCATGGAGTTAGCAGAGCTTTCTGCAAGGCTGCTCTTCAGTCCGACGTTCTCATGAGTTAAGAGTTGAGGTTTAGCTCTGTAGTTTTTGACTTCATATAGTCCTGTCTGCCTTTCATCTATGTGCAGCACATAAACCAGGCATGTCGCGGCAGCCTGTGGGCTTCATGACTTAAGAGCATTGACTGCTTTCCCAGAGGACCTGGGTTCAATTCCCAGAACCCACAAGTGTAACTCAGAACAGTCTGTAACTCTAATTCTAGAGGATCAGACACCCTCTTCTGTGCTCTGTGGGACCTGAATGCACACGGCACAACAAAATATACCTAGGTCCATAGGTATGCACACAATATAATGTAACAAATCTAAAAAACAGTATATCTCCCTAGAATCTGGCTGTGAAGAAGCAATCTCTTGTCTAGGAGAGGAACTTAACACTGTCATTCGAAACAATTCTTGGAGTCTTAACTAACAAGAATCGCTAGAAAAGAATGTTAGCCAGAAATGCAGAGCAGGCTGTGGGCAAACTCTGCTGAAGCTTTCATTGGTTATAACATTCCACTTGTCTCGGACCCTCCTGGACAGAGGTAACACTGCAGCAGTCACTGTGTGCAGAAGCAGACCCCAGGCCACTTCTGCGCCCTCTCCTTTGAAGCCATCTTCCAGGGACCTGGTGCCTGTGCCTGTGTAGTTTTCTGTGATGTGAATGAAAAAAGCAAAAACAAAAACAACCAACCAAACAAACCAAAAACCAAGTACAACACTGACTACTTTTCCACCCACAAAGCACTTTCTAGCACCTTCGGTTGACAAGGGTATATGGCCCTGTCGTCTGTTACAAAATTTTGCAAGTGCAGGAGGGGATTACCAAGCACACAAAGACTACCACGTGCCTGGTGCTTTGGAATTATGGGATAGGGGTGGGCTTAGACATAATTATGGTATAAGTTGTAGGAATCAGTGTCATAGTTGACTCACCCGGTGGCTTTCGGGTCACAGGGTTGTGGTACGTTTCACTTGCAAAGTTGGTTCACACAGCAAACTGAAGCTGCTTTTGGGTGTTGGCGTTGGCTGGATTGTAAGAAGGCCCAATGCTAATTATGCAGTCACTCCTGTATTAGGTAGAAACCGCCAGTGTGGACTTAATGATTTTTCTTTTTTTTAAAAAATATTTATTTATTTATTTTATATATGTGAGTACATTGTCACTGTCTTCAGACACACCAGAAGAGGACGTCAGATCCTGTTACAGATGGTTGTGATCCACCATGTTGTTGCTGGGAATTGAACTCAGGACCTCTGGAAGAGCAGCCAGTGCTGTTAACCACTGAGCCACCTCTCCAGCCCTTTGACTTCTTACAGCATAATTTTAGTTCATACAACCCAGAATGCAGAAGACTTTGTAATTATCCCTACTTAAAAAACTTCTTACTGGGTTCTTTACAGTCATAGAGAAGGTACTTATGAGTATATGCCTGTGTGGATTGTTAAGAATCATATTCAACCTAGATAGCCTGAACCCAAGACATAAATAGATCTGCTTCAAATTGTGAAGTACATATTTATTTTTTTACACGCGCAGGTGTATCGTCTGCATGCATACCTGTTGTCGATGAGGCGGGAAGAGGATTCCTTGTTCCCTGGGACTGGTGGTACTGAGTTATAGAGTGGGCACTGGGAATCCAGCTCTCGAGCTAGTGCCTGTAACTGCTGAGATACTCCAGCCCAGCACATATTCAGTGTCACGATAGACCAGCAGTTCTCAGTCTTCCTAGTGCTGCAATACTTCAAATAAGTCCCTCATGTTGTGGTTGTAAGGCCCATGATTCGCTGAAGAATGATACCCCAGACTCAAATATCAAATAGTACATAAATGCTGAGTGTTCTATTCTGCAGAAGTCCAGCTTCCTGGGTCTCCCATTGCTGAGACAGACACCCAAGTGAGCTCACAGGCCTGATTTAAAGCACAGAAGGGAATCCCAGTGTAGGCGACCTCTATGTTAATCTGTTGGGTCCATCTCTACAGACATTCCATTATCCAGGTATGGGGGCTGGAAACTTGCTGGGAGCTCTGGAAACTGTTGCTGAGGAAGTCTGGAAACTGCTGCTGACCCACTGTCCTTGCCTCAGGCCATGTGGCAAGACAGCTTCTGAGGCCTGGACTTGCCTGGAATTGCCCAGTTCTTGGAGACAGAGATTTAGGCCTAGTCTCTAACTGCCGATTTGAAGCTTGTCATGAAATCAGCCTAGCCTTTGCAGAGGTGACACCCAACCATAACGCTACTTTCATTACTACATAAATGTAATTTTGCTACTCTTATGAATCATAATATAAATATTTAATATGTAGGATATTTGATATGCAACCCCTGTAAAAGGGTCAAGTAAAGTAAAAGATTATTAAGTTCTGTATATATTAGTTAATTAATGCGGGAAACTAATGTGACAACAATTATTCCTTAACTAGCTTTTCCCCAAATAGCCACACGGAGACCCTTTGGTATTTCAGAGCCTTAGGGCTTAGCCCTGCAGACTGTCACTTGCCATCCAAGTTATCCCAACACCCAGCCCCACCAGCCACCATTAGTTTTTTTTTTTTTTTTTTTTTTTTTTTTTTTTTTGTTTTTGTTGTTGTTTTTTGTTAAAGCCAATTAAGGACTGTCTTAGGCGACTGTCTTAGGTGAGGCAGTGAGTTTATACCGAGTACTCCAACTGCGTGTTTCTACCCTAAAGGGTTGTAACCCACAAGCTGAGAACCACTGCTCTTCATAGAGCACTGACAACAGTCGGAAGTAATGATTCCACTCAAGTCCGCTCGGCGAGCCGGTGAGTTGCGGACTCAGAGTGGCATGGGTGACCTCGTAGCGGCTGCGAAACTGTCATTGCTGGATGGACGACAGCTTCCCGTCACGGGCTCCACATGGCCTACATTGAGGAGGGCACTGAATGCAGGGGAGCTGAGTAGCTGAATAGCTAAACTCTCATCTCTGTGAAGGACATGAGGGTCAGCTTTGTTGTGTCTTGGAGTACGTTCAGTTGCTGTGGTTAATAAGGAAATGGCCACTGTGTGTCTGTCACAGTGCGTGGTTGTGCTTGCCTTCTGAAAGTGCTCATGAAAGTATGTCATGTTCTTGGTTTCTCCCTTTATCCCACGTGCCGGCAGCTATCATCTGCCCTGTTTACTAGAGAACTTGCTGTGAGAAACTTCTCAGCTCTGTGTGGATTGAAATCACATTCCTTTGCCAGAGGGGGTCAGTCTGCCTTGGACCTGCTGGTCGATGGTACAGTCTCCCAGGGCTACCTGGAAGAGGCCTTTCTGTGAAGTTCTGTAGTGTAGTAAATTGACAAGACTAACTTCTGGAAGGTGAATCTTTGAAGACAGGTTGGTTGTATATCATGCCCCCGTGGTATCTGGTCCTTGGAGGTGCAGAGAAAAGGTGAGCCTTAGGTCTGCCTTTGATGAACCTTTGTCATGTTATTACTATTTTTTTATGCTTTTTCAAGACAGGGTTCTTCTCTGTAACCCTGGCTATCCTATAGACCTGTAGACCTCTGTAGACTGGGTTGTCCCCGAACTCATGTAAAGATCCATCTGCCTGCCTCCTGAGTCCTGGGATCAAAGGCTTGCACCACCACTGCCCGGCTTTTTGTAGTGTTATGATGCTAGAGCATACCGGTTTATTTCCTGTGCTCTGCAAGCACAAGTAGACTGTACAGAGGGATTCACATGCTTTTCCTATGAAGAGGAATGTTCTAGAAAGATGAGAGAAAAAGAGTTCATAGTTGTATGAAATATTTGCTGAAACGCTACTAGTACCATGCAACAGAAGTGAGGAACATAGTAGGTCCTGTCAGTGTGTGTAAGCAATCCAGTGTCAGAGACAAGTGTGTGCTGCAGTACATTGTGGTAAAATGGGTCACAGGCTGGGTCGGGACGATGAGAAGAGCTTCTCACAGGAGAGATGGCAGAGAACTAAGTGTGTAAGGGAGTGTGTAAACTTAGACTTGAATGCCCCTCACCATGTCAGCTTTATTCTTGGAACGGATTGGCATCACCATCACAAATCCCAGGAGAGTTGTTCAGAAGGAAGAAAGCTTTTTTCTGCTCCCAGTTTCAGTCTGTGCTCTGGGTTGGAGTCTGCGCTCAGGCAGAGCACCGCGGCGACCTGTGGCAAAGGGAAGCTGCCTGCTTGGTGCCGGCTCGGCAGGAAGCTGGGAGGTGTCTCCAGTGGATGCTCTTTCCTAATGCTGCGTCAGAGTACAAACTAACCTACGTATTAACCCACCAGTGAGTTTTTCAATGCTCACGGTCCTTTAATATCCCAGGGCCCGACTTTTGAGCAGTGCTTCCTTAGAGAGGAATCTTCAGTACCCGAGTCTCTTCGGAGATAGGACATTTAAACGGTGGTGACATTATTTTACTGTTGAAAGCTTGCAAACCTCATTCTTGTTTTCCCCTCATGCTGAATAGTTTGTTACTCAATGGACTATATTGTGAAATGTCTTTTTGATGTCATTTGCTTGGTTTTTCCCTTTTTGTCTTCCATTGTCTCCTGTGCTGGGATCGCCTGGCACACTGGGGTTCTGAGTTGCTGAGCTAAAATGGACAGGATGATCTTCCCGAACTTCTGGCCTCAGAGCATTCCCCCCCTTCCCCCGTGTGTATGTGTGTGTGTGTGTGTGTCTGTCTGTCTGTCTGTCTGTCTCTCAAGATTTTATGTATAGGCGTACACTGTAGCCGTCTTCAGAAATACTGGAAGAGGGCATTGGATCTCATTACAGGTGGTTGTGAGCCACCATGTGGTTGCTGGGATTTGAACTCAGGACCTCTGGAAGAGCATTCCGTGTTCTTAACCACTGAGCTTCTTCTCTCCAGCCTGGCTTTCCTGGTTCTTTTGATGATTGATTTTTCTGTTGTATCCCGGACACGCTGCCTAATAAGATACCCTGGGTGCTGGGCAAATCCTGAGTTATAGCAGGCAATCACCTACTCTGTTTAGTGCATGGATCCTGATATGTGGCCTGTTTCTCCAGTGGTAGTTCAATTTTGAGGGAGCTTTTGAGGAAATACTTTAATCTGATAGATCGGTTTTCCTCGGGGCTCTCTGGTCTCCTTGCTTCCTGCTGCACCGACTGTGAAGGCGGAGGGAATTTCCCTTCACTGGACTGTGAAGCCGTTTCTCAGTATGGGAAGGTAGTTTCGGGCCTGAGAGGACTCAGATACTTCCCTGCTTTAGGCAGGATCCCTTGCCTGGAGAGGCCTGGGGCATTGAAAGTCAGTGTGGAAGTGATAGAGATCTGTCTGGTGAGTTGCATCCCACAGCTTCCCTCTTATTTCTGGACAAAGGACAGGAGGTTCAGTTAGGCCCGTCGTACCAAGGAGGGCCCTGGGTCAAGCCACAGCTCTGTCTGCCTGTGCCATTGCTCAGGGTTTGTGGGGCTTCAGATCCGTCCTCTTTGGATGGTACAGACATGTGTGGTGTTGTCAGGGGAGCTTGACTGAGGTTGATCTGGGCTAGCATGGCCTTGCATTGCTGTTTCTAGTGTGGGGTTGGAGATGGTGGCCTCAGACTTGCTGTGCTGTGCAGAGACTTACTCTCCTGTACTCTTGGGATCTTACCTGTTTCCTAGGAAGGCATCTCGGACGTCAGGTTAAATGATTAGACTTACGAATTTTTGTTGGTACTTAAGCAGAAACCAGATTTGGGTATTTATTTATTTGATTAATTATATTTTGGCAAAAAAAAAAATAGAAACTTTAGGACTATGCTTTTGGCTTTTGAACATGTAACGTAACCTGGGGATTCACACAGTGGGAACCTGTCCCAATAAGGAAGGATCTAGTTCCAAGTTACTGAGATGGGAGACCACCGTATGTTTGATTCAAGCTCAATCGTTTTTGGTAAAATCTAAAATAAGGTACCTTCTGAATGGCTATAGGAAATAGCCTTTCTGTCACCAGCTGCTGTCATCCTTCTTATTTTTCTTCAGAAAAAGTCCACACTGTGATTAAGGTGGTGACCGACCCAAACAAGTGACTCCTTTAACAGCATCGCCTGGGGCTTTCTCTCAGGCAGAATTGGTGGACTCCACAGACTTCAGCTACTTCTCAAACCTTCCTCATGACACCTTTCCTGTGTCACACAGCTGGAAAAGGCCACAAGTTAAAAACGTAGAACTTAGCTGCTTTTCATTTCTATTAAAAAATTACATACTTTTTAAAAAGATGAAACCCAGGGTCCGTGCCCTGCACTACGGACTGGTGTGTGGTCAGTCTCTAACAGTCTTTCCTTTTATAAGAATAGATTCTCTATGGGATCTAACCTCTTATGGAAGCATACAAATTCAATTTTATATCAATATTTACGTAATTTCCCCAAGCTACTACATTTTTTTAAAAAATAAATCTCACCTGTTCTGGAGTTCTTTGGTAAACTGGCTGATTCTTTATAATATTCACGACATACTTGTCTCCCAGGCAGCTGCTCTGACACCCCAGGCACCTGCTAAGAGTTCGGCCGAGACATTAGTCCTGTTGACTTTTTTGAAGCTTCTTTAAAGACACAAAGTTAAAATTAAGATGCAGACTGGAGAGATGGCTCAGTGGTTAAGAGCACCGACTGCTCTTCCAGAGGTCCTGAGTTCAATTCCCAGCAACCACATGGTGGTCACAACCATCTGTAATGGGATCCAGTGCCGTCTTCTGGTGTCTGAAGACAGCGACAGCTGCAGTGTACTCATATAAATAAAAATAAATAAATCTTTAGAAAATTAAAGAGGCTCCTCACCTGCTGTTGCTCGTTGGTACTCTACCAGGCCTGAGGAAGCCTGTGCTGACTCAGAATGCTAATCTGGTGTTACGTGCTTTCCAACTCTGTGCTTAAAGCAAAGGCAGTGAGTTTATACACACATAGTTTTTTCTGCTCTCTAACTTTTCTTTTCAAGTTGTTATTTATATAACTGGGACTTGGTTCAGTGGTTGAGCACTTGCTACGCTTGTAAAGAACCCAGGTTCATTTCCCAGAGCCACCATGGCAGCTCACAACATTTGAGCCTCTAGTCCCAGAGTGTCCAGTGCCCTCTTCTGACTTCGTGGGCACCAGTAGACTTATGGTACATATACATCCAGGGAGGCAAGCACTCATACGCACGAAATGATAAAAACTATCACAGATCTTTATAGAACATATGGTTTCATCTAATTATTTCTTTATTGTTGTTTGGCTTCCAAGAGCGACTGAGACCACGTGTTAAACCCGTTCAGTGGACAAACTGAGCAGTTCTGTTTCTCACCTTACCACGTGAGTGCTTAGTCCCGTAGGCTTCCTAGGTTGCATGAATCTCCTTGTTTATTCAAATTCTATCATCAAAGTATATGTGTATATTGTCGCAGTTTCTAAACCCCCGGTCTCGTGTAGATTTTAGTTGCTTGTTCACATGTATTTAGTCTTGTTCTACTCCGAGCACCTTCAGTTCACTTGAGCCAACTCCTCACCTCTCTTTTGTATATAGCTTCTATTAAGATTAAAACATGCTAATTTGTCCATTCGCTGTGGTTCTAATGTTTATCGGGCCACCGTGAAAGCCTCTGCTCTTTAGCACTATTTCGAGTGTGGCTTTTAGACCCTTGACTACCTTGGAGTACTTGCTTCCTATGGGTTAAGGAGTTAGCTTATCAACAAGGAGTCTCGCTATGAGGAGAAAAAAAGCCAGGACTCCACAACAGAGTTCTCAGGGACTCTTTCTTATCTTACGTTCTGCCCAGGTCCCAAGTGTAACATAAAGTGGAAAGAAGGTTGTGGGTGGTGCTGGAAGGGTTGAAGGGTGGTTAGGAGGGAGGAGAACGGGGAAAGGCTTCCACAGTGAAAGCTAGCATTCTGTATACTAATACAGAACTGAAGTAATAAAAAATAACCCTCTGCCCCGGGACAGGGAGTGGCACTTGGTGTAGTGTTGCCTGTGGCTCTCACGGTCCTCATCTCCGTTAGAGCTGTCACTTTCCAGGACTCACAGGTCGAGGACTGCAGGAGACGATGCTGCATTGAGGAGGGAAGAAACGTCTGACATGTGGTTGGACAGTGAAGCTTGGAGAATGGAGTATGACACGCGGGGACTAGAGAGGCCTGGTTGGATGCTTGGCATCACCGTGTGACTAACTAATACGCTTTGCATAGGACCCTTCCCCTACTTATCAATGAGAGGATGGAGGAGAGCTGGTAGAAACGTAAACAGTCCTTCCCTCCCTCCCTCTGTCCTTTCCTCCCACCCTTCCACTCATGCTCCCTCTCTCCTTCCCTCCCTCCCTCCCTCCCTTTCTCCCTCCTTCCCTCTCCTTCCCTCCCTCCCTCCCTCCCTCTCACTTACCCTCCCGCTTCCTTCCCTGCCTCCCTGCCTCCTTTCTTCCCTTCCTCCCCTTTTTCTGAGGGGGGTCTAACTCTCTTCCCTGGCTGACCTGGAACTTCCTATATAGACCAAGTTAAATGCTCAGCAACCTGCCAGCCTCTGTTCTGAGTGAGAGGATTCAAGGTGTGGCTACCACCCAGGACTGGGGACGGTTTTATATAGAATACCTGCTGTTAATTAGATTTCTCGCCCAGGCCCAGACAGACCACACCAAACACGGTTCCACGTGAAGAGGTTTAATAGAACGGGATGGGGCAGGGGTCAAGGCCGGGCGAAGAGAGGAAGAGAAAAGAGGAAGAGGAGGAAGGGTTTTGGTCTTTTGTAGGGGTAGTGACATCACTTGCTCCCAGGTGGAGATGGGATTTAGAACTGATGTCTTCTGGGAATGCTTTGGCTGTTTCCATGGCAATTGATGCGCTAGGTTCTGTCACCTGTGGGTGGAGCCATTGCTGGGGGAGGGGGCTATCCTAATGCCAACAATACCCAGCAGAGTAGATCCTCATAATTAAGGGTTATGATAACCTCATAATTAAGGTGAATTGATAACCAAAGAAAGCCATGGAAAATTAGTAGGTGTGATTGGTTAGATAGTGAAAATTGTGATGATTACAATGGTTGAAATGTGTTATGTAAATAAAAGACAATTCAAAACCCAGTAGGTTTACAATCAAACTTTGAACAGAAAAATAGTTGGAATAGTTATGAAATGCAGAATTTATACCAGAGTGTTTGGTATGAATTATTTGTAATGTATTATCTTCGTTTATGGTTTGATATGAAATAAGTTTGTTTTAGATATTTTTCCACTTACGGCCTCTGTTTTGGGTCATACCTTTGAATTCTGTGTACCTTTAGGTAATGAAGCTGTTTTTATTTTAAAGATGACAGTTTATGTCATTTCACACTTGGGGGACAGTGGTTTGGTATGTGAACCAGTGTCGGAGGGAGTGAAGGAAGTGGGACCAGCATGGCTTAGTCACCAGAGAGTCTGGCAGCCTGGAAACTGGCCCGTTTTTCATTACTTGGTCGTTTTAAATCAAAGCATTGTGACCTTCGGTTTTGATCTCAGGGCCCGATTTTGCTTCCGCCGGCCATCTCTGATTCTCTGCGTAAGTGGTCCCTTCAAGGCTGGTTGTCTGCATACAGAGTTGTCCAGTGTTTTACCTGCTTTCGTTTCTGCAGGTTGGCGCTTACACCCTCTGGCCATGACCTCCCCTGCGTCTCACAGAATTGCTGTCCACTGTGTTCTTATGACACGGCCGATGTACAGTTGGTTTGTTTTCACTTCCTCTTTTCTTTTCCCCGGCTTTCTCTGCTGTTCTGACAGGATGCTGTAGTAACCCTTGATTCATTTTATTTCCTGACAAGGTGTCGTAGAAACTCTGCCTTTAGCCTTAAGTTGTCAGTGATGACGTGAAGATTGTCCCGGGCCTCATGTATGCAGAGTACATGGCTGAGTGCTGGTGATTCTGGTGAGGGGCGCCGGTGACGCAGAACCCCCTTCTGTCACCGTGCTGCGGTTTGGCCACACTACTTTGTGATGAGGTCTGTCCAAAAATACGTGTAAAAAATATATGTGAGATCATCAGAGTTTGAGAACAATTCTGTTAACTATCATGCCGCCACCCAGTGCCTTCCCTGTGAATCCTGTTTTACACACCTTCTCACGGACAGAAAGAGGCCCCTGGATCTAATACTGCAGTGCATTTGAATCTTTCTCTCCATTGCCAGTCAGCATTGACCTTTGATCCAGAGCCTGGGACTGAAGTCAGATGCACAGCGGGTTCCTTGCTGTCCTGTAAGGTGTGCAGAGAGCTTGCTGGGCACCTGTTCTGCCCTCTGGATTGTGGGAGTGATGGGTTGCAGTCACCAGTGACAGGAGATGGGAGGCCAGTCAGAAATGTGCCCATCCGTCACCAGACTAAACGCACCTGTGCCTTTGCTCCTGAGAGGTCTGTGTAGTGCTCGTAGGCTGAGGTGACCTGTCCCTCAAGGAAGCCCTCACAGTGTGCCTGGCATCACCACACGTTCTCTGTTCCCTTCCTTCTTCCTGCTGGCTCTGTTCCTTTCTTGCTGATAATTTACTTGATACCTCTTTTCTAGTTTTCCATGCAATCAAGGTATTTGTAACATTCATGTACACTTTAGGCAACATGCTTCAGTTCACACTGGCTGTGCCCATCTGTGCCCCCTACCCCCACACCTTTGGCTTTTTCAAAATAGGAGTTCTCTGTGTAGCTCTGGCTGTCCTGGAGCTCACTCTGTAGACCAGGCTGTCCTGGAACACGGAGATCTGCCTGCCTCTGCCTCTTCAGTGCTGGGGGAAAAGGAGTGTTCCACTGCCCAACTGTTCTCCTTTTAGAAATGAAGTGTGACCTTATCCGTTTGGGTACGGGTAGGATCAGTGAACCATGACATCCAGGTCACTTGTCATCCATACCTGAGTACCCCAGAAAGAATGCAAAATAAACATCAGGTAGTTATTATGCGCTGACCATTTGGGAGCAGTGTCTGAAATAAGTTTCTAGCTAATTGTAAGTGTTAAGATTTCTTCGTTGTGATGGTTAATCCTGATCATCAGTTTGACAGGAATGAGATGTGCACGGATGGTATGTCTGTGAGAAGCTCCCGGAGGCTTGACGAAGGGCAGAGGACTTGCTTTGGAAGTGGGCAGCACTACCCCATCGAGGGGAGTGGAGGAATTTGTAAAAATTAGGTTTGGGTTGGGTGTGATGACACATGACTTTAATCCAGCTCCCAGGAGGCTGAGATAGGAGGATCTCTGAGTTCAAGGCCAGTCAAGGCTGTTCAGGGAGTTCCAGGACAGCTAAGACCACACAGAGAGATCCAGTCTCACCACACTCCCACAAAAGGTAAACCTGTAGATAATAAAGCTCGGGCCTTGCCCAGATCTCTGCCGGGCTGACCTGATGTGAGCCAGTGTGTTTGAATGGCTTTCTCCTTTTCATAAGCCAGATGCCTCCCATTTGCTCCGTCTTTGATTTCTCTTCTATGATAAAGTAGTTGATCAAGTTTCTACCCTCAAATCCTTGAAGGTAGGTCTGGACTTGACAATTCACATGCTTTCAGGCATTTGTGAGGCCATTGTAGTAGAAGTATAATAGTGAACCAGCACTTCTGAGAGTCAGATGAAAATTTAATGAAACCAAATGAACAGTTCTGAGGGATCCCAGCTTTTGAAGCCTATATTTAGTTACTACTCTAGAGTTGCCAAATAAAGTGAATTTTCATTAAGAAGTCTTGCCATAATAAAATCTTGGGGCCAATCAACCATCTTTGTTTATGATGATCAAATGCAGGGGAAGGGGATTGAATTGGCCCACACATTGGTCCCCCAAACCTGGCCATGTCTCTACCGCCAAACACATTGATTCTTCAGGCAAACGTGCAGACCCTGAATGCATGGCCCTGGCTGCCTTTCTCTGTTGCTCCAGTGTTGTTTTTGTACCTCTTCCTGCCATCCTGCACCTCTGGAGATTATGCCAAACCCACAAACAGTTCTGACATGCCTGAGAAGGAACAGGCCCGAATCCCTGTTAGAGTTCCCCTAAAACGGGTGTGTGCCACTGAGTTGGTCACCCAGT
This sequence comes from Micromys minutus, assembly GCF_963924665.1. NCBI lineage: Eukaryota > Metazoa > Chordata > Mammalia > Rodentia > Muridae > Micromys > Micromys minutus. The sequence goes on along the minus strand of NC_137959.1, from coordinate 2,960,008 downwards.
GTGATGCCTTTGTTTCAGATGTGCCTGGTGTTTCAGATTGGGCAAGCATATGACCTCATCATGGTCCTCTCTGGGATGCAGCCACTAGTGAAGCAAGTGTTTCATCCTTCCTCCACTGTAAGCCTTCTTGGGCTGTATGATTTCGAGCAGGTTGATGAGACTCTCCCTTACGGGCTTTGTGTGCATAATGATACACAGAACTGTGTTAACTGAACTGATAAATGCACAGTGAAGCACCTTTCATTGTGAGGGTCTTCCAGTGATGGCTCATCTTGACCCTTGAATATTGAATAGGATTTTGAGCCAAGACTTTGCAGATGTAGGCCAAATACAGTTCTAGCTCTTAAGGAGTCAGAGTGGCATGTGAAAACAGAGGTTGAGAGGAGTGTAGCTGTTGGCCGTGGGCTGTGAGTAAGAAATATGGCCACCCTCTAAGAGGCGGAACCCTAGAACCTTCAGAAAACGTCCTTCGTGCACCTTGACTCCAGCCTTCTCAAAACCACCCATTTAACTCTGGTTTTCCCGTGGTCAGCACAGATTCATGACTTCCATGAATGGACTGATAATGTGTTTGATTTAAGTCACTGTATTTGTGGTCATTGTTGCAGCAGCAGTGATAAATGTTATCTGTTTCATCTGTGTGTGTGCATCTACGCACGCACTCTCTGCTTTCACTGTGAGTGAGATCTCTAGGGAAAGAAGCCGAGGTCCTCAGCACCGGTCACAGTGTGCTGTGTGACCATTACTCTGTGCAGTGTGTAAGTGATGTGGGTGGCATGTGGCTTAGGGGAGACTGCGTTGGTGCAACTGAGTGTAAACTTTATACTGGGACTTCCAAAGGGCTATGTTAGGTCTTTAAGCCTTCTCCTTCAGGTCTGCCTATTTGTTTTGGGACATGAGTCCCTTGTACGTTCAGCTTGATTTCCCTCTATGTCATCAGTTTACCACTACCCATCATCCCTTTGACTTCAGAGGCTGTTTTATTCTGTGAATAAGAACTGAGTGCAGAGATCACTCACTCTGCTCAGTGTTGGGCACTTAAGGCCAGGAATACTTTCAGCTCTTTACTGCCAGATACTCCGATGGTGGCCTTCAGGTCTAGACCAGCTTAGACCCACTTAGGAGTGCACTGGGGGACTGGGGCTCACACGGGTGCCCGCACCATCTCTTTTTTCAAAGGTTGCAGAATGAGTTCTGTACTTGGTGTAGCCGTAGTGTTCTTAGGGAAGGTGCTGCTACTTGTGCTGTCAAACGGGAAACCTTGAAAGAACGTTTGAAGTCAGCACATAGTCCGAGAAGAATCTCGTTTTACTTCCAAGTTATGTAGATTAACATCAGCATTATTTTCCTGGCGAGAATCTGGCATGAAATTATTGAGTTCTTAGAATCGGAACCTTGTTCTTCTATAAATAAATCATTGGTGACTTTAGATTCTGGCTTGAATGTGTACTTCCCTTGGTGACAGATTTCTTGGCAGAGCCTTGCATAATTGACAATCTAGTTGGTTAGGTCTCTATGCCAAGAATTTAAGCTTCTAGGTGCAATTTCTCTACTTAACAAAGGGTGCTGGAACCCAATATGATTTGTAAGATTTATGTACTTTACTGAGTATCCTAGTTAGGGTTTCTGTTGGTGTGATGAAAGACCACAGACAAAACAATTTGGGGAGGAAAGGATTTATTTGGCTTACACTTCCATATAATTGCTCATCATCAGAGGTGGTAAGGACAGGAACTTAAGCAGGTACCTGGAGGCAGGAGCTGATGGAGAGGCCATGAAGGGATGCTGCTTACTGGCTTGTTCACCATGGCTTGCTCAGCCTGCTTTCTTATAGAGCCCAGGACCATCAGATGGGGGTGGCACCACCCACAGCAGGCTGGTGCTCTTCCGTCAACCCCTGTTTAAGAAAATGCCCTACCGGCTTTCCTGCAGCATGGTCTTATAGAGGCATTTTCTTCACTGAGCTTTCTTCCTCTGGGATGTCTAACTTGTATCAAGTTGACATAAGCTAGCCCGAGAGCACACTGTATTCTTTGTTCAGGATGATAGAACGTGCTGTAGTCTATCCCACTGAGGTTCCGGGAGTTGAGGGTAGAAGTTGGAGGTTTAGAAGTATGTGCCAGTTAGTTTTGTCAACTAGACCCAATCTAGACCTGTGTCGGAAGAGGGAACGTCAGTTAAGGAATTGTCCCATCGTACTGGCCTGTCTCCAGGATATTTCTTGATTGTTCATTGACAAGGGGGTGCCTGGTCCATTGTAGGGAGTCCCACCTCTGGGCACTATGCGTAAAAGCAAGCTGAGCAGCCGTGGACTGCAAGCCGGTGAACAGCAATACTCCACGGCCTGTGCTTCAGCTCTGCCTCTGGGTTCTTACGAAGGGTTTTTGCCCTGACTGTTCTTCATGATGAACTCTAAACTTCTCCCCGAGTTGTTTCTGGTCAGTGTTTCATCACAGAAGCTGTCATGAGCAGTGCTATACTTAAAACTCAGATTTCCTGAAAGCACCATGGATTCGGACTCTGGAGGGCGCATGGCTTTACCTGAAGTTGTTAGTGAATAGGCAGCTCTGCCCTAAAGAAGCCCCATTCTCATGAATAGTCAGCAAGGGCACACCATGGCGGCTGTGCTGGAGCCTGGAGCTGTCCAGACAATATTGTAGGCCCAGGCTGGTGAAAGCATTTCTCGGTAGTTGTGAAGTACATGTCAACAACTGTAATAATCAAGAGAGAAACATGAAAATTCTGGATATATACATCTGCCAAGATGAAGTCACGAAGGAGGAAACCTGAACAGACACAGTTAACAGATTATCTGGACACAATTCTCACAGTTTAACATCAAGAAATAGAAAACCTATGAACAGATCAGTTATGAATATATGGTTGTGTCTTAGGGTTTTATTGCCGTGACGAGACACCATGACCAAGGCAACTCTTATAAAGGAAAACACTTAATTGGGGCTTGCTTACAGTTCAGAGGTTCAGTCCATTATCATCATGATGAGAAGCATGGCAGAGCACAGGCAGACGTGCTGGAGGAGCCAAGAGTGTTAACATCTTGATCCAAAGGCATCTAGGAGGAGACTCTGTCCTACTGGCCAGACTTGAGCATTTGTATGAGATCTCAAAGCCCCATCTCCACAGTGACACACTTCCTCAAACAAGGCTAGACCTCCTCCGATAAGGCCACACTTCGTAATAGTGCCACTTCCCATGGGGCCGAGCACATTCAAGTCACCACAGATTGAGTCATTTGTTAGAAATCATCCAGTAAATACCAGGAGCTCCGGTTATGAATCTTTCCTGCAATCCCAGTATCATGAAGTTGAGGCAGGAGGATTATTGTGAGTTTTAGGCCAATTTGAGCTGTGAAAGTGAGTTCTGTTTCTAAAATTAAATGAATAAATGTTAAGCCCTAGGACCAGGCAGTCATACTGCAAATTTCTGTTGAGTATACAAATCAGGAAGACCACTTTTTCAGTCATTCCAGGAAGTTCATGAGGAGGAAATTCTTCTAAATGTATTCCATGTGATCAGTATTACTCTAATATCAATACCAGGCCAGGACACAGGAACCAATGGACTTCGATGGCTTGGCGGGCAGAGGTGTCAGAGTGCGGTACTGATGACCTGATTCTCGGGTCCTCAAAAGTAGCAGGACAGAGCCCACATCCAGGAGTTGTGCTGTGACCTTGCACACACCTGCGTTCACACGTGTCTGCATTAAAACACAGAATGATTAAGATCCCAGAAGAGAATAAGGCCGTAGGCCAGATACACAGATTTCAACCACACACTACCTGTAGCACTTTACAAAGATACGCCATGATCAAGTAGAAGTCACGACAGGCGTCCAAGAGTGGTCCCGCAATGCAAATCAGCATGTGTATTAAATCAACAGAACAAAGAACAAAACCATGTAGTTCTCGGTGTAGAGGAGGCACCTGATAAAAGCCTACATTCTGTCTTGGTAAAAACAATGTTAAGCATTTGTTACAGAGGGACTGTACCATAGCACACTGTGGATGCTACGCAGCAAGCCCACTGTCCCCAGGCAGTGCTGGCCGCAGCCTCCGCTCACAGCAACTCACACTTTCCCCACTTTATTGCTGGAAGCCCTGGAGTCATCAGGCAAGCAAAAAAGTAGTGAGCCGTGTAACTAGTGAAAGAAGAAGTGTAAGACGCTTTGCATGGAAAACCTTAGAAGTACCCTCGAGCAATTCAGAGCAAATTAACAACACTGCAGGATAAAACACCAACACATCACTCTCAGCAGTGCCACAACCTGCCAACGGTGAAGCCTTGTGGGTCTGTGCTTTTGCTTCTCCACTGGGCTGTCAGGATGCCGCTCGGGGAGGCAAAACGCAAGCTAAGTTCCAGGGGTGAGAAACGGTACAGGCTGGGGCCCAGGCTGTGTTTCTCAAACTCCTGGGCACCCAGACAGCACTGGGGACCGTGAAGAGTTGAGAATGGGTTGTTAACTCAGTGAGCTCAGGGCGGGGGTGGGAAGGACCTGGATTAGCTCGGTAAGTGCCAGGAGCGCAGAGGGGCCTTCTGCAGGTGGCTTAGGCTTGACTCGTATGAGGAAGTCTTCCCCCAATGGCTGTCATTGATGAGGGAGACAGTCCTCACTTATCCAAACTGTTGATGCATGGCAGAGAAGGATGCATAGCACGTATTCAGGGTGAGCCAGAGATTAAACACCTTTTGCAGAAAGGCATGCTGGGAAGGGAAGCTCATTGGCTGGACATTCAGGGCCTATTCGATATCTCATTAGCATACTTTAGGCTCTATGCTACAGGACCAGTTATGGTCCTCATAGTGAGGTGTCGTCCTCACGTGCTCCAGGATAGGAAGCAGGTCAGGAGCAGATTCAAACGCCTGTTCTCACCTATGAGAACTGAGGGAGTTCCTCAATGTGCTCAGCCTTACCTGTTTCTCTGGCTGGTGACATGTAGATTGTCCTGCAGCCGTTTGTATTTTGATATTAATTCCACTTCTCCAAGAAGGGCTGCCTAGTCACATACTCATGAAGGTGACATCATCTGAACCTTTCCATTTTCATTAGTAAACTAAAGGCGAGAGCCGGTGATTGGTCAGGGGAAGGGAAGGTGGAGAGAGAGGGTCAGAGGTCAGAAGATTGAGGAGGACAAAGAGAGAAGCTCTAAGATTGACGTCAGGAAGGATGAACTAGATCCAGGTGGGCTTAGTTGGAGATAAGTAGCTATGAACATTAAGGATTTTACAGGTCTAATATCTCAGATAGAAGGGCAGTTTGTATCTTTGTCTATTTGATGTAATCTTATTGTGTAGAGGGTTTGTGGATTGAGAATTGAATTTATAAACCTGTATGAAAAGCTATCGGGCCTTAGAGTTGTGTTTGTGTTGGGGTTTGGGATAAAGAAGCATCCTGGGACGGAGGCAGTAGGGCAGGCGGAGTGAACCTCCAGGGAAGGGGGTCGTGTGGACGGAGTGAGACCATGTGCACTGCTCCGTACTAGAAGTGGCGCCCGCGGCGTGAGATGAAGAGATGAGCCTTCCATTTTTAATACTTACTGCAACAGTGACATGGTTCCATTTGACCCACAAACCATTGGAAATAGAACCTGGGCAAAGGACCTGAGAATAACATAAGTTATTATGTATATAGGAAGTTAGAGTGCGGTCAGGAAGGGACTTGTGTGGATGTCTGAGAGTCTGATCAGCCCAGAGGTGTCAGCTACCCTGGCTAGTCCCTACTCTTTCTATGAATCTTAGTGCGTGCGCCACACCCACCAGTGCCACTCTGCCTGCTCATTACGAGAAATACACGAAATAACGTGGACGCCTGTCCTCAGTCTGTGTCAGTGAAGGACATTCTCCTCCAGTGGTCCCGTCTGTCCTTCCCTAGTGGAGGAATGGAGGTGCCCTTTGCATGTAGTCATCAGACACTGGCCGACTTTGACACGTGATGATCTGGAAAGAAAACCTTGTGGTGGGCTGCATCCCATGCACTGAGGTCAAACAACTCTCGGTTGTTTGAAAAAGCAGCATAGATCTGAAAGAAGGAACTGACTGGGAAATACATAAATTTAGACCTACTCAGTGTAGGTAAGGGGCAGTGTGTGCAAGCCCTGGGCCCCTTCCTCACTTCAAGCAGAAAAAGGAAAGCTAAAACATACTGGGTGATGGGAAAACAATCAATTTGATTATTGATTATTAAAAGGAATGCAGTTTGATGCAGTCAGATGTTTAAGTGATATTAACATGAGGCCTGGCACTAGAAAGACATCAGCCAGAACGGAAAAGGCGTGATGGAGCATTCTTACATGTTTAAAGGAAAAAACCCTCGATACTTAGCACAGGTAAGGAGTTACAAATGGGAGAGAGGTGCTAGGCTGTTTGTTCAAATAAACCCTGAACTAACTTACTTTTTAATTAGCATAAAGGATTAGCAAATTAATGTTGCAAAACTGTTATTTTAAAATGTCATTCTAGAACATTCATTTCTATCCATACCACGTACTGTTCTTAAACAAAGGACCTTTACTCTCACCGTTAAGTTTGAATATTAAGGTAATAGCACCAGATAGATTAATGTAAATGCCCAGATTCAAAAGAACATGTTTAAAAAAATGACTATTTTATGTGCATTGCTGTTTTGCCTCCAAGTATGTCTGGGTGGGTTGTGGGGTGCTCTGAAACTGGAGTCACAGACAGTGAGCTGCCATGTGGGTTACTGGGAAGTGAACCCTGACCCCTTGGAAGAACAGCCAGTGTTCCCAACCATTGAGACCTCCAGCCCTCAAAGCAGCATTTTTAGCAATTTAAATACACAGACACAAATGGCTGACTTGTGTGTTGCTCCTCTCTGTTGAGGTTGGGGTGGGGTTATGAGAGAGTCTCTCTGCAGCCCACTTTGACCCCGAACTCATGGCTGTTCTTTTCCCAATCTCCCAAGTGCTGGCGATAGAGGCACGGGCCACCATGTCCGGGTCAGTGTGCTCTGACAGAGCATGTTTGCAAAACGAATAGAGGAGCTGTTGAGAGTGAGGCCGCAGTCCCCCAGTGTTTAATACGTTTGTGGCATGAGTCCTCGCCTCCGCCCCGCCGTCACCACTTTACAGGTAGAGCTCTCTTCTTTCCCGCCCAGTGGCGAGGTTTCCCGTGTTCAGTTCTCTGCACTGCACATGATTGACTACACAGTACGTTTGCTTTTGTCCTGTTAGCAGATATTTCCCCGACTCATATGACAGGGATGAGTCATGCCCAGAGTTTTCTATTACACATCTGCAAATATCCCAGCGCAAGAGTTTTTATCTTGGAAACTTACCAGAATCTCTGGGTTGTAGGAGTTCATCAAATTTACGTGAAATTGCCAAACATCAAACGCAATCACGCTGAGTTCGGCAGTGAGAAGTGTGTTTCTTCACACGGTTTGGCAGTTAGGTGACTGAGCTCTCCCGAGGTTTTGTTTTTAGTTTCCCCGACCTCCGATGCTGAAGTCCTTCTCATATGGCCAAGGCCACTTTAATTCCTTTCACTTCCTTTTGTGATATGCATGTTTTGCCCAATCTTTTTAAAGTTCAGTTTTAAAAGAAGTTATTTATACGTTGTGGCTGTGTGCTTTTATTTTCCCGTTGTCTTTAGAATTTACTCTAATCAGCATGATTAGTCAGTCCTATATTCTTAGTCAGCGTTTCCTTTGTGATTGTGCCAAAACCCCGTGCGTGCTAAACACGCGAGCTGCTGCCAAACCGCACGTGTCATTGGCTCATTTCACAGGCAGACCTTCCCTGGTGCCATAACCTGTCATGAAAAGAGGAGGTGACAAGGCCTGTAGTTCCTTTGGAGAACTATTGATATACTTTTCAAGTGACGATTTGATCTTGTCCTTAAGATTATTAGTTACTAACCTGCAGTGCTACTTCCAGTGAACACGTTTACTTTGAACTTTCTGGTTGCCTTGGGTTAGCATTGATTTCCCTCCCTCCCTCCCTCCCTCCCTCCCTCCCTCCCTCCCTCAGTCCCATTTTCTCTATAGTTGAGGTGTAGTGGTGGTGGTGATGATCAGTTCAAAGTACCTGGCTAGCTGCCCAGACCTTACTGACCAGAGGAGTGCCCTCAGACGCTGTTCCTAATTGTCTTGTGAACTTCGGGATGTATTCTGACCTTATTGAGGAGAGAGGAATTTGTGGAAAGATGCACAGAGATCAGCTGCAGGAAGTGGGGAGGGGGTGTGGGAGGAGGACAGAGGCAACTGGCATGTACCAGGTTGGGGACTACAGACAGGGGTTGGACTGTGCCTTTTCGAGTTCTTAGTGGAACATAGTTCTCTCTCTCTCTCTCTCTCTCTCTCTCTCTCTCTCTCTCTCTCTCTCTCTCTCTCTCTCTCTCTCTCTGGTCATCCTTGACTGTAAAACAAGGACCCCATTCATCAGTGTGCCTTTCTTTCTAGGTCTGTCAGCTGCCCAGCGGAAGTTCGCTCACTCGCTCAGAGACTTCAAGTTTGAGTTTATTGGGGATGCTGAGACTGATGATGAACGGTGCATAGGTAAGGAACACGTGAGGCCTGGTTTGCTTCTCTCCGCCTTGCCCAGCACCGACTCATGCCTTTCTCCTTACAGATGCCTCCTTACGTGAATTTTCTAACTTTCTGAAGAACCTGGAAGAACAGAGAGAAATCATGGTGAGTAGCAGGGTGTAAATCTATATCGATTGCCAGATTTCCACAAGGGGACCGTCTGGGCTGTGGAGCCGAGCCTGACAGAAGTTTTGATGCATTTAGTGCTTAGAGTGGGTGGGATTTTCTGAGCTCTGATTTGTGGGTCCATGATGGTTCTGTGATCAGTTCTTGGTCAAGGTCCTGGACCTCTTGCATCAGAGAGGGAAGGCAGAAGCATCCTGGGGCTTCCAGCTAGAGTCTGACTCAGTGCTGAGCTCCAGGTTCAATGATGCCCGGTCTGAGAAATGAAGGTAGAGAAAGGAATGAGGAACACACCTGCCTGTCTTTCCACACGTCTACGTACACACATGCATCTGCGAACAGGTGTGTACACATAATATACCCAAAATTCCATGTGTGCATGTGGCAATAGTATGATCACATGGACTTTTCCCAGCACGCACTGACAGCTTCAACTAGTGTTTGTATAATGTCATAGTCACTATTTCCTAGGTGTTGGTGAAGACTCAGTATGACATTAGATCACTGTAGTGCCATGACATCACCTTTCTACACCGTGTCAAGTGTGTGTGTGTGTGTGTGTGTGTGTGTGAGAGAGAGAGAGAGAGAGAGAGAGAGAGAGAGAGAGAGAGAGAGAGAGAGAGAGACACTTCCTTTAGTCATTCCTTTCCGGGATCCTGATCTTTTATGTTCTTCTTGGTTGGAGTCTGAGGGCATGGTAGCTGTGGTTTGAATAGGAATGCCCCCATAGACTCACGAGTTTGGATGCTGGCTCACAGGGAAAGGTGTGGCCTTGTTGGAGAAAGTGTCACTGTAGGCTTTGAGGTGTGCTATGTTCAAGCTGTGCCCAGTGTGGTACACAGTCACTTCTGCTGCCTGTGGATCAAGATGTAGAATGCTCACTCATCCCCACACCGTGTCTGGTTACCATGGAGACAATGGACTCTAAGACTCAGTTAATCGTTAACTTCCTAAGAGCAGCCATGGTCGTAGTGTGTCTTCTCACTAAGACAGTAGCAAATGCTGCAGAGCACCAGACGCACAGTTTACAAGGCAGCAGGGCGCTGAGAACACAAGGGCCGGGAGCCCAGGGTGAGCTGCAGCAGAGATTCCGTGTCCAGGGCCTTCTCTAGAGCACTGTCAGCTGTCATCCCTAGAGGGGGACTGGAGTTTGGACTTGTGTGGAAGAACTGGGTGACACTTTCTGCCTTATCGGTGTGTTTCTGTTCCTGGAGTGACATGAGAAGAAGACAGTGGAATGTGGTCTTGTGCTCTGATGGAGATTTCTTGGTTCCTAGAAATTCTGTTAGCTGACTGTGATCATCTTCAGTTTTGGAGGCAGCTGACCTTGCCTCTGACCGAGGTGAGTGAGGTGAGGAGGTGAGTGAGGTGAGGAGGTGAGGAGGTGAGGAGGTGAGTGAGGTGAGGAGGTGAGTGAGATGAGGAGGTGAGGAGGTGAGGAGGTGAGTGAGGTGAGGAGGTGAGGTGAGGAGGTGAGTGAGGTGAGTGAGGTGAGGAGGTGAGGAGGTGAGTGAGGTGAGGAGGTGAGTGAGGTGAGGAGGTGAGGAGGTGAGTGAGGTGAGTGAGGTGAGGAGGTGAGTGAGGTGAGGCGGTGAGGAGGTGAGGTGAGGAGATGAGGTGAGGAGGTGAGTGAGGTGAGGAGGTGAGGAGGTGAGGTGAGGAGGTGAGGTGAGGAGGTAGGGTGAGGAGGTGAGTGAGGTGAGGTAAGGAGGTGAGGAGGTGAGGAGGTGAGGAGGTGAGGTGAGGAGGTGAGGAGGTGAGGTGAGGAGGTGAGGAGGTGAGGTGAGGAGGTGAGGAGGTTGGGTTCCTGGTCTGGGTTGTTGTGTCTGTGCAGGGCTCTGGGCCTGTGTGTGGGGTTTGGTCCTGTTCGGTTTTAATCCCAGCCCTCGGGAGCCAGAAGAAGGTGGATCTCTGGATCTGAGCCCAGCCAGCTGGACAGAGAGGGTTTAGGACAGTTAGAGCTACACAGAGAAATCCTGTCTTGTGTTAAAACAAAACAAAACAAAACAAAACAAAAAAACCCAAAACAAAAAACCAACTACTACCCCTCACCATAAAAAAAAATCAGAATCAAAACCAAGAAATAAACTGAACCCTCAGAACTGACGCTTGAGAAGAGAAATCGCCACAGGAGAGGAAACAGGAGGACAGCCATGGAGACCCCAGCTTGTGGACAAGTTGCTCCAGTTTAGTTTGGGGAATTCAAAGCGGAACAAGAATCTGGTGTTAAATGACATGTTCTCGGCAGCCGATGTCACATCTGATCCTGTTTCTCCTGTGTTCCTGTTCTGCTGTCATTGCGATTGACAGCCGGTATTGTGGCGTCTCATGTACAAATACATACATAGCGCATGCAAATACCTCAGGACATGTCTCGGGGAGGTGCCACCTTAACAGTCACCACAGCTGCCTACTGAGTGCTGGGCTACAGGCATGCAGCCTACTGAGTGCCACCACATGCAGTGAACTGATTCTACTGGTGGTTAATACATCTTCAAAAGCAGAAGTCTCTGAGTCACCACAGAGTACAGCAATGAAATGAATAAAAGTGGAAAGACCTGAGCTGTTTAACCGCACTGACGTTAAGGGTCCTCGTGTAGCCGTGTTAGCGATTACTTCTGTGACGTATGGCGGCTGGACGGACTCATCCTGGCTCTTTAAAACCTTTGATTGTGTCATTGGAGCACACAGCAGCCGTAAACTTTGAATAAGAACAGATCCGACTTCAAGGAACTTTGAGTGTGGTTTTGGGAATAACTGGCAATTAACAAGTTAATTAGAATAGACAAAGTGTAAAGTGTGCCTGGAGCCAGCTAGGCATCTCCGGGCTGTGCTTTCCTGGTTCTTCACATGGCGGCCATAGCTCTCTGTCCTGCACTGTTGTCAGACGTGGTTTCTCTCCTCTCTTCCACAGTCTGCCAGCGTGGTGGATCTCTTTCTCCTTTCCCAGCCTGGGAAATTCTAAAATCCTGCCCGTCTCTTCTCCCCAGCTATTGGCTGTTGACATCTTGATTTACCAATCAGAACCAACCAGGGGCAGGTTCCCAGAAGCTAAGTGCAGACCTTCTCACATAAACAGTTTTTTGGGGACATAATTAGCATTTGTAATACAAACAGCTACAAAGCTTAAATAATGTAGAAAGTTTGTCTTTTTTTTTTTGAATACATGTTTTGTAGGACTTTGGGCTTTTGCAGGTATATTCATCTGTCTGGAAGTGGGCTTTTGCAGGTATATCCATCTGTCTGGAAGTTGGCCACCAACTCCCCATGTGTCTAAGCTGACAGCGGCAGTGTGTTCATGTGCCTACTTCAACCTGAGCAGCATCACGTTACTCAGTTTAGCAAATGCCACTGTGCTTGCTGCGTGCCTGGTGCTGTGTTGTGACAGGGTGACACAGTTCTTTCTCTTGAGTAGGTGGATATCCACTAGGGGAAGTGGTCAGAGCACATGTGCTCAGTAATTCTGCAGAAACGGAGGCGTGGGGGTCCTGGAGAGGTCAGTAATGGCAGAGGTGACATACGTCACTTGGCCAGTTCCGCATAGATGAGCTGAAATGCTGGGTCTTCTTGAGGGGAACCTGCTTCCATTTCAAGAAGAGTGCAGTGTGTGAGTAACGCCTGCATGCCCCTGCTGCTATTAATACAGAGTTTGCGGGTGTGGCTCAGTGTGAAGACTCAGTCCCTGGCACTGAGCAAAACTATGAGCTAGAATCCGTGAGTCACTGGAAAAAGAAGCAGGCAGAGTACCAGTTTAGGAAAGATGTCACTGTTTGCTTTCACACCCAAGCGCTGGGTCTCCTTGAGTGGGCACGCTCAGCCCTGACCGCGTGTGTTTCAGGACAGGGTTTCGAAGTGAGTAATTTTTTCTCATAGTGTTTCTGACCCCGCTTGTAGAAGTGAAGAAACCTAAACTAGGTGGACAAAGTAAGAGGCCAGAGCTGGTGGGGTTGCGTCTGTGCGTGCTGTCTGAGGGAAGCTGCCTGCATTCCTGTTGTTCTGTGTGGCCCGACAGGACATGGTGTACTTATCTGAGGTGGGCAGCTGTCCAGGAGTCTAGGGACTTTTAAAATAGTGCTACCGCATTTATGAGCATCTCTAAAAAGCCTTGCACACTGTATTGACTTCTCTGAAGAAATTCTTTTTGGAACAGACTGAGTTTCATTTTTTTGCCAGCCTGTAAGTGAGGATTCAGTTTCTGAGTATTCTGGCAAATTAGAGTAGGGATTTGGACCAGAGAGTTAGGAAAGCTGCAACAGTGCGTGGGAGGATGGGAGGCAGAGAGAACTTTCCAGGGGTATCCAAAGCTGCCTTAGATATAGGCGTTCCAGCAGGACAACCTCTTCTCCTTCATGTATTTTAAACACACACACACACACACACACACACACACACACACACACACACACACACACACACACACTCTGAACTCTGCTGTAACCATTTTGGTGTTTGACACTTGGGTTTTATTCTAAATATTACTGTTTTTCTATGAAAATGTTTTATAACATTACTGAAGTAGTACTGAAGTAAATGATGTCTTTACTCTTTGGGAGAGAACTTGGTAGTGCCCCTTCTTCTGTGAGGTCCATGCAGTCTTCTCTGAGCATGGCGTTGGGGCCATCTAGTGTAATGTTGGTTTCCACTGTCAACCTGATAGGATTTGGACTTGCCTGGGAGACCCAACTCCAGGGCTGTCATTGGGGGTGTTTCCAGAAATGGGTGACGGAGGGGCAGTGGCCACCTGCATGTGGGCAGCACTGTGCTATGACTTCATTTGCTATGTTCCTCCTTGACTGACCGTACACTCTTTAACTGTGAGCCACAATAAGTCTGCTTCCCTATTAAGTTGTTTCTGTCTGGTATTTTGTCTCGGCATCAAGGAGGTGATTAATATCCCGGGGGTTCGCTAGAAATGTCCATTATCAGACTGTACCCAGACCCGCTAACTTCTGTAATCTGAACCACCACCCCATGAAATCTCCTTTGCCTCCAAGTTAGGTCTCTTAAACAGTTAAAAAACAAACAAACAAACATTTTTGATGGTTTTATGCTAACCTGTGGTTTAAACAACTCTTAACAGCTGAGTTTTTACCTGCCACTTTCAAGGGATTGGAAACTATTTCCACATCTAGTTTGTGTTGATAAAACAGGGTTTGGCTGTTAGTGGTCTAGTGCTGCCTAGTTTATGCTGGATGTTGCTTGTGAACGTGTATTTACACGAGAAATGGTGCAAACCACTGGACAGCACTGGCTAGTCTCTGCTCTCTGTTCACAAGGCATGCGTGTGATGGCAAATGTCAGTCAGTCCTGCCACTTTTGTCTGTCTGTCTGGTTCTGTCGGCAGGGATGTACGTGATGGGAAACATCTAGCAGTTCTGCATGGAGATATTTCTTACTTTGCTTCAGACGTTGTCCATGACAGTGTGAGGCATAGTGGGACACACCCTTAATCCCAGCACTTGGCAGTTAGAGGCAGGTGGATGTCTATGAGTTTGAGGCTAGCTTCAGGACAACCAAGGCTACACGAATAAATCCTGTCTCCAAAATCCCGATACAAAACAACCCAGGAGCAAAAGTTGCCCATTTACTTAGTTTTACAGCAGTTTCCTTCTCTCTTTGGAAATGGCGCTTATACCATTTCATGGTAACGTTCTCATTTTCTTCCTCACCCTTTCAGTCGGGTGTGCACGCTGTTGTAAACCTTGCCGTCAGGAATGTCCAGTGAGGATTTGCTTTTACATCTCTAAAATGCCTGAATGTGACTGATGACAGGAGACTTGGAACCAGTTTTTGGGAGAAGCATTCTTGTCCTCATGAGTCAGTGTCCTCTCTGCCAACTCACTGTCATGTGTGACTCTCCTGTCTCCGTCAGACTCTACTTCCCCATTGGAACTCCTGTTTCCTCTGTTTCATGTTCTTTGCTTCTAAGGAATTGGCTACTTTGGATTGTACATGTGCCCACAGACCCAAGAGCCGCCAGAAGCTTGCAGCTCATTCCTACAGTTGTCTAAACTACGGTGTTATTGGAACCAGCCAGTTGACTGTTTCATGGCACATACTTCTAGATGACCTGGGACCTTCAGGGATCACACGGGAGTTAGAGAACTGAGCAGTTTGTCTACGTCACTAAGGGGAACCGCTGCCGTGTTAGACCAGCAGAGCAGAGAAACATTCTGTCCCTTGGCTTCAGCTGTTTATCATTTTTCTCACTTCTTCTTGGCTAGAGTGGGAGGATGGGGGATGGGCTGGAGATGGAATTGTGGACTTTGTCTTTGAACACTTTTTCTCAGCGGCCTGCACCTTCAGCTCTTTCCCTCCACCTGAGGGAATGTATGTAGTCAGTACAGCTAGGGCTGCAGTCACATGCACATGTAAGTGTTTCTGTTCAGTCACGGAATGATGGACCAGTTCCAGAGGGAGTAGGGAATCTCTCTGTGTGGAAACCCTTGTTAGCGACCTTCTAGTTACATCAGTGAATCTCTGCAGCGGCGTCTCTAACGTGGGCGCTGGCGCCTCTGGAGTAATCTCTGGATATCGGGGTGGGATACCCTCTAAAGAAGAGCTTTCTTTCCAGGATTCTTGGAGGTACAGAGGGAGAAAGATTTATGGAGGAAACCAGATTTTGGTGACTAAGATGGACGGTGATTCAGAAGTGTTTGGGCTCTGAAGAAGTTTTAGCATTATCTTAACACAAATAGTTTATTTCCTTGTTCATGGATGTATGTGACACAAATAAACCAACTCTCAAGTAGCTCTTTGGAGAAACTTAAATATAAGTTCTAAGTTCACTTGTAATTAGACTTAGTAACATTTTTCATTATGGTATGAGCTACTGGAGTATTTTCAACGTTGTGGCATACTGTAATCAGTAAAGATGGTTTTATATTGGTGGTGGGTTAGTTTGGGGTCAGAGGGATTACTGGCAGCCATGATCCTGTGGAGGGCTCTGGGAGTTTTGCCAGGAGAGGAGAGTGCTGGGGTCTGGACTTCACCGCCTGTGGCTAGGCATAGCCAGGGCCGGAGCTCCCTCCGAGGAGGCCCTTACTCAGTGTTCCCAGGGCCGCTTTTCGACCTCCCCTCTCTCCTTCCCCCAGCTGCCCCCTTTTTCTCCCGGGATCAGACCCTCATTGTGTAGCTCTTTTCCGCCTTTCTGGGCCCGCCCCCCTCCCCTAATGCATTTCTTGGATTTCTAAGCCTTTCCCCGTGTGTCTATTATTCTGACGAGCAGAAACACACGTTTGTGTCAGGATTTGTTGGTGGGGCACGGCAGTGGGCAGTCCTGTTGCTAGTGTGTGTTACCAACGGCAGATGGACACTTTGTGTTTTGTACACTGCTCTTTCTATTGTCTATGTTGTTAAAGCTTCACTCTCCAGCAAGAATTTTTAATGTAAGGTTTTGCGTGTTTTTTCTTTTGTGTGTCTGACTCTGTGAGCACATGCTGCACTTGTATGGATATCAGTCGAAGCCAGCAGAGGGCAGTGGATCCTCTGAAGCTGGAGTTCGTGGAAGCATGTGAGCCTCCCATGTGGATGTTGGGAATTAAAAGCTTGTGTATTTTTTATTTCCTATGCAATGGTGTTTTACCTGCACGTATGTCTGTGTGAGGGTGTCTGATCCCTGGAACGGGGCTTACAGACAGCGGTGAGCTGCCCTGTGCTCTGGGAATTGACTAGGGAAGGGCAGGCAGTGCTCTTAATCACTGAGCCATCTCTGCAGCGACAACTATTTTAGAAGCATGTTCTGTGCTTGGCCATGTTCTGGCTCCTGAGGATGCAGTGGGGATTTAGCTTCTTGTTCACGACAGGTGCTTAGCTTGTGGCCACCTGGAGACCGAATTACCAGGAGCCTTTCAGCCCACGGGGTGGCCTCCTGCCAGTCAAGGGTGGCCCACCGAAGGCTGGAGGCCCAGGCCCTTCTGGCTGGTGATGAGATGCCTGCTTTGAAGAGTTCTTCCTTTGATTTTTCCCCCTTTTTTTCTTAGTTGATCGCCTTATTGAGTGCTGTATTTCATTCAGATCTGTCTGCAATACCACTGATTGAAGGAACTATCATTTTCTTCTTCTTACTTCAAACTAGAAAGCCAGACTTTAAAATTCTGTCTGATGATGCTTTTATAGCCTTCTGACAGACTGACCTTGTCACTTCTTTCTGTGGGCTCTGTTCCTTCTCACTGTGTTCTGCCCAAGTATTTATTTTGTTTAAAAAAAAAAAAAAAGGAAGGGTCCTTATTGTCCCACATGCAGAGAGGAGAGCGCCAAGGTTAGGTAAGGTCTTGGGCTCAGTGTTCTATTCGGCGAATGCCCTCCTGATATGTCCAGTAGTTTCTGAGCTATGGTCCATATTATTTACAAAGTCTAAATTAAAAACTGTTACCAGTAAAGGCATTAGATTTTAAAAATTATAAATACCACCTTTTCCTCTCAGACTTCATTATGGATTTGCTTTGTTCCTGTCCCTTTTAGCCAACTTTTGCCTCTGTATTTGTGTGTGTGTGTGTGTGTGTGTCTGTGTGTCTGTGTGTCTGTCTGTGTGTGCACACACGCCTGCACACATGTAGCCTAAAGACTTTGTAGAGCACAGATGTTAAGAAGAGGACTCTTAAACTTTTGTAATTCATAGAATTGACTTTTTTCATTTCTGCTTTTTTTCCTCTGTTAAATCTGAGCCTTGGTTATAGGCAGTATTCTGGAAGTAAGTCTAAAACTGAGGTTCTTCAGTTTGAACCCTCCTCACATGTTGCTTTCAAGGTAATTGGGATTTATGATTAAAAAGCCGTAAACATTTTCACTGGATCCTTTTTGTTCTTACCGGAATAACAGTAGAAATGTGGTAGTCGGACTAGTACGCGTGGAACGTTTATGGTTGGGACGGGCGACATGTGCCGTCCTATGTGTCAGCCGAGGACTGAGCGCTGCCTCAGTGCTCCTGATTTCAGGTACACACAGTTGACCTCAGTCCTTAGGTCCTGGTTGTTGCTGTGCGCTCATTAAAATTCTTAGTGGCCAGTGGTGGTTCGCAGTGTCCGTTCCAGCCCCCCAGGAGCCGGAAACAGGGATCTATCGTTGTGAGTTCCAGAGCCAGGGTTACACAGAGAAGCCCTGTTACTATACAACTAATGTGTCTTAGTGTTTACTACCTTAACAGGGCTAAGAGTTGGTTTAAGCTGACCTTAAAAACTAAGTGCTGTGCTGGGTTCTTGGCAGCTGACTCCTCTAGGTGCTAGCTGCCCTCTTCCCTACAGGTGCTCCGTATGGGGCGCCATTCTTTTTTTTTTTTTTTTTTTTTTTTTTTTTTTTTTTTGATTGAAGATTCTTGTGCTGAAGAGAGGGAAGCAGTTAGGGCCTAGCCATGATGCGCAGAGAGAGGCCTTCCGGTCTCCTCGGTGGCAGGGCACACCTGTGCTGCTGCTGTCAAGATGCCGTGCTTTCTCAGTGGCAGAGGTTTTGGTTTCTGTTTTAAAGATTTACTTAATTACTTATTTGTTCTATCTAAGTACACTGTAGCTGTCTTCATGCACACCAGAAGGCATCTGGTCTCATTACAGATGGTTGTGAGCCACCATGTGGTTGCTGGAAATTGAACTCAGGACCTCTGGAAGAACAGCCAGTGCTCTTAACCACTGAGCCCACTCTCCATCCTCTGATGGCAGAGTTTTTTGATTCAATTTTTTTACAAGCTCAGCTCTTTAAGAAAAGCAAGAGTACTTAACAGGCCATTTTAATCTTACGAAACTCTGATGTACATGGACAGGAAAAGCTACAGTACAGGAGAGAAGCCATCTACGTGGAGAAAGGGTCACAGTGCTATGAAATGTAATGAATGTGTTGAGGGGGTACTTGGTGGGCCCATGCCAAGGTGTCCCCTGAGAAATTACGCTGTGCAACAGATCTGATACGGGGGTAGGGGTGGGGGTGGGGGGGTGGGGCAAGTGAGGCCTGGAGAAGAGATAATCACATGGGAGCAGAGCCATGAGGTCAGAGAAGAGGGGACAGAGGAGGACAGAAAGGGGGAGAGAGGCTGTCTGGGAACACGTGGAAACAGAACTGGATGGCAAGAAGTCCTTATATGCAGCGGGAGGGACGGCAATTGATGATATAAGCCTTGCTGTGTGTGTGTGTGTGTGTGTGTGTGTGTGAGAGAGAGAGAGAGAGAGAGAGAGAGAGAGAGAGACAGAGAGAGAGAGAGAGACACAGAGAGAGAGAGAGACACAGAGAGAGAGAGAGACAGAGAGAGACACAGAGAGAGACACAGAGAGAGACAGAGATCTCAAGCCAGCCAACACTTAGTGTTTGGATACATGGGTAGGATGCTGGTGGGCTTAGAGGGTAAGTGTGGGCGTTCCTATGGGGCCACCCTCTTTGCTTTGTTGCAGGGTCTCTCACTGGCCCAGAGACTGGTGATTTGGCCCGGCTGGCTGGCTGGTGTGTGCCAGAGTTCTCTGGTCTCCATCTTTGCACCCTAGGATTACAAACATGTGCTATTATGCCTTCCCGCCCCCTTTTAAAATAATTGTACGTTCTGGGAATCATTTGTAACCCAATCCAATTTGATCTGAAAGCATCTGAAAGTGGATTTGAAATTTGATAGGCACTGTCTAGGGACAGGATTCTTCAATCAATTATTGTTGATCAAAAGAATGCAAAGTGGGCTGGGAGATTGTTTTGTGGGTAAAGACACTTGAAATATGAATTTGGTCCCTGGACCACAGGAGATTCCCGAAATTGTTCTCTGATGTCCACATGTGTGATGTGACACACACCCACCTCCTCATAAATCAGTACGTGTGAGAAGGAAAAAGTGATAACAAAAAGCAGACTCTGGGAACTCGGATTTATGGAATCTGTAAATGTCTTAGTTGCAGCAATCCTTTTTTGGAAAGGTATTTTTCATTCTGGGAAAACTGTTTTGTTCAGATAGATAAGTTCTTGGCCCCTTTTGAGATGTCCCGTTTCAAGGAAAAGTGACCAGTTTGTTCCAGCTCAGTGGTTGCTTTGCTGCTGTCTGTGACACTGAAGTTGAAATGTAGAGCTTCCCTTAGTGTGGTAAAATTGGAAGTGTCTGGAAGGTCATGGGAGAAAGTGGTGGGAAGTCTCTTTTGCTCCGAGTACACATTCCTCCAGAGGCCACAGCCCCTTGGGGTCCAGGATGAAATAGTACTGTGTGGAATGGACATCCTTCCTTCTGTTTCTTTGATATCACTGTCCCTTTGCTATAGCTCTTCATTAGAAAGGTATGGTGTGTGTTTTCCCAGCCTGTTCCCTGTTCTACCTGGGCGGATCCATTAAACAATAGTTACTAACAACTAAGCTTGCCACAGAATGTCCTGCCCTGGAGTGTGGGTCTTTGGTAGAAGTCTTATTGTGTCTACAGCCTCAGAACTCAGCCTTCGATCTGCAGGTGGGAGGAGCTGAGAGCTGGTCAGTGCTTTTTCCCTGTGTAGAATGGCTTCTACTGGGGTCTCTTGTCATCGTCAGGAGGTGTCTTAGCTCATCTTGAGCTGGGTAGGTTACTTAATATAAGTTCCCCTTTCCTTTCTTGTTTTTGATGTGAGAATTTGATTGTGCCAAGCAGGTGTCATGGGGATGTGTCCACATCTTTCAAGTTTGCTTTTGAGACTGTTCAAGCTTCTTATAGCTCCATATCTATTGAGATGTCAGAGCAGAGTCATATCTGAAACACCATTGAAAACTTTCATAGTCATTTTATTTTTTACCTTGTGTGCTGGTTTGAATATGCGAAATCCAGGAAATGGCGCTGTTAGGAGGTGTGGTCTTGTTGGAGTGGGTGTGGCCTTGTTGCAGGAAGTATGTCACTGAGGGGATGGGCTTTGAGGCTCTTATGCTTAGGCTCCTCCCAGGGAGGAAGAGACCCTCCTCCTGGCTACTTGAGGAGGCCGGTCACTTTCTGCTGCCTTTGGATCAAGATCTAGAACTATTGGCTCCTCCAGCACCATGCCTGCCTGGATGCTGCCACATTTCCTATCAAGTTGATAATGGACTGAACTTCTGAAACTGTAAGCCAGCCCCAACTGAATGTTGCCTTTATAAGAGTTGCCATGATCATAGAGTCTGTTCACAGCAGCGAAACTCTGAGACACCTTATGTTGTGAGTCTGACTTACTCTGGGGTTTGAGGTTTTCATCTTGAGAATTAACATGGAAATACAACTTCTGCTTTGGCTTTCCTGAACTCATCAAGAACCCTGGAATTGCAGATAAGTAAGGCTCTCCGGGTTCCTGGGATAACTTTCTGTTGAGAAGGACCTGTACTGGCTGGTTTTCTCTGTCAACTTGACACAAGCTACAGTCATCAGAGAAAGGAGCCTCAGTTGAGGAAATGTGTCCATGAGATTTAGCTGTAAGACATTTTCTCAACTAAACCTCCTCTGCTGGTACCACAGGCCGCAGGTGGACCCTTCACCATGGGGACCTTTGGAGGCTGTTAAGGATACATACCTTAAGAGTCCTCTCAGGTAGTTTCGCAGGTACAGATACTCTGATCTTTCCCACACTTAGTTCACCCAGCTTGCAGATGTGCCTTTCATGTACCTGCTGCTTTTTGTGTCTGCCCTTGTGTAAGGCACCATCAGGACTTGCTCCTGGGGAAACCCCTGGGAAGAGTTTCTTCTTTCAGTTTCCCCGCCTCTAAGGCCTTGCAGCGGATCTTTAAAAGA